>NC_064640.1:1085773495-1086076525 GCF_023864345.2 Schistocerca serialis cubense | reverse complement strand
GGGATACAGTAAACCTGAGGTGAAGCATCGAAATCTATAACTAGTGTCACGGGAATGGTTCAAAACATAGACAGTAAGAAGAGTCAGTTTTTGTGTACTTAAATCGGCATTGTGCCTTTTCTATTTAATTCCGATGGAATTTCTGGGTTTCATCGTCAATAAGAAGGTCAGAGGGATACAGTAAACCTGAAGTGAAGCATCGGAATCTATAACTAGTGTCACAGGAATGGTTCAGATCTTAGACAGTAAGAAGATCAGTTTTCTTGTACTTAGGTCGGCATTGTGCATTTTGTATTTAATTCCGAAGCAATTTCTGTGTTTCATCGTCAATAAGAAGGTCAGAGGGATACAGTAAGGCTGAAGTGAAGCATCGGAAACTAAAACCGGTCTCTCAGGAAAGGTTCAAAACATAGACAGTATGAAGAGCCAGCCTTCTAGTACTTGAGTCGGCATTGTGCCTTTTGTATTTAATTCCGAAGCAATTTCTGTGTTTCATCGTCAATAAGAAGGTCAGAGGGATACTGTAAACCTGAAGTGAAGCATCGGAATCTATATCTAGTGTCACAGGAATGATTCAAAACATAGACAGTAAGAAGAGTCAGTTTTCCTGTACTTAAGTCGGCATTGTGCCTTTTGTATTTAATTCCGATGCAAATTCTGTGTTTCGTCGTCAATAAGAAGGTCCAAGGGATTCAGTAAACCTGAAGTGAAGCATCGAAATCTATAACTAGTGTCACATGAATGGTTCAAAACATAGACAGTAACAAGAGTCAGTTTTCTTGTACTTAAGTTGGCATTGTCCCTTTTGTATTTAATTCCGATGCAATTTCTGTGTTTCATCGTCAATAAGAAGGTTAGAGGGTACAGTAAACCTGAAGTGAAGCATCGGAATCTATGACTAGTGACACAGGAAGGGTTCTAAACATAGACAGTAAGAAGAGTCAGGTTTCTTGTACTTAAGTCGGCATTGTGCCTTTTGTATATAATTGCGATGCAATTTCTGTGTTTCGTCGTCAATAAGAAGGTCCACGAAATACAGTAAACCTGAAGTGAAGCATCGGAATCTAAAACCGGTCTCACAGGAAAGGTTCAAAACATAGACAGTATGAAGAGCCAGCCTTCTTGTACTTGAGTCGGCATTGTGCCTTTTGTATTTAATTCCGGTGCAATTTCTCTGTTTAATGGTTCAAATGGCTCTGAGCACTATGGGACTTAACATCTGTGGTCATCAGTCCCCTAGAACTTAGAACTACTTAAACCTAACTAACCTAAGGACATCACACACATCCATGCCCGAGGCAGGATTCGAACCTGCGACCGTAGCGGTCACGCGGTTCCAGACTGAAGCGCCTTTAACCGCACGGCCACACCATCCGGCTCTCTGTTTCATCGTCAATAAGAAAGTCAGAGGGATACCGTAAACCTGAAGTGAAGCATCGGAATCTATAACTAGTGTCAAAGGAGTGGTTCAAAACATAGACAGTAAGAAGAGTGAGTTTTCTTGTACATAAGTCGGCATTGTGCCCTTTGTATTTAATTCCGATGCAATTACTGTGTTTCATCGTCAATAAGAAGGTCAGAGGGATACAGTAAACCTGAAGTAAAGCATCGGAATCTATAGCTAGTGTCACAGGGATGGTTCAAACATAGACAGTAAGAAGAGGTAGTTTTCTTGTACTTAAGTCGGCATTGTGCCTTTAGTATTTAATTCCGATGCAATTTCTGTGTTTCATCGTCAATAAGAAGGTCAGAGGGATACAGTAAACCTGAAGTATCGGAATCTATAACTAGTGTCACATGAATGGTTCAAAACATAGACAGTAAGAAGAGTCAGTTATCTTTTACTTATGTCGGCACTGTGCCTCTTCTATTTAATTCCGATTCAATTTCTGTGTTTCATCGTCAATAAGAAGGTCAGAGGGATACAGTAAGCCTGAAGTGAAGCATCGCAATCTATAACTAGTGTCACAGGAATTTTTCAAAACATAGACAGTAAGAAGAGTCAGTTTTCTTGTACTTAAGTCGGCATTGTGCATTTTGTATTTAATTCCGAAACAATATCTGTGTTTCATCGTCAATAAGAAGGTCAGAGGGATACAGTAAACCTGAAGTGTATCATCGGAATCTATAAGTAGTGTCACATGATTGGTTCAAAACATAGACAGTAAGAAGAGTCAGTTTTCTTCTACTTAAGTCGGCATTGTGCCTTTTGTATTTAATTCCGATGCAATTTCAGTGTATCATCGTCAATAAGAAGGTCAGAGGGTACAGTAAATCTGAAGTGAAGCATCGGAATCTATAACTAGTGTCACAGGAAGGGTTCTAAACATAGACAGAAAGAAGAGTCAGGTTTCTTGTACTTAAGTAGGCATTGTGCCATTTGTATATAATTCCGATGCAATATCTGTGTTTCGTCGTCAATAAGAAGGTCCATGAAATACAGTAAACCTGAAGTGAAGCATCGGAATCTAAAACCGGTCTCACAGGAAAGGTTCAAAACATAGACAGTATGAAGAGCCAGCCTTCTTGTACTTGAGTCGGTATTTTGCCTCTTGTATTTAATTCCGGTGCAATTTCTCTGTTTCATCGTCAATAAGAAGGTCAGAGGGATACAGTAAACCTGAACTGAAGCATCGCAATCTATAACTAGTGTCACAGGAAGGGTTCTAAACATAGACAGTAAGAAGAGTCAGGTTTCTTGTACTTAAGTCGGCATTGTGCCTTTTGTATATAATTCCGATGCAATTACTGTGTTTCATCGTCAATAAGAAGGTCAGAGGGATACAGTAACCCTGAAGTGAAGCATCGGAATCTATAACTAGTGTCACAGGAAGGGTTCAAAACATAGACAGTAAGAATAGTCGGCTTTCTTGTACTTAAGTTTCGTGTACTTAAGTTTCGTCGTCAATAAGAAGGTCCATGAAATACAGTAAACCTGAAGTGAAGCATCGGAATCTAAAACCGGTCTCACAGGAAAGGTTCAAAACATAGACAGTATGAAGAGCCAGCCTTCTTGTACTTGAGTCGGCATTGTGCCTCTTGAATTTAATTCCGGTGCAATTTCTCTGTTTCATCGTCAATACGAAGGTCAGAGGGATACAGTAAACAAACGTCTCAAAAATGAGATTGACAGAAAGTGCAAAATGGATAAGCAGGGATGGCTAGAGGTCAAATGTAAGGATGTAGAGGCCTATCTCACTAGGGGTAAGATAGATACCGCCTACAGGAAAATTAAAGAGACCTTTGGAGATAAGAGAATGACTTGTATGAATATCAAGAGCTCATATGGAAACCCAGTTCTAAGGAAAGAAGGGAAAGCAGAAAGGTGGAAGGAGTATATAGAGGGTCTATACAAGGGCGATGTACTTGAGGACAATATTATGGAAATGGAAGACTTTGTAGATGAAGATGAAATGGGAGATATGATACTGCGTGAAGAGTTTGACAGAGCACTGAGAGACCTGAGTCGAAACAAAGCCCCCGGAGTAGACAATATTCCATTGGAACTACTGACGGCCTTGGGAGAGCCAGTCCTGACAAAACTCTACCATCTGGTGAGCAAGATGTATGAAACAGGCGAAATACCCTCAGACTTCAAGAAGAATATAATAATTCCAATCCCAAAGAAAGCAGGTGTTGACAGATGTGAAAATTACTGAACTATCAGCTTAATAAGTCACAGCTGCAAAATACTAACACGAATTCTTTACAGACGAATGGAAAAACTAGTAGAAGCCAACCTCGGGGAAGATCAGTTTGGATTCCGTAGAAACACTGGAACACGTGAGGCAATACTGACCTTACGACTTATCTTAGAAGAAAGATTAAGGAAAGGCAAACCTACGTTTCTAGCATTTGTAGACTTAGAGAAAGCTTTTGACAATGGTGACTGGAATAGTCTCTTTCAAATTCTAAAGGTGGCAGGGGTAAAATACAGGGAGCGAAAGGCTATTTACAATTTGTACAGAAACCAGATGGCAGTTATAAGAGTCGAGGGACATGAAAGGGAAGCAGTGGTTGGGAAGGGAGTAAGACAGGGTTGTAGCCTCTCCCTGATGTTGTTCAATCTGTATATTGAGCAAGCAGTAAAGGAAACAAAAGAAAAACTAGGAGTAGGTATTAAAACTCATGGAGAAGAAATAAAAACTTTGAGGTTCGCCGATGACATTGTAATTCTGTCAGAGACAGCAAAGGACTTGGAAGAGCAGTTGAATGGAATGGACAGTGTCTTGAAAGGAGGATATAAGATGAACATCAACAAAAGCAAGACAAGGATAATGGAGTGTAATCTAATTAAGTCGGTTGATGCTGAGGGAATTAGATTAGGAAATGAGGCACTTGAAGTAGTAAAGGAGTTTTGCTATTTGGGGAGCAAAATAACTGATGATGGTCGAAGTAGAGAGGATATAAAATGTAGGCTGGCAATGGCAAGGAAAGCGTTTCTGAAGAAGAGAAATTTGTTAACATCCAGTATTGATTTAAGTGTCAGGAAGTCATTTCTGAAAGTATTCGTATGGAGTGTAGCCATGTATGGAAGTGAAACATGGACGATAAATAGTTTGGACAAGAAGAGAATAGAAGCTTTCGAAATGTGGTGCTACAGAAGAATGCTGAAGATTAGATGGGTAGATCACATAACTAATGAGGAAGTATTGAATAGGATTGGGGAGAAGAGAAGTTGGTGGCACAACTTGACCAGAAGACGGGATCGGTTGGTAGGACATGTTCTGAGGCATCAAGGTATCACCAATTTAGTATTGGAGGGCAGCGTGGAGGGTAAAAATCGTAGAGGGAGACCATGAGATGAATACACTAAGCAGATTCAGAAGGATGTAGGTTGCAGTAGGTACTGGGAGATGAAAAAGCTTGCACAGGATAGAGTAGCATGGAGAGCTGCATCAAACCAGTCTCGGGACTGAGGACGACAACAACAACAAGTCGGCGTTGTACCTTTTGTATTTAATTCCGATGCAATTTCTGTGTTTCATCGTCAATAAGAAGGTCGGAGGGATACAGTAAACCTGAAGAGAAGGATCGGAATCTAAAACCGGTCTCACAGGAAAGGTTAAAACATAGACAGTATGAAGAGCCAGCCTTCTAGTACTTGAGTCGGCATTGTGCCTTTTGTATTTAATTTTGAAGCAATTTCTGTGTTTCATCGTCAATAAGAAGGTCAGAGGGATACAGTAAACCTGAAGTGAAGCATCGGAATCTATATCTAGTGTCACAGGAATGGTTCAAAACATAGACAGTAAGAAGAGTCATTTTTCTTGTACTTAAGTCGGCATTGTGCCTTTTGTATTTAATTCCGATGCAAATTCTGTGTTTCCTCGTCAATAAGAAGGTCCTAGGGATTCAGTAGACCTGAAGAGAAGCATCGAAATCTATAACTAGTGTCACATGAATGGTTCAAAACATAGACAGTAAGAAGAGTCAGTTTTCTTGTACTTAAGTTGGCATTGTCCCTTTTGTATTTAATTCCGATGCAATTTCTGTGTTTCATCGTCAATAAGACGTTCAGAGGGTACAGTAAACCTGAAGTGAAGCATCGGAATCTAAAACCGGTCTCACAGGAAAGGTTGAAAACATAGACAGTATGAAGAGCCAGCCTTCTTGTACTTGAGTCGGCATTGTGCCTCTTGTATTTAATTCCGGTGCAATTTCTCTGTTTCATCGTCAATAAGAAGGTCAGGGGGATACAGTAAACCTGAAGTGAAGCATCGGAATCTATAACTAGTGTCAAAGGAATGGTTCAAAACATAGACAGTAAGAAGAGTGAGTTTTCTTGTACTTAAGTCGGCATTGTGCCCTTTGTATTTAATTCCGATGCAATTACTGTGTTTCATCGTCAATAAGAAGGTCAGAGGGATACTGTAAACCTGAAGTGAAGCATCGGAATCTATAGCTAGTGTCACAGGAATGGTTCAAAACATAGACAGTAAGAAGAGTCAGTTTTCTTGTACTTAAGTCGGCATTGTGCCTTTGGTATTTAATTCCGATGCAATTTTTGTGTTTCATCGTCAATAAGAAGGTCAGAGGGATACAGTAAACCTGAAGTGAAGCATCGGAATCTATAACTAGTGTCACATGAATGGTTCAAAACATAGACAGTAAGAAGAGTCAGTTATCTTTTACTTAAGTCCGCATTGTGCCTTTTCTATTTAATTCCGATGCAATTTCTGTGTTTCATCGTCAATAAGAAGGTTAGAGGGATACAGTAAGCCTGAAGTGAAGTATCGGAATCTATAACTAGTGTCACAGAAATGGTTCAAAACATAGACAGTAAGAAGAGTCAGTTTTCTTGTACTTAAGTCGGCATTGTGCCTTTTGTATTTAATTCCGATGCAATTTCGGTTTTTCATCGTCAATAAGAAGGTCAGAGGGATACAGTAAACCTCAAGTGAAGCATCGGAATCTATAACTAGTGTCACAGGAATGGTTCAAAACTTAGACAGCAAGAAGAGACAGTTTTCTTATACTTAAGTCGGCATTGTGCCGTTTGTATTTAATTCCGATGCAAATTCTGTGTTTCCTCGTCAATAAGAAGGTCCTAGGGATTCAGTAAACCTGAAGTGAAGCATCGATATCTATAACTAGTGTCACATGAATGGTTCAAAACATAGACAGTAAGAAGAGTCAGTTTTCTTGTACTTAAGTTGTCATTGTCCCTTTTGTATTTAATTCCGATGCAATTTCTGTGTTTCATCGTCAATAAGAAGTTCAGAGGGTACAGTAAACCTGAAGTGAAGCATCGGAATCTATAACTAGTGTCACAGGAAGGGTTCTAAACATAGACAGTAAGAAGAGTCAGGTTTCTTGTACTTAAGTCGGCATTGTGCCTTTTGTATATAATTCCGATGCAATTTCTGTGTTTCGTCGTCAATATGAAGGTCCATGAAATACAGTAAACCTGAAGTGAAGCATCGGAATCTAAAACCGGTCTCACAGGAAAGGTTCAAAACATAGGCAGTATGAAGAGCCAGCCTTCTTGTACTTGAGTCGGCATTGTGCCTCTTGTATTTAATTCCGGTGCAATTTCTCTGTTTCATCGTCAATAAGAAGGTCAGGGGGATACAGTAAACCTGAAGTGAAGCATCGGAATCTATAACTAGTGTCACATGAATGGTTCAAACATAGACAGTAAGAAGAGTCAGTTTTCTTGTACTTAAGTTGTCATTGTCCCTTTTGTATTTAATTCCGATGCAATTTCTGTGTTTCATCGTCAATAAGAAGTTCAGAGGGTACAGTAAACCTGAAGTGAAGCATCGGAATCTATAACTAGTGTCACAGGAAGGGTTCTAAACATAGACAGTACGAAGAGTCAGTTTTCTTGTACTTAAGTCGGCATTGTGCCTTTTGTATTTAATTCCGATGAAATTTCTGTTTTTCATCGTCAATAAGAAGGTCAGAGGGACACAGTAAACCTCAAGTGAAGCATCGGAATCTATAACTAGTGTCACAAGAATGGTTCAAAACTTAGACAGCAAGAAGAGTCAGTTTTCTTGTACTTAAGTCGGCATTGTGACTTTTGTATTTAATTCCGATGCAGTTTCTGGGTTTCATCGACAATAAGAAGGTCAGAGGGATACAGTAAACCTGAAGTGAAGCATCGGAATCTATAACTAGTGTCACAGGAATGGTTCAAAACATAGACAGTAAGAAGAGTCAGTTTTCTTGTACTTAAGTAGGCGTTGTACCTTTTGTATTTAATTCCGATGCAATTTCTGTGTTTCATCGTCACTAAGAAGGTCAGAGGGATACAGTAAACCTGAAGTGAAGCATCGGAATCTATAACTAGTGTCACAGGAATGGTTCAAAACATAGACAGTAAGTAGAGTCAGTTTTCTTGTACTTAAGTCGGTATTGTGCCTTTTGTATTTAATTCCGATGCAACTTCTGTGTTTAATCGTCAATAACAAGGTCAGAGAGATACAGTAAACCTGAAGTGAAGCATCGGAATCTATAACTAGTGTCACAGGAATGGTTCAAAACATAGGCAGTAAGAAGAGTCAGTTTTCTTGTACTTAAGTCGGCATTGTGCATTTTATATTTAATTCCGAAGCAATTTCTGTGTTTCATCGTCAATATGAAGGTCAGAGGGATACAGTAAACCTGAAGTGAATCATCGGAATCTATAAGTAGTGTCACATGATTGGTTCTAAACATAGACAGTAAGAAAAGTCAGTATCCTTCTACTTAAGTCGGCATTGTGCCTTTTGTATTTAATTCCGATGCAATTTCAGTGTTTCTTCGTCAATAAGAAGGTCAGAGGGATACAGTAGACCTGAAGTGAAGCATCGGAATCTATAACTAGTGTCACAGGAATGGTTCAAAACATCGACAGTAAGAAGAGTCAGTTTCTTGTACTTAAGCCGGCATTGTGACTTTTGTATTTAATTCCGATGCAATTTCTTTGCTTCATCAACATTAAGTAGGTCACAGGGATACAGTAAACCTGAAGTGAAGCATCGGAACCTATAACTAGAGTCTCAGGAATGGTTCAAAACATAGACAGTAAGAAGAGTCATTTTACTTGTACTTAAGTCGGCGTTGTTCCTTTTCTATTTAATTACGAAGCAATTTCTATGTTTTATCGTCAATAAGACGATCAGAGGGATACAGTAATCCTAAAGTGAAGCATCGGAATCTATAACTAGTGTCACAGGAATGGTTCAAAACATAGACAGTAAGAAGAGTCAGTTTTCTTGTACTTAAGTCGGCATTGTGCCTTTTGTATTTAATTCCGATGCAATTTCTGTTTTTCATCGTCAACAAGAAGCTCAGAGGGATACAGTAAACCTCAAGTGAAGCATCGGAATCTATAACTAGTGTCACGGGAATGGTTCAAAACTTAGACAGTAAGAAGAGTCAGTTTTCTTGTACTTAAGTCGGCATTGTGCCTTTTATATTTAATTACGATGCAATTTCTGTGTTTCATCGTCAATAAGAAGGTCAGTGGGATACAGTAAACCTGAAGTGAAGCATCGGAATCTATAACTAGTGTTACACGAATGGTTCAAAACATAGACAGTAAGAAGAGTCATTTTTCTTGTACTGAAGTCGGCGTTGTTCCTTTTCTATTTAATTCCGAAGCAATTTCTATGGTTCATCGTCAATAAGAAGGTCAGAGGGATACAGACAACCTGAAGTGAAGCATCGGAATCTATAACTAGTGTCAAAGGAATGGTTCAAAACATAGACAGTAAGAAGAGTGAGTTTTCTTGTACTTATGTCGGCATTGTGCCTTTAGTATTTAATTCCGATGCAATTTCTGTGTTTAATCGTCAATAAGAAGGTCAGAGGGATACAGTATTCCTGAAGTGAAGCATCGGAATCTATAACTAGTGTCACATGAATGGTTCAAAACATAGACAGTAAGAAGAGTCAGTTATCTTTTACTTAAGTCGGCATTGTGCCTTTTCTATTTAATTCCGATGCAATTTCTGTGTTTCATCGTCAATAAGAAGGTCAGAGGGATACAGTGAGCCTGAAGTGAAGCATCGGAATCTATAACTAGTGTCACAGGAATGTTTCAAAGCATAGACAGTAAGAAGAGTCAGTTTTCTTGTACTTAAGTCGGCATTGTGCCTTTTGCATTTAATTCCGATGCAATTTCTGTGTTTCATCGTCAATAAGAAGGTCAGAGGGATACAGAAAAACCACAAGTAAAGCATCGGAATCTATAACTAGTGTCACAGGAATGGTTCAAAACTTAGACAGTAAGAAGAGTCAGTGTTCTTGTACTTAAGTTGGCATTGTTCCTTTTGTATTTAATTCCGATGCAATTTCTGTGTTTCATCGTCAATAAGAAGGTCAGAAAGATACAGTAAACCTGAAGTGTAGCATCGGAATCTATAACTGGTGTTACAGGAATGGTTCAAAACATAGACAGTAAGAAGTGTCAGTTTTCTTGTACTTAAGTCGGCATTTCGCCTTTTGTATTTAATTCCGTTGCAATTTCTGTGTTTCATCGTCAATAAGAAGGTCAGAGAGATACAGTAAACCTGAGGTGAAGCATCGGAATCTATAACTAGTGTCACAGGAATGGTTCAAAACATAGACAGTAAGAAGAGTCAGTTTTCGTGTACTTAAGACGGCATTGTGCCTTTTCAATTTAATTCCGATGCAGTTTCTGGGTTTCATCGCCAATAAGAAGGTCAGAGGGATACAGTAAACCTGAAGTGAAGCATCGGAATCTATAACTAGTGTCACAGGAATGGATCAAAACATAGACAGTAAGAAGAGTCAGTTTTCTTGTACTTAAGTCGGCGTTGTACATTTTGTATTTAATTCCGAAGCAATTTCTATGTTTCATCGTCAATAAGAAGGTCAGAGGGATACAGACAACCTGAAGTGAAGCATCGGAATCTATAACTAGTGTCAAAGGAATGGTTCAAAACATAGACAGTAAGAAGAGTGAGTTTTCTTGTACTTAAGTCGGCATTGTGCCCTTTGTATTTAATTCCGATGCAATTACTGTGTTTGATCGTCAATAAGAAGGTCAGAGGGATACAGTAAACCTGAAGTGAAGCATCGGAATCTATAGCTAGTGTCACAGGAATGGTTCATAACATAGACAGTACGAAGAGTCAGTTTTCTTGTACTTAAGTCGGCAATGTGCCTTTAGTATTTAATTCCGATGCAATTTCTGTGTTTAATCGTCAATAGGAAGGTCAGAGGGATACAGTATACCTGAAGTGAAGCATCGGAATCTATAACTAGTGTCACATGAATGGTTCAAAACAGAGACAGTAAGAAGAGTCAGTTATCTTTTACTTAAGTCGGCATTGTGCCTTTTCTATTTAATTCCGATGCAATTTTTGTGTTTCATCGTCAATAAGAAGGTCAGAGGGATACAGTAAGCCTGAAGTGAAGCATCGGAATCTATAACTAGTGTCACAGGAATGTTTCAAAGCATAGACAGTAAGAAGAGTCAGTTTTCTTGTACTTAAGTCGGCATTGTGCCTTTTGTATTTAATTCCGATGCAATTTCTGTGTTTCATCGTCAATAAGAAGGTCAGAGGAATACAGATAAACCACAAGTGAAGCATCGGAACCTATAACTAGTGTCACAGGAATGGTTCAAAACTTAGACAGTAAGAAGAGTCAGTGTTCTTGTACTTAAGTTGGCATTGTGCCTTTTGTATTTAATTCCGATGCAATTTCTGTGTTTCATCGTCAATAAGAAGGTCAGAAAGATACAGTAAACCTGAAGTGTAGCATCGGAATCTATAACTGCTGTTACAGGAATGGTTCAAAACATAGACAGTAAGAAGTGTCAGTTTTCTTGTACTTAAGTCGGCATTTCGCCTTTTGTATTTAATTCCGTTGCAATTTCTGTGTTTCATCGTCAATAAGAAGGTCAGAGAGATACAGTAAACCTGAGGTGAAGCATCGGAATCTATAACTAGTGTCACAGGAATGGTTCAAAACATAGACAGTTAGAAGAGTCAGTTTTCGTGTACTTAAGACGGCATTGTGCCTTTTCAATTTAATTCCGATGCAGTTTCTGGGTTTCATCGCCAATAAGAAGGTCAGAGGGATACAGTTAACCTGAAGTGAAGCATCGGAATCTATAACTAGTGTCACAGGAATGGATCAAAACATAGACAGTAAGAAGAGTCAGTTTTCTTGTACTTAAGTCTGCGTTGTACATTTTGTATTTAATTCCGAAGCAATTTCTATGTTTCATCGTCAATAAGAAGGTCAGAGGGATACAGACAACCTGAAGTGAAGCATCGGAATCTATAACTAGTGTCAAAGGAATGGTTCAAAACATAGACAGTAAGAAGAGTCAGTTTTCTTGTACTTAAGTCGGCATTGTGCCCTTTGTATTTAATTCCGATGCAATTACTGTGTTTGATCGTCAATAAGAAGGTCAGAGGGATACAGTAAACCTGAAGTGAAGCATCGGAATCTATAGCTAGTGTCACAGGAATGGTTCATAACATAGACAGTAAGAAGAGTCAGTTTTCTTGCACTTACGTCGGCAATGTGCCTTTAGTATTTAATTCCGATGCAATTTCTGTGTTTAATCGTCAATAGGAAGGTCAGAGGGATACAGTATACCTGAAGTGAAGCATCGGAATCTATAACTAGTGTCACATGAATGGTTCAAAACATAGACAGTAAGAAGAGTCAGTTATCTTTTACTTAAGTCGGCATTGTGCCTTTTCTATTTAATTCCGATGCAATTTCTGTTATTCATCGTCAATAAGAAAGTCAGAGGGATACAGTAAGCCTGAAGTGAAGCATCAGAATCTATAACTAGTGTCACAGGAATGTTTCAAAGCATAGACAGTAAGAAGAGTCAGTTTTCTTGTACTTAAGTCGGCATTGTGCCTTTTGTATTTAATTCCGATGCAATTTCTGTGTTTCATCGTCAATTAGAAGGTCAGAGGGATACAGAAAAACCACAAGTGAAGCATCAGAATCTATAACTAGTGTCACAGGAATGGTTCAAAACTTAGACAGTAAGAAGAGTCAGTGTTCTTGTACTTAAGTTGGCATTGTGCCTTTTGTATTTAATTCCGATGCAATTTCTGTGTTTCATCGTCAATAAGAAGGTCAGAAAGATACAGTAAACCTGAAGTGTAGCATCGGAATCTATAACTGGTGTTACAGGAATGGTTCAAAACATAGACAGTAAGAAGTGTCAGTTTTCTTGTACTTAAGTCGGCATTTCGCCTTTTGTATTTAATTCCGTTGCAATTTCTGTGTTTCATCGTCAATAAGAAGATCAGAGAGATACAGTAAACCTGAGGTGAAGCATCGGAATCTATAACTAGTGTCACAGGAATGGTTCAAAACATAGACAGTAAGAAGAGTCAGTTTTCGTGTACTTAAGACGGCATTGAGCCTTTTCAATTTAATTCCGATGCAGTTTCTGGGTTTCATCGCCAATAAGAAGGTCAGAGGGATACAGGAAACCTGAAGTGAAGCATCGGAATCTATAACTAGTGTCACAGGAATGGATCAAAACATAGACAGTAAGAAGAGTCAGTTTTCTTGTACTTAAGTCTGCGTTGTACATTTTGTATTTAATTCCGAAGCAATTTCTATGTTTCATCGTCAATAAGAAGGTCAGAGGGATACAGACAACCTGAAGTGAAGCATCGGAATCTATAACTAGTGTCAAAGGAATGGTTCAAAACATAGACAGTAAGAAGAGTGAGTTTTCTTGTACTTAAGTCGGCATTGTGCCCTTTGTATTTAATTCCGATGCAATTACTGTGTTTGATCGTCAATAAGAAGGTCAGAGGGATACAGTAAACCTGAAGTGAAGCATCGGAATCTATAGCTAGTGTCACAGGAATGGTTCATAACATAGACAGTAAGAAGAGTCAGTTTTCTTGCACTTAAGTCGGCAATGTGCCTTTAGTATTTAATTCCGATGCAATTTCTGTGTTTAATCGTCAATAGGAAGGTCAGAGGGATACAGTATACCTGAAGTGAAGCATCGGAATCTATAACTAGTGTCACATGAATGGTTCAAAACATAGACAGTAAGAAGAGTCAGTTACCTTTTACTTAAGTCGGCATTGTGCCTTTTCTATTTAATTCCGATGCAATTTCTGTGTTTCATCGTCAATAACAAGGTCAGAGGGATACAGTAAGCCTGAAGTGAAGCATCGGAATCTATAACTAGTGTCACAGGAATGTTTCAAAGCATAGACAGTAAGAAGAGTCAGTTTTCTTGTACCTAAGTCGGCATTGTGCCTTTTGTATTTAATTCCGATGCAATTTCTGTGTTTCATCGTCAATAAGAAGGTCAGAGGGATACAGAAAAACCACAAGTGAAGCATCAGAATCTATAACTAGTGTCACAGGAATGGTTCAAAACTTAGACAGTAAGAAGAGTCAGAGTTCTTGTACTTAAGTTGGCATTGTGCCTTTTGTATTTAATTCCGATGCAATTTCTGTGTTTCATCGTCAATAAGAAGGTCAGAAAGATACAGTAAACCTGAAGTGTAGCATCGGAATCTATAACTGGTGTTACTGGAATGGTTCAAAACATAGACAGTAAGAAGTGTCAGTTTTCTTATACTTAAGTCGGCATTTCGCGTTTTGTATTTAATTCCGTTGCAATTTCTGTGTTTCATCGTCAATAAGAAGGTCAGAGAGATACAGTAAACCTGAGGTGAAGCATCGGAATCTATAACTAGTGTCACAGGAATGGTTCAAAACATAGACAGTAAGAAGAGTCAGTTTTCGTGTACTTAAGACGGCATTGTGCCTTTTCAATTTAATTCCGATGCAGTTTCTGGGTTTCATCGCCAATAAGATGGTCAGAGGGATACAGGAAACCTGAAGTGAAGCATCGGAATCTATAACTAGTGTCACAGGAATGGATCAAAACATAGACAGTAAGAAGAGTCAGTTTTCTTGTACTTAAGTCGGCGTTGTACATTTTGTATTTAATTCCGAAGCAATTTCTATGTTTCATCGTCAATAAGAAGGTCAGAGGGAGACAGACAACCTGAAGTGAAGCATCGGAATCTATAACTAGTGTCAAAGGAATGGTTCAAAACATAGACAGTAAGAAGCGTGAGTTTTCTTGTACTTAAGTCGGCATTGTGCCCTTTGTATTTAATTCCGATGCAATTACTGTGTTTGATCGTCAATAAGAAGGTCAGAGGGATACAGTAAACCTGAAGTGAAGCATCGGAATCTATAGCTAGTGTCACAGGAATGGTTCATAACATAGACAGTAAGAAGAGTCAGTTTTCTTGTACATAAGTCGGTATTGTGCCTTTTGTATTTAATTCCGATGCAACTTCTGTGTTTCATCGTCAATAACAAGGTCAGAGGGATACAGTAAACCTGAAGTGAAGCATCGGAATCTACAACTAGTGTCACAGGAACGGTTCAAAACATAGACAGTAAAAAGAGTCAGCTTTCTTGTACTTAAGTCGGCGTTGTACCTTTTGTATTTAATTCCGATGCAATTTCTGTGTTTCATCGTCACTAAGAAGGTCAGAGGGATACAGTAAACCTGAAGTGAAGCATCGGAATCTATAACTAGTGTCACAGGAATGGTTCAAAACATAGACAGTAAGAAGAGTCAGTTTTCTTGTACTTAAGTCGATATTGTGCCTTTTGTATTTAATTCCGATGCCACTTCTGTGTTTCATCGTCAATAACAAGGTCAGAGGGATACAGTAAACATGAAGTGAAGCTTCGGAATCTATAACTTGTGTCACAGGAATGGTTCAAAACATAGACAGTAAGAAGAGTCAGTTTTCTTGTACTTAAGTCGGCATTGTGCATTTTGTATTTAATTCCGAAGCAATATCTGTGTTTCATCGTCAATAAGAAGGTCAGAGGGATACAGTAAACCTGAAGTGAATCATCGGAATCTATAAGTAGTGTCACATGATTGGTTCAAAACATAGACAGTAAGAAGAGTCAGTTTTCTTGTACTTAAGTCGGCATTGTGCCTTTTGTATTTAATTCCGATGCAAATTCTGTGTTTCCTCGTCAATAAGAAGGTCCTAGGGATTCAGTAAACCTGAAGTGAAGCATCGAAATCTATAACTAGTGTCACATGAATGGTTCAAAACATAGACAGTAAGAAGAGTCAGTTTTCTTGTACTTAAGTTGGCATTGTCCCTTTTGTATTTAATTCCGATGCAATTTCTGTGTTTCATCGTCAATAAGAAGTTCAGAGGGTACAGTAAACCTGAAGTGAAGCATCGGAATCTATAACTAGTGTCACAGGAAGGGTTCTAAACATAGACAGTAAGAAGAGTCAGGTTTCTTGTACTTAAATCGGCATTGTGCCTTTTGTATATAATTCCGATGCAATTTCTGTGTTTCGTCGTCAATAAGAAGGTCAATGAAATACAGTAAACCTGAAGTGAAGCATCGGACTCTCAAACCGGTCTCACAGGAAAGGTTCAAAACATAGACAGTATGAAGAGCCAGCCTTCTTGTACTTGAGTCGGCATTGTGCCTCTTGTATTTAATTCCGGTGCAATTTCTCTGTTTCATCGTCAATAAGAAGGTCAGGGGGATACAGTAAACCTGAAGTGAAGCATCGGAATCTATAACTAGTGTCAAAGGAATGGTTCAAAACATAGACAGTAAGAAGAGTGAGTTTTCTTCTACTTAAGTCGGCATTGTGCCCTTTGTATTTAATTCCGATGCAATTACTGTGTTTCATCGTCAATAAGAAGGTCAGAGGGATACTGTAAACCTGAAGTGAAGCATCGGAATCTATAGCTAGTGTCACAGGAATGGTTCAAAACATAGACAGTAAGAAGAGTCAGTTTTCATGTACTTAAGTCGGCATTGTGCCTTTGGTATTTAATTCCGATGCAATTTTTGTGTTTCATCGTCAATAAGAAGGTCAGAGGGATACAGTAAATCTGAAGTGAAGCATCGGAATCTATAACTAGTGTCACATGAATGGTTCAAAACATAGACAGTAAGAAGAGTCAGTTATCTTTTACTTAAGTCCGCATTGTGACTTTTCTATTTAATTCCGATGCAATTTCTGTGTTTCATCGTCAATAAGAAGGTTAGAGGGATACAGTAAGCCTGAAGTGAAGTATCGGAATCTATAACTAGTGTCACAGGAATGGTTCAAAACATAGACAGTAAGAAGAGTCAGTTTTCTTGTACTTAAGTCGGCATTGTGCCTTTTTGTATTTAATTCCGATGCAATTTCGGTTTTTCATCGTCAATAAGAAGGTCAGAGGGATACAGTAAACATCAAGTGAAGCATCGGAATCTATAACTAGTGTCACAGGAATGGTTCAAAACTTAGACAGCAAGAAGAGACAGTTTTCTTATACTTAAGTCGGCATTGTGCCGTTTGTATTTAATTCCGATGCAAATTCTGTGTTTCCTCGTCAATAAGAAGGTCCTAGGGATTCAGTAAACCTGAAGTGAAGCATCGAAATCTATAACTAGTGTCACATGAATGGTTCAAAACATAGACAGTAAGAGGAGTCAGTTTAATTGTACTTGTCATTGTCCCTTTTGTATTTAATTCCGATGCAATTTCTGTGTTTCATCGTCAATAAGAAGTTCACAGGGTACAGTAAACCTGAAGTGAAGCATCGGAATCTATAACTAGTGTCACAGGAAGGGTTCTAAACATAGACAGTAAGAAGAGTCAGGTTTCTTGTACTTAAGTCGGCATTGTGCCTTTTGTATATAATTCCGATGCAATTTCTGTGTTTCGTCGTCAATAAGAAGGTCCATGAAATACAGTAAACCTGAAGTGAAGCATCGGAATCTATAACTAGTGTCACAGGAATGGTTCAAAACTTACACAGCAAGAAGAGTCAGTTTTCTTGTACTTAAGTCGGCATTGTGACTTTTGTATTTAATTCCGATGCAGTTTCTGGGTTTCATCGTCAATAAGAAGGTCAGAGGGATACAGTAAACCTGAAGTGAAGCATCGGAATCTATAACTAGTGTCACAGGAATGGTTCAAAACATAGACAGTAAGAAGAGTCAGTTTTCTTGTACTTAAGTCGGCGTTGTACCTATTGTATTGAATTCCGATGCAATTTCTGTGTTTCATCGTCACTAAGAAGGTCAGAGGGATACAGTAAACCTGAAGTGAAGCATCGGAATCTATAACTAGTGTCACAGGAATGGTTCAAAACATAGACAGTAAGAAGAGTCAGTTTTCTTGTACTTAAGTCGGTATTGTGCCTTTTGTATTTAATTCCGATGCAACTTCTGTGTTTAATCGTCAATAACAAGGTCAGAGAGATACAGTAAACCTGAAGTGAAGCATCGGAATCTATAACTAGTGTCACAGGAATGGTTCAAAACATAGGCAGTAAGAAGAGTCAGTTTTCTTGTACTTAAGTCGGCATTGTGCATTTTATATTTAATTCCGAAGCAATTTCTGTGTTTCATCGTCAACAAGAAGGTCAGAGGGATACAGTAAACCTGAAGTGAATCATCGGAATCTATAAGTAGAGTCACATGATTGGTTCTAAACATAGACAGTAAGAAAAGTCAGTATCCTTCTACTTAAGTCGGCATTGTGCCTTTTGTATTTAATTCCGATGCAATTTCAGTGTTTCATCGTCAATAAGAAGGTCAGAGGGATACAGTAGACCTGAAGTGAAGCATCGGAATCTATAACTAGTGTCACAGGAATGGTTCAAAACATCGACAGTAAGAAGAGTCAGTTTCTTGTACTTAAGCCGGCATTGTGACTTTTGTATTTAATTCCGATTCAATTTCTGTGCTTCATCAACATTAAGTAGGTCAGAGGGATACAGTAAACCTGAAGTGAAGCATCGGAACCTATAACTAGAGTCTCAGGAATGGTTCAAAACATAGACAGTAAGAAGAGTCATTTTTCTTGTACTTAAGTCGGCGTTGTTCCTTTTCTATTTAATTCCGAAGCAATTTCTATGTTTCATCGTCAATAAGACGGTCAGAGGGATACAGTAATCCTAAAGTGAAGCATCGGAATCCATAACTAGTGACACAGGAATGGTTCAAAACATAGACAGTAAGAAGAGTCAGTTTTCTTGTACTTAAGTCGGCATTGTGCCTTTTGTATTTAATTCCGATGCAATTTCTGTTTTTCATCGTCAATAAGAAGCTCAGGGGGATACAGTAAACCTCAAGTGAAGCATCGGAATCTATAACTAGTGTCACGGGAATGGTTCAAAACTTAGACAGAAAGAAGAGTCAGTTTTCTTGTACTTAAGTCGGCATTGTGCCTTTTATATTTAATTCCGATGCAATTTCTGTGTTTCATCGTCAATAAGAAGGTCAGTGGGATACAGTAAACCTGAAGTGAAGCATCGGAATCTATAACTAGTGTTACACGAATGGTTCAAAACATAGACAGTAAGAAGAGTCATTTTTCTTGTACTTAAGTCGGCGTTGTTCCTTTTCTATTTAATTCCGAAGCAATTTCTATGGTTCATCGTCAATAAGAAGGTCAGAGGGATACAGACAACCTGAAGTGAAGCATCGGAATCTATAACTAGTGTCAAAGGAATGGTTCAAAACATAGACAGTAAGAAGAGTGAGTTTTCTTGTACTTAAGTCGGCATTGTGCCCTATGTATTTAATTCCGATGCAATTACTGTGTTTCATCGTCAATAAGAAGGTCAGAGGGATACCGTATACCTGAAGTGAAGCATCGGAATCTATAGCTAGTGTCACAGGAATGGTTCATAACATAGACAGTAAGAAGAGTCAGTTTTCTTGTACTTAAGTCGGCATTGTGCCTTTAGTATTTAATTCCGATGCAATTTCTGTGTTTAATCGTCAATAAGAAGGTCAGAGGGATACAGTATACCTGAAGTGAAGCATCGGAATCTATAACTAGTGTCACATGAATGGTTCAAAACATAGACAGTAAGAAGAGTCAGTTATCTTTTACTTAAGTCGGCATTGTGCTTTTCTATTTAATTCCGATGCAATTTCTGTGTTTCATCGTCAATAAGAAGGTCAGAGGTATACAGTAAGCCTGAAGTGAAGCATCGGAATCTATAACTAGTGTCACAGGAATGTTTCAAAGCATAGACAGTAAGAAGAGTCAGTTTTCTTGTACTTAAGTCGGCATTGTGCCTTTTGTATTTAATTCCGATGCAATTTCTGTGTTTCATCGTCAATAAGAAGGTCAGAGGGATACAGAAAAACCACAAGTGAAGCATCGGAATCTATAACTAGTGTCACAGGAATGGTTCAAAACTTAGACAGTAAGAAGAGTCAGTGTTCTTGTACTTAAGTTGGCATTGTGCCTTTTGTATTTAATTCCGATGCAATTTCTGTGTTTCATCGTCAATAAGAAGGTCAGAAAGATACAGTAAACCTTAAGTGTAGCATCGGAATCTATAACTGGTGTTACAGGAATGGTTCAAAACATAGACAGTAAGAAGTGTCAGTTTTCTTGTACTTAAGTCGGCATTTCGCCTTTTGTATTTAATTCCGTTGCAATTTCTGTGTTTCATCGTCAATAAGAAGGTCAGAGAGATACAGTAAACCTGAGGTGAAGCATCGGAATCTATAACTAGTGTCACAGGAATGGTTCAAGACGTAGACAGTAAGAAGAGTCAGTTTTCGTGTACTTAAGACGGCATTGTGCCTTTTCAATTTAATTCCGATGCAGTTTCTGGGTTTCATCGCCAATAAGAAGGTCAGAGGGATACAGTAAACATGAAGTGAAGCATCGGAATCTATAACTAGTGTCACAGGAATGGATCAAAACATAGACAGTAAGAAGAGTCAGTTTTCTTGTACTTAAGTCGGCGTTGTACACTTTGTATTTAATTCCGAAGCAATTTCTATGTTTCATCGTCAATAAGAAGGTCAGAGGGATACAGACAACCTGAAGTGAAGCATCGGAATCTATAACTAGTGTCAAAGGAATGGTTCAAAACATAGACAGTAAGAAGAGTGAGTTTTCTTGTACTTAAGTCGGCATTGTGCCCTTTGTATTTAATTCCGATGCAATTACTGTGTTTGATCGTCAATAAGAAGGTCAGAGGGATACAGTAAACCTGAAGTGAAGCATCGGAATCTATAGCTAGTGTCACAGGAATGGTTCATAACATAGACAGTAAGAAGAGTCAGTTTTCTTGTACTTAAGTCGGCAATGTGCCTTTAGTATTTAATTCCGATGCAATTTCTGTGTTTAATCGTCAATAGGAAGGTCAGAGGGATACAGTATACCTGAAGTGAAGCATCGGAATCTATAACTAGTGTCACATGAATGGTTCAAAACATAGACAGTAAGAAGAGTCAGTTATCTTTTACTTAAGTCGGCATTGTGCCTTTTCTATTTAATTCCGATGCAATTTCTGTGTTTCATCGTCAATAAGAAGGTCAGAGGGATACAGTAAGCCTGAAGTGAAGCATCGGAATCTATAACTAGTGTCACAGGAATGTTTCAAAGCATAGACAGTAAGAAGAGTCAGTTTTCTTGTACTTAAGTCGGCATTGTGCCTTTTGTATTTAATTCCGATGCAATTTCTGTGTTTCATCGTCAATAAGAAGGTCAGAGGGATACAGAAAAACCACAAGTGAAGCATCGGAATCTATAACTAGTGTCACAGGAATGGTTCAAAACTTAGACAGTAAGAAGAGTCAGTGTTCTTGTACTTATGTTGGCATTGTGCCTTTTGTATTTAATTCCGATGCAATTTCTGTGTTTCATCGTCAATAAGAAGGTCAGAAAGATACAGTAAACCTGAAGTGTAGCATCGGAATCTATAACTGGTGTTACAGGAATGGTTCAAAACATAGACAGTAAGAAGTGTCAGTTTTCTTGTACTTAAGTCGGCATTTCGCCTTTTGTATTTAATTCCGTTGCAATTTCTGTGTTTCATCGTCAATAAGAAGGTCAGAGAGATACAGTAAACCTGAGGTGAAGCATCGGAATCTATAACTAGTGTCACAGGACTGTTTCAAAACATAGACAGTAAGAAGAGTCAGTTTTCGTGTACTTAAGACGGCATTGTGCCTTTTCAATTTAATTCCGATGCAGTTTCTGGGTTTCATCGCCAATAAGAAGGTCAGAGGGATACAGTAAACCTGAAGTGAAGCATCGGAATCTATAACTAGTGTCACAGGAATGGATCAAAACATAGACAGTAAGAAGAGTCAGTTTTCTTGTACTTAAGTCGGCGTTGTACATTTTGTATTTAGTTCCGAAGCAATTTCTATGTTTCATCGTCAATAAGAAGGTCAGAGGGATACAGACAACCTGAAGTGAAACATCGGAATCTATAACTAGTGTCAAAGGAATGGTTCAAAACATAGACAGTAAGAAGAGTGAGTTTTCTTGTACTTAAGTCGGCCTTGTGCCCTTTGTTTTTAATTCCGATGCAATTACTGTGTTTGATCGTCAATAAGAAGGTCAGAGGGATACAGTAAACCTGAAGTGAAGCATCGGAATCTATAGCTAGTGTCACAGGAATGGTTAATAACATAGACAGTAAGAAGAGTCAGTTTTCTTGTACTTAAGTCGGCAATGTGCCTTTAGTATTTAATTCCGATGCAATTTCTGTGTTTAATCGTCAATAGGAAGGTCAGAGGGATACAGTATACCTGAAGTGAAGCTTCGGAATCTATAACTAGTGTCACATAAATGGTTCAAAACATAGACAGTAAGAAGAGTCAGTTATCTTTTACTTAAGTCGGCATTGTGCCTTTTCTATTTAATTCCGATGCAATTTCTGTGTTTCATCGTCAATAAGAAGGTCAGAGGGATACAGTAAGCCTGAAGTGAAGCATCGGAATCTATAACTAGTGTCACAGGAATGTTTCAAAGCATAGACAGTAAGAAGAGTCAGTTCTCTTGTACTTAAGTCGGCATTGTGCCTTTTGTATTTAATTCCGATGCAATTTCTGTGTTTCATCGTCAATAAGAAGGTCAGAGGGATACAGAAAAACCACAAGTGAAGCATCGGAATCTATAACTAGTGCCACAGGAATGGTTCAAAACTTAGACAGTAAGAAGAGTCAGTGTTCTTGTACTTAAGTTGGCATTGTGCCTTTATATTTAATTCCGTTTCAATTTCTGTGTTTCATTGTCAATAAGAAGGTCAGAAAGATACAGTAAACCTGAAGTGTAGCATCGGAAACTATAACTGGTGTTACAGGAATGGTTCAAAACATAGACAGTAAGAAGTGTCAGTTTTCTTGTACTTAAGTCGGCATTTCGCCTTTTGTATTTAATTCCGTTGCAATTTCTGTGTTTCATCGTCAATAAGAAGGTCAGAGAGATACAGTAAACCTGAGGTGAAGCATCGGAATCTATAACTAGTGTCACAGGAATGGTTCAAAACATAGACAGTAAGAAGAGTCAGTTTTCGTGTACTTAAGACGGCATTGTGCCCTTTCAATTTAATTCCGATGCAGTTTCTGGGTTTCATCGCCAATAAGAAGGTCAGAGGGATACAGTAAACCTGAAGTGAAGCATCGGAATCTATAACTAGTGTCACAGGAATGGATCAAAACATAGACAGTAAGAAGAGTCAGTTTTCTTGTACTTAAGTCGGCGTTGTACATTTTGTATTTAATTCCGAAGCAATTTCTATGTTTCATCGTCAATAAGAAGGTCAGAGGGATACAGACAACCTGAAGTGAAACATCGGAATCTATAACTAGTGTCAAAGGAATGGTTCAAAACATAGACAGTAAGAAGAGTGAGTTTTCTTGTACTTAAGTCGGCATTGTGCCCTTTGTATTTAATTCCGATGCAATTACTGTGTTTGATCGTCAATAAGAAGGTCAGAGGGATACAGTAAACCTGAAGTGAAGCATCGGAATCTATAGCTAGTGTCACAGGAATGGTTAATAACATAGACAGTAAGAAGAGTCAGTTTTCTTGTACTTAAGTCGGCAATGTGCCTTTAGTATTTAATTCCGATGCAATTTCTGTGTTTAATCGTCAATAGGAAGGTCAGAGGGATACAGTATACCTGAAGTGAAGCTTCGGAATCTATAACTAGTGTCACATGAATGGTTCAAAACATAGACAGTAAGAAGAGTCAGTTATCTTTTACTTAAGTCGGCATTGTGCCTTTTCTATTTAATTCCGATGCAATTTCTGTGTTTCATCGTCAATAAGAAGGTCAGAGGGATACAGTAAGCCTGAAGTGAAGCATCGGAATCTATAACTAGTGTCACAGGAATGTTTCAAAGCATAGACAGTAAGAAGAGTCAGTTTTCTTGTACTTAAGTCGGCATTGTGCCTTTTGTATTTAATTCCGATGCAATTTCTGTGTTTCATCGTCAATAAGAAGGTCAGAGGGATACAGAAAAACCACAAGTGAAGCATCGGAATCTATAACTAGTGTCACAGGAATGGTTCAAAACTTAGACAGTAAGAAGAGTCAGTGTTCTTGTACTTAAGTTGGCATTGTGCCTTTTGTATTTAATTCCGATGCAATTTCTGTGTTTCATCGTCAATAAGAAGGTCAGAATGATACAGTAAACCTGAAGTGTAGCATCGGAATCTATAACTGGTGTTACAGGAATGGTTCAAAACATAGACAGTAAGAAGTGTCAGTTTTCTTGTACTTAAGTCGGCATTTCGCCTTTTGTATTTAATTCCGTTGCAATTTCTGTGTTTCATCGTCAATAAGATGGTCAGAGGGATACAGTAAACCTGAGGTGAAGCATCGTAATCTATAACTAGTGTCACAGGAATGGTTCAAAACATAGACAGTAAGAAGAGTCAGTTTTCGTGTACTTAAGACGGCATTGTGCCTTTTCTATTTAATTCCGATGCAGTTTCTGGGTTTCATCGCCAATAAGAAGGTCAGAGGGATACAGTAAACCTGAAGTGAAGCATCGGAATCTATAACTAGTGTCACAGGAATGGATCAAAACATAGACAGTAAGAAGAGTCAGTTTTCTTGTACTTAAGTCGGCGTTGTACCTTTTGTATTTAATTCCGATGCAATTTCTGTGTTTCATCGTCACTAAGAAGGTCAGAGGGATACAGTAAACCTGAAGTGAAGCATCGGAATCTATAACTAGTGTCACAGGAATGGTTCAAAACATAGACAATAAGAAGAGTCAGTTTTCTTGTACTTAAGTCGTTATTGTGCCTTTTGTATTTAATTCCGATCCCACTTCTGTGTTTCATCGTCAATAACAAGGTCAGAGGGATACAGTAAACATGAAGTGAAGCTTCGGAATCTATAACTTGTGTCACAGGAATGGTTCAAAACATAGACAGTAAGAAGAGTCAGTTTTCTTGTACTTAAGTCGGCATTGTGCATTTTGTATTTAATTCCGAAGCAATTTCTGTGTTTCATCGTCAATAAGAAGGTCAGAGCGATACAGTAAACCTGAAGTGAATCATCGGAATCTATAAGTAGTGTCACATGATTGGTTCAAAACATAGACAGTAAGAAGAGTTAGTTTTCTTCTACTTAAGTCGGCATTGTGCCTTTTGTATTTAATTCCGATGCAATTTCTGTGTTTCATCAACATTAAGTAGGTCAGAGGGATACAGTAAACCTGAAGGGAAGCATCGGAATCTATAACTAGTGTCTCAGGAATGGTTCAAAACATAGACAGTAAGAAGAGTCAGTTTTCTTGTACTTAAGTCGGCATTGTTCCTTTTCTATTTAATTCCGAAGCAATTTGTATGTTTCATCGTCAATAAGGCGGTCAGAGGGAAACAGTAGACCTGAAGTGAAGCATCGGAATCTATAACTAGTGTCACAGGAATGGTTCAAAATATAGACAGTAAGAAGAGTCAGTTTTCTTGTACTTAAGTCGGCATTGTGCATTTTGTATTTAATTCCGAAGCAATTTCAGTGATTCATCGTCAATAAGAAGGTCAGAGGGATACAGTAGGCCTGAAGTGAAGCATCGGAATCTATAACTAGTGTCACAGGAATGGTTCAAAGCAATGACAGTAAGAAGAGTCAGTTTCCTTGTACTTAAGTCGGCATTGTGACTTTTGTATTTAATTCCGATGCAATTTCTGTGTTTCATCAACATTAAGTAGATCAGAGGGATACAGTAAACCTGAAGTGAAGCATCGGAATCTATAACTAGTGTCTCAGGAATGGTTCAAAACATAGACAGTAAGAAGAGTCAGTTTTCTTGTACTTAAGTCGGCATTGTTCCTTTTTTATTTAATTCCGAAGCAATTTCTATGTTTCATCGTCAATAAGGCGGTCAGGGGGAAACAGTAGACCTGAAGTGAAGCATCGGAATCTATAACTAGTGTCACAGGAATGGTTCATAACAATGACAGTAAGAAGAGTCAGTTTTCTTGTACTTATGTCGGCATTGTGACTTTTGTATTTAATTTTGATGCAATTTCTGTGTTTCATCAACAATACGAAGGTCAGATGGATAAAGTAAACCTGACGTGAAGCATCTGAATCTATAACTAGTGTCACAGGAATGGTTCAGAACTTAGACAGTAATAAGAGTCAGTTTTCTTGTACTTAAGTCTGCATTGTGCATTTTGTATTTAATTCCGACGCAATTTCTGTGTTTCATCGTCAATAAGAAGGTCAGAGGGATACAGTAAGCCTGAAGTGAAGCATCGGAATCAATAACTAGTGTCACATGAATGGATCAAAACATAGACACTAAGAGGAGTCAGTTTTCTTGTACTTAAGTCGGCATTGTGCTTTTTGTATTTAATTCCGATGCAATTTCTGTTTCATCGTCAATAAGAAGGTGAGAGGGATACAGTAAACCTGAAGTGAAGCATCGGAATCTATATTTAGTGTCACAGGAATGGTTCAAAACATAGGCAGTAAGAAGAGTCAGTTTACATGTACTTAAGACGGCATTGTGCTTTTTCTATTTAATTCCGATGCAATTTCTGTGTTTCGTCGTCAATAAGAAGGTCCATGGGATACAGTTAACCTGAAGTGAAGTATCGGAATCTAAAACCGGTCTCACAGGAAAGGTTCAAAACATAGGCAGTATGAAGAGCCAGCCTTCTAGTACTTGAGTCTGCATTGTGCCTTTTGTATTTAATTCCGAAGCAATTTCTGTGTTTCATCGTCAATACGAAGGTCAGAGGGATACAGTAAACCTGAAGTGAAGCCTCGGAATCTATAACTAGTGTTACAGGAATGGTTCAAAACATAGACAGTAAGAAGAGTCAGTTCTCTGGTACTTAAGTCGGCATTTCGCCTTTTGTAGTTAATTCCGATGCAATTTCTGTGTTTCAACGTCAATAAGAAGGTCAGAGGGATACAGTAAACCACAAGTGAAGAATCGGAATCTATAACTAGTGTCACAGGAATGGTTCAAAACATAGACATTAAGAAGATTCAGTTTTCGTGTACTTAAGTCGGCATTGTGCCTTTTCTATTTAATTCCGATGCAATTTCTGGGTTTCATCGCCAATAAGAAGGTCAGAGGGATACAGTAAACCTGAAGTGAAGCATCGGAATCTATAACTAGTGTCACAGGAATGGTTCAAAACATAGACAGTAAGAGGGGTCAGTTTACTTGTACTTAAGTCGGCGTTGTACCTTTTGTATTTAATTCCGATGCAATTTCTGTGTTTCATCGTCAATAAGAAGGTCAGAGGGATACAGTAAACCTGAGGTGAAGCATCGGAATCTACAACTAGTGTCACAGGAACGGTTCAAAACATAGACACTAAGAAGAGTCAGTTTTCTTGTACTTAAGTCGGCATTGTGCATTTTGTATTTAATTCCGAAGCAATTTCTGTGTTTCATCGTCAATAAGAAGGTCAGATGGATACAGTAAACCTGAAGTGAATCATCGGAATCTATAACTAGTGTCATATGATTGGTTCAAAACATAGACACTAAAGAAGAGTCAGTTTCCTTGTACTTAAGTCGGCATTGTGACTCTTGTATTTAATTGCGATGCAATTTCTGTGTTTCATCAACATTATGTAGGTCAGAGGGATACAGTAAACCTGAAGTGAAGCATCGGAATCTATAACTAGTGTATCAGGAATGGTTCAAAACATAGACAGTAAGAAGAGTCAGCTTTCTTGTACTTAAGTCGGCATTGTTCCTTTTATATTTAATTCCGAAGCAATTTCTATGTTTCATAGTCAATAAGACGGTCAGAGGGATACAGCAAACCTGAAGTAGAGCATCGGAATCTATAACTAGTGTCACAGGAATGGTTTGTAACATAGACAGTAAGAAGAGTCAGTTTTATAGTACTTATGTCGGCATTGGGACTTTTGTATTTAATTCCGATGCAATTTCTGTGTTTCATCAACAATAAGAAGGTCAGAGGGATACAGTAAACCTGAAGTGAAGCATCGGAATCTATAACTAGTGTCACAGGAATGGTTCAGAACTTAGACAGTAAGAAGAGTCAGTTTTCGTGTACTTAAGACGGCATTGTGCCTTTTCTATTTAATTCCGATGCAGTTTCTGGGTTTCATCGCCAATAAGAAGGTCAGAGGGATACAGTAAACCTGAAGTGAAGCATCGGAATCTATAACTAGTGTCACAGGAATGGATCAAAACATAGACAGTAAGAAGAGTCAGTTTTCTTGTACTTAAGTCGGCGTTGTACATTTTGTATTTAATTCCGATGCAATTTCTGTGTTTCATTGTCAATAAGAAGGTCACAGGGATACAGTAAACCTGAGGTGAAGCATCGGAATGTATAACTAGTGTCTCAGGAATGGTTCAAAACATAGACAGTAAGAAGAGTCAGTTTTCTTGTACTTAAGTCGGCATTGTTCCTTTTCTATTTAATTCCGAAGCAATTTCTATGTTTCATCGTCAATAAGACGGTCAGAGGGATACAGTATACCTGAAGTGAAGCATCGGAATCTATAACTAGCGTCACAGGAATGGTTCATAACATAGACAGTAAGAAGAGTCAGTTTTCTTGTACTTAAGTCGGCATTGTGCCTTTGTATTTAATTCCGATGCAATTACTGTGCTTCATCGTCAATAAGAAGGTCAGAGGGATACAGTAAACCTGAAGTGAAGCATCGGAATCTATAGCTAGTGTCACAGGAATGGTTCATAACATAGACAGTAAGAAGAGTCAGTTTTCTTGCCTTTAGTATTATATCCGATGCAATTTCTGTGTTTCATCGTCAATAATGTCAGAGGGATACAGTAAAGCTGAAGTGAAGCTTCGGAATCTATAACTAGTGTCACATGAATGGTTCAAAACATAGACAGTAAGAAGAGTCAGTTATCTTATACTTAAGTCGGCATTGTGCCTTTTCTATTTAATTCCGATGCAATTTCTGTGTTTCATCGTCAATAAGAAGGTCAGAGGGTTACAGTAAGCCTGAAGTGAAGCATCGGAATCTATAACTAGTGTCACAGGAATGGTTCAAAACATAGACAGTAAGAAGAGTCAGTTTTCTTGTACTTAAGTCGGCATTATGCCTTTTGTATTTAATTCCGATGCAATTTCTGTGTTTCAACGTCAATAAGAAGGTCAGAGGGATACAGTAAACCACAAGTGAAGTATCGGAATCTATAACTAGTGTCACAGGAATGGTTCAAAACATAGACATTAAGAAGATTCAGTTTTCGTGTACTTAAGTCGGCATTGTGCCTTTTCTATTTAATTCCGATGCAATTTCTGGGTTTCATCGCCAATAAGAAGGTCAGAGGGATACAGTAAACCTGAAGTGAAGCATCGGAATCTATAACTAGTGTCACCGGAATGGTTCAAAACATAGACAGTAAGAGGGGTCAGTTTACTTGTACTTAAGTCGGCGTTGTACCTTTTGTATTTAATTCCGATGCAATTTCTGTGTTTCATCGTCAATAAGAAGGTCAGAGGGATACAGTAAACCTGAGGTGAAGCATCGGAATCTACAACTAGTGTCACAGGAACGGTTCAAAACATAGACACTAAGAAGAGTCAGTTTTCTTGTACTTAAGTCGGAATTGTGCATTTTTTATTTAATTCCGAAGCAATTTCTGTGTTACATCGTCAATAAGAAGGTCAGATGGATACAGTAAACCTGAAGTGAATCATCGGAATCTATAACTAGTGTCATATGATTGGTTCAAAACATAGACACTAAAGAAGAGTCAGTTTCCTTGTTCTTAAGTCGGCATTGTGACTCTTGTATTTAATTGCGATGCAATTTCTGTGTTTCATCAACATTATGTAGGTCAGAGGGATACAGTAAACCTGAAGTGAAGCATCGGAATCTATAACTAGTGTATCAGGAATGGTTCAAAACATAGACAGTAAGAAGAGTCAGCTTTCTTGTACTTAAGTCGGCGTTGTACATTTTGTATTTAATTCCGATGCAATTTCTGTGTTTCATTGTCAATAAGAAGGTCAGAGGGATACAGTAAACCTGAAGTGAAGCATCGGAATCTATAACTAGTGTCACAGGAATGGTTCAAAACATAGACAGTAAGAAGAGTCAGTTTTCTTGTACTTCAGTCGTTATTGTGCCTTTTGTATTTAATTCCGATGCCACTTCTGTGTTTCATCGTCAATAACAAGGTCAGAGGGAGACAGTAAACCTGAAGTGAAGCTTCGGAATCTATAACTTGTGTCACAGGAATGGTTCAAAACATAGACAGTAAGAAGAGTCAGTTTTCTTGTACTTAAGTCGGCATTGTTAATTTTGTATTTAATTCCGAAGCAATTTCTGTGTTTCATCGTCAATAAGAAGGTCAGAGGGATACAGTAAACCTGAAGTGAATCATCGGAATCTATAAGTAGTGTCACATGATTGGTTCAAAACATAGACAGTAAGAAGAGTCAGTTTTCTTCTACTTAAGTCGGCATTGTGCCTTTTGAATTTAATTCCGATGCAATTTCTGTGTTTCATCAACATTAAGTAGGTCAGAGGGATACAGTAAACCTGAAGTGAAGCATCGGAATATATAACTAGTGTCTCAGGAATTGTTCAAAACATAGACAGTAAGAAGAGTCAGATTTCTTGTACTTAAGTCGGCATTGTTCCTTTTCTATTTAATTCCGAAGCAATTTCTATGTTTCATCGTCAATAAGGCGGTCAGAGGGAAACAGTAGACCTGAAGTGAAGCATCGGAATCTATAACTAGTGTCACAGGAATGGTTCAAAATATAGACAGTAAGAAGAGTCAGTTTTCTTGTACTTAAGTCGGCATTGTGCATTTTGTATTTAATTGCGATGCAATTTCTGTGTTTCATCAACATTAAGTAGATCAGAGGGATACAGTAAACCTGAAGTGAAGCATCGGAATCTATAACTAGTGTCTCAGGAATGGTTCAAAACATAGACAGTAAGAAGAGTCAGTTTTCTTGTACTTAAGTCGGCATTGTTCCTTTTTTATTTAATTCCCAAGCAATTACTATGTTTCATCGTCAATAAGGCGGTCAGAGGGAAACAGTAGACCTGAAGTGAAGCATCGGAATCTATAACTAGTGTCACAGGAATGGTTCATAACAAAGACAGTAAGAGGTGTCAGTTTTCTTGTACTTATGTCGGCAATGTGACTTTTGTATTTTATTTTGATGCAATTTCTGTGTTTCATCAATAATACGAAGGTCAGAGGGATACAGTAAACCTGACGTGAAGCATCTGAATCTATAACTAGTGTCACAGGAATGGTTCAGAACTTAGACAGTAATAAGAGTCAGTTTTCTTGTACTTAAGTCTGCATTGTGCATTTTGTATTTAATTCCGACGCAATTTCTGTGTTTCATCGTCAATAAGAAGGTCAGAGGGATACAGTAAGCCTGAAGTGAAGCATCGGAATCAATAAGTAGTGTCACATGAATGGATCAAAACATAGACACTAAGCGGAGTCAGTTTTCTTGTACTTAAGTCGGCATTGTGCTTTTTGTATTTAATTCCGATGCAATTTCTGTTTCATCGTCAATAAGAAGGTCAGAGGGGTACAGTAAACCTGAAGTGAAGCCTCGGAATCTATAACTAGTGTTACAGGAATGGTTCAAAACATAGACAGTAAGAAGAGTCAGTTCTCTTGTACTTAAGTCGGCATTTCGCCTTTTGTAGTTAATTCCGATGCAATTTCTGTGTTTCATCGTCAAAACGAAGGTCAGAGGGATACAGTAAACCTGAAGTGAAGCCTCGGAATCTATAACTAGTGTTACAGGAATGGTTCAAAACATAGACAGTAAGAAGAGTCAGTTCTCTTGTACTTAAGTCGGCATTTCGCCTTTTGTAGTTAATTCCGATGCAATTTCTGTGTTTCATCGTCAATAAGAAGGTCAGAGGGATACAGTAAACCTGAGGTGAAGCATCGGAATGTATAACTAGTGTCTCAGGAATGGTTCAAAACATAGACAGTAAGAAGAGTCAGTTTTCTTGTACTTAAGTCGGTATTGTTCCTTTTCTATTTAATTCCGAAGCAATTTCTATGTTTCATCGTCAATAAGACGGTCAGAGGGATACAGTATACCTGAAGTGAAGCATCGGAATCTATAACTAGCGTCACAGGAATGGTTCATAACATAGACCGTAAGAAGAGTCAGTTTTCTTGTACTTAAGTCGGCATTGTGCCTTTGTATTTAATTCCGATGCAATTACTGTGCTTCATCGTCAATAAGAAGGTCAGAGGGATACAGTAAACCTGAAGTGAAGCATCGGAATCTATAGCTAGTGTCACAGGAATGGTTCATAACATAGACAGTAAGAAGAGTCAGTTTTCTTGCCTTTAGTATTACATCCGATGCAATTTCTGTGTTTCATCGTCAATAATGTCAGAGGGATACAGTAAACCTGAAGTGAAGCTTCGGAATCTATAACTAGTGTCTCAGGAATGGTTCAAAACATAGACAGTAAGAAGAGTCAGTTTTCTTGTACTTAAGTCGGCATTGTGCCTTTTGTATTTAATTCCGATGCAATTTCTGTGTTTCAACGTCAATAAGAAGGTCAGAGGGATACAGTAAACCACAAGTGAAGTATCGGAATCTATAACTAGTGTCACAGGAATGGTTCAAAACTTAGACAGTAAGAAGAGTCAGTTTTCTTGTACTAAAGTCGGCATTGTGCCTTTTGTATTTAATTCCGATGCAATTTCTGTGTTTCATCGTCAATAAGAAGGTCAGAAAGATACAGTAAAGCTGAAGTGTAGCATCGGAATCTATAACTAGTGTTACAGGAATGGTTCAAAACATAGACAGTAAGAAGTGTCAGTTTTCTTGTACTTAAGTTGGCATTTCGCTTTTTGTATTTAATTCCGTTGCAATTTCTGTGTTTCATCGTCAATAAGAAGGTCAGAGGGATACAGTAAACCTGAGGTGAAGCATCGGAATCTATAACTAGTGTCACAGGAATGGTTCAAAACATAGACATTAAGAAGATTCAGTTTTCGTGTACTTAAGTCGGCATTGTGCTTTTTCTATTTAATTCCGATGCAATTTCTGGGTTTCATCGCCAATAAGAAGGTCAGAGGGATACAGTAAACCTGAGGTGAAGCATCGGAATCTACAACTAGTGTCACAGGAACGGTTCAAAACATAGACAGTAAGAAGAGTCAGTTTTCTTCTACTTAAGTCGGCATTGTGCCTTTTGTATTTAATTCCGATGCAATTTCTGTGTTTCATCAACATTAAGTAGGTCAGAGGGATACAGTAAACCTGAAGTGAAGCATCGGAATCTATAACTAGTGTCTCAGGAATTGTTCAAAACATAGACAGTAAGAAGAGTCAGTTTTCTTGTACTTAAGTCGGCATTGTTCCTTTTCTATTTAATTCCGAAGCAATTTCTATGTTTCATCGTCAATAAGACGGTCAGAGGGATACAGTATACCTGAAGTGAAGCATCGGAATCTATAACTAGCGTCACAGGAATGGTTCATAACATAGACCGTAACAAGAGTCAGTTTTCTTGTACTTAAGTCGGCATTGTGCCTTTGTATTTAATTCCGATGCAATTACTGTGCTTCATCGTCAATAAGAAGGTCAGAGGGATACAGTAAACCTGAAGTGAAGCATCGGAATCTATAGCTAGTGTCACAGGAATGGTTCATAACATAGACAGTAAGAAGAGTCAGTTTTCTTGCCTTTAGTATTACATCCGATGCAATTTCTGTGTTTCATCGTCAATAATATCAGAGGGATACAGTAAACCTGAAGTGAAGCTTCGGAATCTATTACTAGTGTCTCAGGAATGGTTCAAAACATAGACAGTAAGAAGAGTCAGTTTTCTTGTACTTAAGTCGGCATTGTGCCTTTTGTATTTAATTCCGATGCAATTTCTGTGTTTCAACGTCAATAAGAAGGTCAGAGGGATACAGTAAACCACAAGTGAAGTATCGGAATCTATAACTAGTGTCACAGGAATGGTTCAAAACTTAGACAGTAAGAAGAGTCAGTTTTCTTGTACTAAAGTCGGCATTGTGCCTTTTGTATTTAATTCCGATGCAATTTCTATGTTTCATCGTCAATAAGAAGGTCAGAAAGATACAGTAAAGCTGAAGTGTAGCATCGGAATCTATAACTAGTGTTACAGGAATGGTTCAAAACATAGACAGTAAGAAGAGTCAGATTTCTTGTACTTAAGTCGGCATTGTTCCATTTCTATTTAATTCCGAAGCTATTTCTATGTTTCATCGTTAATAATGCGGTCAGAGGGAAACAGTAGACCTGAAGTGAAGCATCGGAATCTATAACTAGTGTCACAGGAATGGTTCAAAATATAGACAGTAAGAAGAGTCAGTTTTCTTGTACTTAAGTCGGCATTGTGCATATTGTATTTAATTCCGAAGCAATTTCAGTGATTCATCGTCAATAAGTAGGTCAGAGGGATACAGTAGACCTGAAGTGAGGCATCGGAATCTATAACTAGTGTCACAGGAATGGTTCAAAGCAATGACAGTAAGAAGAGTCAGTTTCCTTGTACTTAAGTCGGCATTGTGACTTTTGTATTTAATTCCGATGCAATTTCTGTGTTTCATCAACATGAAGTAGATCAGAGGGATACAGTAAACCTGAAGTGAAGCATCGGAATCAACAACTAGTGTCTCAGGAATGGTTCAAAACATAGACAGTAAGAAGAGTCAGTTTTCTTGTACTTAAGTCGGCATTGTTCCTTTTTTATTTAATTCCCAAGCAATTTCTATGTTTCATCGTCAATAAGGCGGTCAGAGGGAAACAGTAGACCTGAAGTGAAGCATCGGAATCTATAACTAGTGTCACAGGAATGGTTCATAACAAAGACAGTAAGAAGAGTCAGTTTTCTTGTACTTATGTCGGCATTGTGACTTTTGTATTTAATTTTGATGCAATTTCTGTGTTTCATCAATAATACGAAGGTCAGAGGGATACAGTAAACCTGACGTGAAGCATCTGAATCTATAACTAGTGTCACAGGAATGGTTCAGAACTTAGACAGTAATAAGAGTCAGTTTTCTTGTACTTAAGTCTGCATTGTGCATTTTGTATTTAATTCCGACGCAATTTCTGTGTTTCATCGTCAATAAGAAGGTCAGAGGGATACAGTAAGCCTGAAGTGAAGCATCGGAATTTATAACTAGTGTCACATGAATGGATCAAATCATAGACACTAAGAGGAGTCAGTTTTCTTGTACTTAAGTCGGCATTGTGCTTTTTGTATTTAATTCCGATGCAATTTCTGTTTCATCGTCAATAAGAAGGTCAGAGGGATACAGTAAACCTGAAGTGAAGCCTCGGAATCTAAAACTAGTGTTACAGGAATGGTTCAAAACATAGACAGTAAGAAGAGTCAGTTCTCTTGTACTTAAGTCGGCATTTCGCCTTTTGTAGTTAATTCCGTGGCAATTTCTGTGTTTCATCGTCAATACGAAGGTCAGAGGGATACAGTAAACATGAAGTGAAGCCTCGGAATCTATAACTAGTGTTACAGGAATGGTTCAAAACATAGACAGTAAGAAGAGTCAGTTCTCTTGTACTTAAGTCGGCATTTCGCCTTTTGTAGTTAATTCCGATGCAATTTCTGTGTTTCATCGTCAATAAGAAGGTCAGAGGGATACAGTATACCTGAAGTGAAGCATCGGAATCTATAACTAGCGTCACAGGAATGGTTCATAACATAGACAGTAAGAAGAGTCAGTTTTCTTGTACTTAAGTCGGCATTGTGCCTTTGTATTTAATTCCGATGCAATTACTGTGCTTCATCGTCAATTAGTAGGTCAGAGGGATACAGTAAACCTGAAGTGAAGCATCGGAATCTATAGCTAGTGTCACAGGAATGGTTCATAACATAGTCAGTAAGAAGAGTCAGTTTTCTTGCCTTTAGTATTATATCCGATGCAATTTCTGTGTTTCATCGTCAATAATGTCAGAGGGATACAGTAAACCTGAAGGGAAGCTTCGGAATCTATAACTAGTGTCACATGAATGGTTCAAAACATAGACAGTAAGAAGAGTCAGTTATCTTATACTTAAGTCGGCATTGTGCCTTTTCTATTTAATTCCGATGCAATTTCTGTGTTTCATCGTCAATAAGAAGGTCAGAGGGTTACAGTAAGCCTGAAGTGAAGCATCGGAATCTATAACTAGTGTCACAGGAATGGTTCAAAACATAGACAGTAAGAAGAGTCAGTTTTCTTGTACTTAAGTCGGCATTGTGCCTTTTGTATTTAATTCCGATGCAATTTCTGTGTTTCATCGTCAATAAGAAGGTCAGAAAGATACAGTAAAGCTGAAGTATAGCATCGGAATCTATAACTAGTGTTACAGGAATGGTTCAAAACATAGACAGTAAGAAGTGTCAGTTTTCTTGTACTTAAGTTGGCATTTCGCTTTTTGTATTTAATTCCGTTGCAATTTCTGTGTTTCATCGTCAATAAGAAGGTCAGAGGGATACAGTAAACCTGAGGTGAAGCATCGGAATCTATAACTAGTGTCACAGGAATGGTTCAAAACATAGACAATAAGAAGATTCAGTTTTCGTGTACTTAAGTCGGCATTGTGCCTTTTCTATTTAATTCCGATGCAATTTCTGGGTTTCATCGCCAATAAGAAGGTCAGAGGGATACAGTAAACCTGAAGTGAAGCATCGGAAACTATAACTAGTGTCACAGGAATGGTTCAAAACATAGACAGTAAGAGAGGTCAGTTTACTTGTACTTAAGTCGGCGTTGTACCTTTTGTATTTAATTCCGATGCAATTTCTGTGTTTCATCGTCAATAAGAAGGTCAGAGGGATACAGTAAACCTGAGGTGAAGCGTCGGAATCTTCAACTAGTGTCACAGGAACGGTTCAAAACATAGACAGTAAGAAGAGTCAGTTTTCTTGTACTTAAGTCGGCATTGTGCATTTTGTATTTAATTCCGAAGCAATTTCTGTGTTTCATCGTCAATAAGAAGGTCAGATGGATACAGTAAACCTGAACTGAATCATCGGAATCTATAACTAGTGTCACATGATTGGTTCAAAACATAGACACTAAAGAAGAGTCAGTTTCCTTGTACTTAAGTCGGCAATGTGACTCTTGTATTTAATTGCGATGCAATTTCTGTGTTTCATCAACATTATGTAGGTCAGAGGGATACAGTAAACCTGAAGTGAAGCATCGTAATCTATAACTAGTGTATCAGGAATGGTTCAAAACATAGACAGTAAGAAGAGTCAGTTTTCTTGTACTTAAGTCGGCATTGTTCCTTTTATATTTAATTCCGAAGCAATTTCTATGTTTCATAGTCAATAAGACGGTCAGAGGGATACAGCAAACCTGAAGTAGAGCATCGGAATCTATAACTAGTGTCACAGGAATGGTTTGTAACATAGACAGTTAGAAGAGTCAGTTTTCTTGTACTTATGTCGGCATTGTGACTTTTGTATTTAAATCCGATGCAATTTCTGTGTTTCATCAACAATAAGAAGGTCAGAGGGATACAGTAAACCTCAAGTGAAGCATCGGAATCTATAACTAGTGTCACAGGAATGGTTCATAACAAAGACAGTAAGAAGAGTCAGTTTTCTTCTACTTAAGTCGGCATTGTGCCTTTTGTATTTAATTCCGATGCAATTTCAGTGTTTCATCGTCAATAAGAAGGTCAGAGGGATTCAGTAGACCTGAAGTGAAGCATCGGAATCTATAACTAGTGTCACAGGAATGGTTCAAAACATAGACAGTAAGAAGTGTTAGTTTCCTTGTACTTAAGTCGGCATTGTGACTTTTGTATTTAATTCCGATGCAATTTCTGTGTTTCATCAACATTAAGTAGGTCAGAGGGATTCAGTAAACCTGATGTGAAGCATCGGAATCTATAACTAGTGTCACAGGAATGGTTCATAACATAGACAGTAAGAAGAGTCAGTTTTCTTGTACTGAAGTCGGCATTGTGCCTTTAGTATTTAATTCCGATGCAATTTCTGTGTTTCATCGTCAATAAGGTCAGAGGGATACAGTAAACCTGAAGTGAAGCATCGGAATCTATAACTAGTGTCACAGGAATTGTTCATAACATAGACAGTAAGAAGAGTCAGTTTTCTTGTACTTAAGTCGGCATTGTGGTTTTTGTATTTAATTCCGATGCAATTTCTGTTTCATCGTCAATAAGAAGGTCAGAGGGATACAGTAAACCTGAAGTGAAGCATCGGAATCTATAACTAGTATCACAGGAATGGTTCAAACCATAGACAGTAAGAAGAGTCAGTTTTCTTGTACTTAAGTTGGCGTTGTACCTTTTGAATTTAATTCCGATGCAATTTCTGTGTTTCATCGTCAATAAGAAGGTCAGAGGGATGCAGTAAACATGAAGGGAAACATCGGAATCTATTACTAGTGTCACAGGAATGGTTCAAAACATAGACAGTAAGAAGAGTCAGTTTTTTTGTACTTAAGTCGGTATTGTGCCTTTGGTATTTAATTCCGATGCAACTTCTGTGTTTCATCGTCAATAACAAGGTCAGAGGGATACAGTAAACATGAAGTGAATCATCGGAATCTATAACTAGAGTCACATGATTGGTTCAAAACATAGACAGTAAGAAGAGTCAGTTTCCTTGAACTTAAGTCGGCATTGTGACTTTTGTATTTAATTCCGATGCAATTTCTGTGTTTCATCAACATTAAGTAGGTCAAAGGAATACAGTAAACCTGAAGTGAAGCATCGGAATCTATAACTAGTGTCTCAGGAATGGTACAAAACATAGACAGTAAGAAGAGTCAGTTTTCTTATACTTAAGTCGGCGTTGTTCCTTTTCTATTTAATTCCGAAGCAATTTTTATGTTTCATCTTCAATAAGACGGTCAGAGGGATACAGTAAACCTGAAGTGAAGCATCGGAATCTATAACTAGTGTCACAGTTATGGTTCATAACATAGACATTAAGAAGAGTCAGTTTTCTTGTACTTATGTCGGCATTGTGACTTTTGTATTCAATTCCGATGCAATTTCGGTGTTTCATCAACAATAAGAAGGTCAGAGGGATACAGTAAACCTGAAGTGAAGCATCGGAATCTATAACTATTGTCACAGGGATGGTTCAGAACTTAGACAGTAAGAAGAGTCAGTTTTCTTGTACTTAAGTCTGCATTGTGCATTTTGTATTTAATTCCGAAGCAATTTCTGTGTTTCATCGTCAATAAGAAGGTCAGAGGGATACAGTAAACCTGAAGTGAAGCATCGGAATCTATAACTAGTGTCACAGAAATGGTTCATAACATAGACAGTAAGAAGAGTCAGTTTTCTTGTACTTAAGTTGGCATTGTCCCTTTTGTATTTAATTCCGATGCAATTTCTGTGATTCATCGTCAATAAGAAGGTCAGAGGGTACAGTAAACCTGAAGTGAAGCATCGGAATCTATAACTAGTGTCACAGGAAGGGTTCTAAACATAGACAGTAAGAAGAGTCAGGTTACTTGTACTTAAGTCGGCAATGTGCCTTTTGTATATATTTCCGATGCAATTACTGTGTTTCGTCGTCATTAAGAAGGTCCATGAATATACAGTAAACCTGAAGTGAAGCATCGGAATCTAAAACCGCTCTCACAGGAAAGGTTCAAAACATAGACAGTATGAAGAGCCAGCCTTCTTGTTCTTGAGTCGGTATTGTGCCTCTTGTATTTAATTCCGGTGCAATTTCTCTGTTTCATCGTCAATAAGAAGGTCAGAGGGATACAGTAAACCTGAAGTGAAGCATTGGAATCCATAACTAGTGTCACAGGAATGGTTCAAAACATAGACAGTAAGAAGAGTCAGTTTTCTTGTACTTAAGTCGGCGTTGTACCTTTTGTATTTAATTCCGATGCACGTTCTGTGTTTCATCGTCAATAAGAAGGTCAGAGGGATACAGTAAACCTGAAGTGAAGCATCGGAATCTATAACTAGTGTCACAGGAATGGTTCAAAACATAGACAGTAAGAAGAGTCAGTTTTCTTGTACTTAAGTCGGTATTGTGCCTTTTGTATTTAATTCCGATGCAACTTCTATGTTTCATCGTCAATAACAAGGTCAGAGGGATACAGTAAACCTGAAGTGAAGCATCGGAACCTATAACTAGTGTCACAGGAACGGTTCAAAGCATAGACAGTTTGAAGAGTCAGTTTTCTTGTACTTAAGTCGGCATTGTGCATTTTGTATTTAATTCCGAAGCAATTTCTGTGTTTCATCGTCAATACGGAGGTCAGAGGGATACAGTAAACCTGAAGTAAAGCATCGGAATCTATAACTAGTGTCACAGGAACGGTTCAAAGCATAGACAGTAAGGAGAGTAAGTTTCCTCGTACTTAAGTCGGCATTGTGACTGTTGTATTTAATTCCGATGCAATTTCTGTGTTTCATCAACATTAAGTAGCTCAGAGGGATACAGTAAACCTGAAGTGAAGCATCGGAATCTATTACTAGTGTCTCAGGAATGGTTCAAAACATAGACAGTAAGAACAGTCAGTTTTCTTGTACTTCAGTCGGCATTGTTCCTTTTCTATTTATTTCCGAAGCAATTTCTATGTCTCATCGTCAGTAAGACGGTCAGAGGGATACAGTAAACCTGAAGTGAAGCATCGGAATCTATAACTAGTGTCACAGTTATGGTTCATAACATAGACGGTAAGAAGAGTCAGTTTTCTTGTACTTATGTCGGCATTGTGACTTTTGTATTTAATTCCGATGCAATTTCTGTGTTTCTTCAACAATAAGAAGGTCAGAGGGATACATTAAACCTGAAGTGAAGCATCGGAATCTATAACTAGTGTCACAGGAATGGTTCAGAACTTAGACAGTAAGAAGAGTCAGTTTTCTTGTACTTAAGTCTGCATTGTGCATTTTGTATTTAATTCCGAAGCAATTTCAGTGTTTCATCGTCAATTAGAAGGTCAGACGGATACAGTAAGCCTGAAGTGAAGCTTCGGAATCAATAACTAGTGTCACATGAATGGTTCAAAACATAGACAGTAAGAGGAGTCAGTTTTCTTGTACTTAAGTCGGCATTGTGCTTTTTGTATTTAATTCCGATGCAATTTCTGTTTCATCGTCAATAAGAAGGTCAGTGGGATACAGTAAACCTGAAGTGAAGCATCGGAATCTATATTTAGTGTCACAGGAATGGTTCAAAACATAGACAGTAAGAAGAGTCAGTTTACTTGTACTTATGTCGGCATTGTGCCTTTTCTATTTAATTCCGATGCAATTTCTGTGTTTCGTCGTCAATATGAAGGTCCATGGGATACAGTAAACCTGAAGTGAAGCATCGGAATCTATAACTAGTGTCACAGGAATGGTTCAGAACTTAGACAGTAAGAAGAGTCAGTTTTCTTGTACTTAAGTCTTCATTCTGCATTTTGTATTTAATTCCGAAGCAATTTCTGTGTTTCATCGTCAATAAGAAGGTCAGAGGGATACAGTAAACCGGAAGTGAAGCATCGGAATCTATAGCAAGTGTCACAGGAATGGTTCCTAACATAGACAGTAAGAAGAGTCAGATTTCTTGTACTGAAGTCGGCATTGTGCCTTTAGTATTTAATTCCGATGCAATTTCTGTGTTTCATCGTCAATAAGGTCAGAGGGATACAGTAAACCTGAAGTGAAGCATCGGAATCTATAACTAGTGTCACAGGAATGGTTCATAACATAGACAGTAAGAAGAGTCAGTTTTTTTGTACTGAAGTCGGCATTGTGCCTTTAGTATTTAATTCCGATGCAATTTCTGTGTTTCATCGTCAATAAGGTCAGAGGGATACAGTAAACCTGAAGTGAAGCATCGGAATCTATAACTAGTGTCTCAGGAATGGTTCAAAACATAGACATTAAGAAGAGTCAGTTTTCTTGTACTTATGTCGGCATTGTGCCTTTTCTATTTAATTCCGATGCAATTTCTGTGTTTCGTCGTCAATATGAAGGTCCATGGGATACAGTAAACCTGAAGTGAAGCATCGGAATCTATAACTAGTGTCACAGGAATGGTTCAGAACTTAGACAGTAAGAAGAGTCACATATCTTGTACTTAAGTCTTCATTCTGCATTTTGTATTTAATTCCGAAGCAATTTCTGTGTTTCACCGTCAATAAGAAGGTCAGAGGGATACAGTAAACCTGAAGTGAAGCATCGGAATCTATAGCAAGTGTCACAGGTATGGTTCCTAACATAGACAGTAAGAAGAGTCAGATTTCTTGTACTGAAGTCGGCATTGTGCCTTTAGTATTTAATTCCGATGCAATTTCTGTGTTTCATCGTCAATAAGGTCAGAGGGATACAGTAAACCTGAAGTGAAGCATCGGAATCTATAACTAGTGTCACTGGAATGGTTCATAACATAGACAGTAAGAAGAGTCAGTTTTTTTGTACTGAAGTCGGCATTGTGCCTTTAGTATTTAATTCCGATGCAATTTCTGTGTTTCATCGTCAATAAGGTCAGAGGGATACAGTAAACCTGAAGTGAAGCATCGGAATCTATAACTAGTGTCTCAGGAATGGTTCAAAACATAGACATTAAGAAGAGTCAGTTTTCTTGTACTTATGTCGGCATTGTGACTTTTGTATTTAATTCCGATGCAATTTCTGTGTTTCATCAACAATTAGAAGGTCAGAGGGATACAGTAAACCTCAAGTGAAGCATCGGAATCTATAACTAGTGTCACAGGAATGGTTCAAAACTTAGACAGTAAGAAGAGTCAGTTTTCTTGTACTTAAGTCGGCATTGTTCCTTTTCTATTTAATTCCGAAGGATTTTCTATGTTTCATCGTCAGTAAGACGGTGAGAGGGATACAGTAAACCTGAAGTGAAGCATCGGAATCTATAACTAGTGTCACAGTTATGGTTCATAACATAGACGGTAAGAAGAGTAAGTTTTCTTGTACTTATGTCGGCATTGTGACTTTTCTATTTAATTCCGATGCAATTACTGTGTTTCATCAACAATAAGAAGGTCAGAGGGATACAGTAAACCTGATGTGAAGCATCGGAATCTATAACTAGTGTCACAGGAATGGTTCAGAACTTAGACAGTAAGAAGAGTCAATTTTCTTGTACTTAAGTCTGCATTGTGCATTTTGCATTTAATTCCGAAGCAATTTCTGTGTTTCATCGTCAATTAGAAGGTCAGACGGATAAAGTGAGCCTGAAGTGAAGCATCGGAATCAATAACTAGTGTCACATGAATGGTTCAAAACATAGACAGTAAGAGGTGTCAGTTTTCTTGTACTTAAGTCGGCATTGTGGTTTTTGTATTTAATTCCGATGCAATTTCTGTGTTTCATCAACAATAAGAAGGTCAGAGGGATACAGAAAAACCTGAAGTGAAGCATCGGAATCTATAACTAGTGTCACAGGAATGGTTCGTAACATAGACAGTAAGAAGAGTCAGTTTGCTTGTACTTATGTCGGCATTGTGACTTTTGTATTTAATTCCGATGCAATTTCTGTGGTTCATCAACAATAAGAAGGTCAGAGGGATACAGTTAACCTGAAGTGAAGCATCGGAATCTATAACTAGTGTCACAGGAATGGTTCAGAACTTAGACAGTAAGAAGAGTCAGTTTTCTTGTACTTACGTCTGCATTGTGCATTTTGTATTTAATTCCAAGGCAATTTCTGTGTTTCATCGTCAATAAGAAGGTCAGAGGGATACAGTAAGCCTGAAGTGAAGCATCGGAATCAATAACTAGTGTCACATGAATGGTTCAAAACATAGACAGTAAGAGGTGTCAGTTTTCTTGTACTTAAGTCGGCATTGTGGTTTTTGTATTTAATTCCGATGCAATTTCTGTTTCATCGTCAATAAGAAGGTCAGAGGGATACAGTAAACCTGAAGTGAAGCATCGGAATCCATAACTAGTGTCACAGGAACGGTTCAAAACATAGACAGTAAGAAGAGTCAGTTTTCTTGTACTTTAGTCGGCGTTGTACCTTTTGTATTTAATTCCGAAGCAATTTCTGTGTTTCATCGTCAATAAGAAGGTCAGAGGGATACAGTAAACATGAAGGGAAGCATCGGAATCTATTACTAGTGTCACAGGAATGGTTCAAAATATAGACAGTAAGTAGAGTCAGTTTTTTTGTACTTAAGTCGGTATTGTGCCTTTTGTATTTAATTCCGATGCAACTTCTGTGTTTCATCGTCAATAACAAGGTCAGAGGGATACAGTTAACCTGAAGTGAAGCATCGGAATCTATAACTAGTGTCACAGGAACGGTTCAAAACATAGACAGTAAGAAGAGTCAGTTTTCTTGTACTTAAGTCGGCATTGTGCATTTTGTATTTATTTCCGAAGGAATTTCTGTGTTTCATCGTCAATAAGAAGGTCAGAGGGATACAGTAAACCTGAAGTGAATCATCGGAATCTATAACTAGTGTCACATGATTGGTTCAAAACATAGACAGTAAGAAGAGTCAGTTTCCTTGTACTTAAGTCGGCATTGTGACTTTCGTATTTAATTCCGATGCAATTTCTGTGTTTCATCAACATTAAGTAGGTCAGAGGGATACAGTAAACCTGAAGTGAAGCATCGGAATCTATAACTAGTGTCTCAGGAATGGTTCAAAACATAGACATTAAGAAGAGACAGTTTTCTTGTACTTATGTCGGCATTGTGACTTTTGTATTTAATTCCGATGCAATTTCTGTGTTTCATCAACAATAAGAAGGTCAGAGGGATACAGTAAACCTGAAGTGAAGCATCGGAATCTATTACTAGTGTCACAGGAATGGTTCAGAACTTAGACAGTAAGAAGAGTCAGTATTCTTGTACTTAAGTCTGCATTGTGCATTTTCTATTTAATTCCGTAGCAATTTCTGTGTTTCATCGTCAATAAGAAGGTCAGAGGGATACAGTAAACCTGAAGTGAAGCATCGGAATCTATAACTAGTGTCACAGGAATGGTTCAAAACATAGACAGTAAGAAGAGTCAGTTTTCTTGTACTTAAGTTGGCATTGTCCCTTTTGTATTTAATTCCGATGCAATTTCTGTGTTTCATCGTCAATAAGAAGGTCAGAGGGAACAGTAAAACTGAAGTGAAGCATCGGAATCTATAACTAGTGTCACAGGAACGGATCTAAACATAGACAGTAAGAAGAGTCAGGTTTCTTGTACTTAAGTCGGCAATGTGCCTTTTGTTTATATTTCCGATGCAATTACTGTGTTTCGTCGTCATTAAGAAGGTCCATGAAATACAGTAAACCTGAAAAGAAGCATCGGAATCTAAAACCGGTCTCACAGGAAAGGTTCAAAACATAGACAGTATGAAGAGCCAGCCTTCTTGTTCTTGAGTCGGCATTGTGCCTCTTGTATTTAATTCCGGTGCAATTTCTCTGTTTCATCGTCAATAAGAAGGTCAGAGGGATACAGTAAACCTGAAGTGAAACATCGGAATCTATAACTAGTGTCACAGGAATGGTTCAAAACATAGACAGTAAGAAGAGTCAGTTTTCTTGTACTTAAGTCGGCGTGGTACCTTTTGTATTTAATTCCGATGCAATTTCTGTGTTTCATCGTCAATAAGAAGGTCAGAGGGATACAGTAAACCTGAAGTGAAGCATCGGAAACTATAACTAGTGTCACAGGAATGGTTCAAAACATAGACAGTAAGAAGAGTCAGTTTTCTTGTACTTAAGTCAGCATTGTTCCTTTTCTATTTAATTCCGAAGCAATTTCTATGTTTCATCGTCAGTAAGACGGTCAGAGGGATACAGTAAACCTGAAGTGAAGCATCGGAATCTATAACTAGTGTCACAGTTATGGTTCATAACATAGACGGTAAGAAGGGTCAGTTTTCTTGTACTTATGTCGGCATTGTGACTTTTCTATTTAATTCCGATGCAATTACTGTGTTTCATCAACAGAAAGAAGGTCAGAGGGATACAGTAAACCTGAAGTGAAGCATCGGAATCTATAACTAGTGTCACAGGAATGGTTCAGAACTTAGACAGTAAGAAGAGTCAATTTTCTTGTACTTAAGTCTGCATTGTGCATTTTGCATTTAATTCCGAAGCAATTTCTGTGTTTCATCGTCAATTAGAAGGTCAGACGGATACAGTGAGCCTGAAGTGAAGCATCGGAATCAATTACTAGTGTCACATGAATGGTTCAAAACATAGACAGTAAGAGGAGTCAGTTTTCTTGTACTTAAGTCGGCATTGTGCTTTTTGTATTTAATTCCGATGCAATTTCTGTTTCATCGTCAATAAGAAGGTCAGAGGGATACAGTAAACCTGAAGTGAAGCATCGGAATCTATATTTAGTGTCACAGGAATGGTTTAAAACATAGGAAGTAGGAAGAGTCTGTTTACTTGTAGTTATGTCGGCATTGTGCCTTTTCTATTTAATTCCGATGCAATTTCAGTGTTTCGTCGTCAATAAGAAGGTCCATGGGATTCAGTAAACCTGAAGTGAGCATCGGAATCTAAAACCGGTCTCACAGGAAAGGTTCAAAACATAGACAGTATGAAGAGCCAGCCTTCTAGTACTTGAGTCGGAATAGTGCCTTTTGTATTTAATTGCGAAGCAATTTCTGTGTTTCATCAACATTAAGTAGGTCAGAGGGATACAGAAAAACCTGAAGTGAAGCATCGGAATCTATAACTAGTGTCTCAGGTATGGTTCAAAACATAGACAGTAAGAAGAGTCAGTTTTCTTGTACTTAAGTCGGCATTGTTCCTTTTCTATTTAATTCCTAAGCAATTTCTATGTTTCATCGTCAATAAGACGGTCAGAGGGATACAGTATACCTGAAGTGAAGCATCGGAATCTATAACTAGTGTCACAGGAATGGTTCATAACATAGACAGTAAAAAGAGTCAGTTTGCTTGTACTTATGTCGGCATTGTGACTTTTGTATTTAATTCCGATGCAATTTCTGTGTTTCATCAACAATAAGAAGGTCAGAGGGATACAGTAAACCTGAAGTGAAGCATCGGAATCTATAACTAGTGGCACAGGAATGGTTCAGAACTTAGACAGTAAGAAGAGTCAGTTTTCTTGTACTTAAGTCTTCATTCTGCATTTTGTATTTAAATCCGAAGCAATTTCTGTGTTTCATCGTCAATAAGAAGGTCAGAGGGATACAGTAAGCCTGAAGTGAAGCATCGGGATCAATAACAAGTGTCACATGAATGGTTCAAAACATAGGCAGTAAGAGGAGTCAGTTTTCTTGTACATAAGTCGGCATTGTGCTCTCTGTATTTAATTCCGATGCACTTTCTGTTTCATCGTCAATAAGATAGTCAGAGGGATACAGTAAACCTGAAGTGAAGCATCGGAATCTATATTTAGTGTCACAGGAATGGTTCAAAACATAGGCAGTAAGAAGAGTCAGTTTACTTGTACTTAAGTCGGCATTGTGCCTTTTCTATTTAATTCCGATGCAATTTCTGTGTTTAGTCGTCAATAAGAAGGTCCATGGGATACAGTAAACCTGAAGTGAAGCATCGGAATCTAAAACCGGTCTCACAGGATAGGTTCAAAACATTGACAGTATGAAGAGCCAGCCTTCTAGTACTTGAGTCGGCATAGTGCTTTTTGTATTTAATTCCGAAGCAATTTCTGTGTTTCATCGTCAATAAGAAGGTCAGAGGGATACAGTAAACCTGAAGTGAAGCATCGGAATCTATAACTAGTGTTACAGGAATGGTTCAAAACATAGACAGTAAGAAGAGTCAGTTCTCTTGTACTTAAGTCGGCATTTCGCCTTTTGTATTTAATTCCGTTGCAATTTCTGTGTTTCATCGTCAATAAGAAGGTCAGAGGGATACAGTAAACCTGAGGTAAAGCATCGGAATCTATAACTAGTGTCACAGGAAGGGTTCTAAACATAGACAGTAAGAAGAGTCAGGTTTCTTGTACTTAAGTCGGCATTGTGCCTTTTGTATATATTTCCGATGCAATATCTGTGTTTCGTCGTCACTAAGAAGGTCCATGAAATACAGTAAACCTGAAGTGAAGCATCGGAATCTAAAACCGGTCTCATAGGAAAGGTTCAAAACATAGACAGTATGAAGAGCCAGCCTTCTTGTACTTGAGTCGGCATTGTGTCTCTTGTATTTAATTCCGGTGCAATTTCTCTGTTTCATCGTCAATAAGAAGGTCAGAGGGATGCAGTAAACCTGAAGTGAATCATCGGAATCAATAACTAGTGTCACATAATTGGTTCAAAACATAGACAGTAAGAAGAGTCAGATTTCTTCTACTTAAATCGGCATTGTGCCTTTTGTATTTAATTCCGATGCAATTTATGTGTTTCATCGTCAATAAGAAGGTCAGAGGGATACAGTAGACCTGAAGTGAAGCATCGGAATCTATAACTAGTGTCACAGGAATGGTTCAAAACATAGACAGTAAGAAGAGTCAGCTTCCTTGTACTTAAGTCGGCATTGTGACTTTTGTATTTAATTCCGATGCAATTTCTGTGTTTCATCGTCAATAAGAAGGTCAGGGGGATACAGTAAGCCTGAAGTGCAGCATCGGAATCTATAAGTAGTGTCACAGGAATGGTTCAAAACATAGGCAGTAAGAAGAGTCAGTTTTCTTGTACTTAAGTCGGCATTGTGCCTTTTGTATTTAATTCCGATGCAATTTCTGTTTTTCATCGTCAATAAGAAGGTCAGAGGGATACAGTAAACCTCAAGTGAAGCATCGGAATCTATAACTAGTGTCACAGGAATGGTTCAAAACTTAGACAGTAAGAAGAGTCAGTTTTCTTGTACTTAAGTCGGCATTGTTCCTTTTCTATTTAATTCCGAAGCATTTTCTATGTTTCATCGTCAGTAAGACGGTCAGAGGGATACAGTAAACCTGAAGTGAAGCATCGGAATCTATAACTAGTGTCACAGTTATGGTTCATAACATAGACGGTAAGAAGAGTAAGTTTTCTTGTACTTATGTCGGCATTGTGACTTTTCTATTTAATTCCGATGCAATTACTGTGTTTCATCAACAATAAGAAGGTCAGAGGGATACAGTAAACCTGAAGTGAAGCATCGGAATCTATAACTAGTGTCACAGGAATGGTTCAGAACTTAGACAGTAAGAAGAGTCAATTTTCTTGTACTTAAGTCTGCATTGTGCATTTTGCATTTAATTCCGAAGCAATTTCTGTGTTTCATCGTCAATTAGAAGGTCAGACGGATACAGTGAGCCTGAAGTGAAGCATCGGAATCAATAACTAGTGTCACATGAATGGTTCAAAACATAGACAGTAAGAGGAGTCAGATTTCTAGTACTTAAGTCGGCATTGTGCTTTTTGTATTTAATTCCGATGCAATTTCTGTTTCATCGTCAATAAGAAGGTCAGAGGGATACAGTAAACCTGAAGTGAAGCATCGGAATCTATATTTAGTGTCACAGGAATGGTTCAAAACATAGGAAGTAGGAAGAGTCAGTTTACTTGTACTTATGTCGGCATTGTGCCTTTTCTATTTAATTCCGATGCAATTTCAGTGTTTCGTCGTCAATAAGAAGGTCCATGGGATACAGTAAACCTGAAGTGAGCATCGGAATCTAAAACCGGTCTCACTGGAAAGGTTCAAAACATAGACAGTATGAAGAGCCAGCCTTCTAGTACTTGAGTCGGAATAGTGCCTTTTGTATTTAATTGCGAAGCAATTTCTGTGTTTCATCAACATTAAGTAGGTCAGAGGGATACAGAAAAACCTGAAGTGAAGCATCGGAATCTATAACTAGTGTCTCAGGTATGGTTCAAAACATAGACAGTAAGAAGAGTCAGTTTTCTTGTACTTAAGTCGGCATTGTTCCTTTTCTATTTAATTCCTAAGCAATTTCTATGTTTCATCGTCAATAAGACGGTCAGAGGGATACAGTATACCTGAAGTGAATATCGGAATCTATAACTAGTGTCACAGGAATGGTTCATAACATAGACAGTAAGAAGAGTCAGTTTGCTTGTACTTATGTCGGCATTGTGACTTTTGTATTTAATTCCGATGCAATTTCTGTGTTTCATCAACAACAAGAAGGTCAGAGGGATACAGTAAACCTGAAGTGAAGCATCGGAATCTATAACTAGTCGCACAGGAATGGTTCAGAACTTAGACAGTAAGAAGAGTCAGTTTTCTTGTACTTAAGCCTTCATTCTGAATTTTGTGTTTAATTCCGAAGCAATTTCTGTGTTTCATCGTCAATAAGAAGGTCAGAGGGATACAGTAAGCCTGAAGTGAAGCATCGGAATCAATAACTAGTGTCACATGAATGGTTCAAAACATAGGCAGTAAGAGGAGTCAGTTTTCTTGTACATAAGTCGGCATTGTGCTTTCTGTATTTAATTCCGATGCACTTTCTGTTTCATCGTCAATAAGAAAGTCAGAGGGATACAGTAAACCTGAAGTGAAGCATCGGAATCTATATTTAGTGTCACAGGAATGGTTCAAAACATAGGCAGTAAGAAGAGTCAGTTTACTTGTACTTAAGTCGGCATTGTGCCTTTTCTATTTAATTCCGATGCATTTTCTGTGTTTAGTCGTCAATAAGAAGGTCCATGGGATACAGTAAACCTGAAGTGAAGCATCGGAATCTAAAAACGGTCTCACAGGAAAGGTTCAAAACATTGACAGTATGAAGAGCCAGCCTTCTAGTACTTGAGTCGGCATAGTGCCTTTTGTATTTAATTCCGAAGCAATTTCTGTGTTTCATCGTCAATAAGAAGGTCAGAGGGATACAGTAAACCTGAAGTGAAGCATCGGAATCTATAACTAGTGTTACAGGAATGGTTCAAAACATAGACAGTAAGAAGAGTCAGTTCTCTTGTACTTAAGTCGGCATTTCGCCTTTTGTATTTAATTCCGTTGCAATTTCTGAGTTTCATCGTCAATAAGAAGGTCAGAGGGATACAGTAAACCTGAGGTAAAGCATCGGAATCTATAACTAGTGTCACAGGAAGGGTTCTAAACATAGACAGTAAGAAGAGTCAGGTTTCTTGTACTTAAGTCGGCATTGTGCCTTTTGTATATTTTTCCGATGCAATATCTGTGTTTCGTCGTCATTAAGAAGGTCCATGAAATACAGTAAACCTGAAGTGAAGCATCGGAATCTAAAACCGGTCTCATAGGAAAGGTTCAAAACATAGACAGTATGAAGAGCCAGCCTTCTTGTACTTGAGTCGGCATTGTGTCTCTTGTATTTAATTCCGGTGCAATTTCTCTGTTTCATCGTCAATAAGAAGGTCAGAGGGATGCAGTAAACCTGAAGTGAATCATCGGAATCAATAACTAGTGTCACATAATTGGTTCAAAACATAGACAGTAAGAAGAGTCAGATTTCTTCTACTTAAGTCGGCATTGTGCCTTTTGTATTTAATTCCGATGCAATTTATGTGTTTCATCGTCAATAAGAAGGTCAGAGGGATACAGTAGACCTGAAGTGAAGCATCGGAATCTATAACTAGTGTCACAGGAATGGTTCAAAACATAGACAGTAAGAAGAGTCAGCTTCCTTGTACTTAAGTCGGCATTGTGACTTTTGTATTTAATTCCGATGCAATTTCTGTGTTTCATCGTCAATAAGAAGGTCAGAGGGATACAGTAAGCCTGAAGTGCAGCATCGGAATCTATAAGTAGTGTCACAGGAATGGTTCAAAACATAGGCAGTAAGAAGAGTCAGTTTTCTTGTACTTAAGTCGGCATTGTGCCTTTTGTATTTAATTCCGATGCAATTTCTGTGTTTCATCGTCAATAAGAAGGTCAGAGGGATACAGTAAACCTCAAGTGAAGCATCGGAATCTATAACTAGTGTCACAGGAATGGTTCAAAACTTAGACAGTAAGAAGAGTCAGTTTTCTTGTACTTAAGTCTGCATTGTGCCTTTTGTATTTAATTCCGATGCAATTTCTGTGTTTCATCGTCAATAAGAAGGTCAGAAAGATACAGTAAACCTGAAGTGAAGCATCGGAATCTATAACTAGTGTTACAGGAATGGTTCAAAGCATAGACAGTAAGAAGTGTCAGTTTTCTTGTACTTATGTCGGCATTTCGCCATTTGTATTTAATACCGTTACAATTTCTGTGTTTCATCGTCAATAAGAAGGTCAGAGGGATACAGTAAACCTGAGGTGAAGCATCGGAATCTATAACTAGTGTCACAGGGAGGGTTCAAAACATAGACAGTGAGAAGAGTCAGTGTTCGTGTACTTAAGTCGGCATTGTGCCTTTTCTATTTAATTCAGATGCAACTTCTGGGTTTCATCGCCAACAAGAAGGTCAGAGGGATACAGTAAACCTGAAGTGAAGCATCGGAATCTATAACTAGTGTCACAGGAATGGTTCAAAACATAGACAGTAAGAAGAGTCAGTTTTCTTGTACTTAAGTCGGTATCGTGCCTTTTGTATTTAATTCCGAAGCAACTTCTGTCTTTCATCGTCAATAACAAGGTCAGTTGGATACAGTAAACCTGAAGTGAAGCATCGGAATCTACAACTAGTGTCACTGGAACGGGTCAAAACATAGACAGTAAGAAGAGTCAGTTTTCTTGTACTTAAGTCGGCATTGTGCATTTTGTATTTAATTCCGAAGCAATTTCTGTGTTTCATCGTCAATAAGAAGGTCAGAGGGATACAGTAGACCTGAAGTGAAGCATCGGAATCTATAACTAGTGTCACAGGAATGGTTCAAAACACAGACAGTAAGAAGAGTCAGTTTTCTTGTACTTAAGTCGGCATTGTTTCTTTTCTATTTAATTCCGAAGCAATTTCTATGTTTCATCGTCAATAAGACGGTCAGAGGGATACAGTAAACCTGAAGTAAAGCATCGGAATCTATAACTAGTGTCACAGGAATGGTTCATAACATAGACAGTAAGAAGAGTCGGTTTTCTTGTACTTATGTCGGCATTGTGACTTTAGTATTTAATTATGATGCAATTACTGTGTTTCATCAACAATAAGAAGGTCAGAGGGATACAGTAAACCTGAAGTGAAGCATTGGAATCTATAACTAGTGTCAGAGGAATGGTTCAGAACTTAGACAGTAAGAAGAGTCAGTTTTCTTGTACTTAAGTCTGCATTGTGCATTTTGTATTTAATTCCGAAGCAATTTCTGTGTTTCATCGTCAATAAGAAGGTCAGAGGGATACAGTAAACCTGAAGTGAAGCATCGGAATCAATAACTAGTGTCACATGAATGGTTCAGAGTAAGAGGAGTCAGTTTTCTTGTACCTAAGTCGGCATTGTGCTTTTTGTATTTAATTCCGATGCAATTTCTGTTTCATCGTCAATAAGAAGGTCAGAGGGATACAGTAAACCTGAAGTGAGGCATGGGAATCTATATTTAGTGTCGCAGGAATGGTTCAAAACATAGACAGTATGAAGAGTCAGTTTACTTGTACTTAAGTCGGCATTGTGCCTTTTCTATTTATTTCCGATGCAATTTCGGTGTTTCGTCGTCAATAAGAAGGTCCATGGGATACAGTAAACCTGAAGTGAAGCATCGGAATCTAAATCCGGTCTCACAGGAAAGGTTCAAAACATAGACAGTGTGAAGAGCCAGCCTCCTTGTACTTGAGTTTTCATTGTGCCTCTTGTATTTAATTCCGGTGCAATTTCTGCGTTTCATCGTCAATAAGAAGGTCAGAGGGATACAGTAAACCTGAAGTGAAGCATCGGAATCAATAACTAGTGACAAAGGAATGGTTCAAAACATAGACAGTAAGAAGAGTGAGTATTCGTGTACATAAGTCGTCATTGTGCCTTTTCTATTTAATTCCGATGCAATTTCTGGGTTTCATCGTCAATAAGCAGGTCAGAGGGATACAGTAAACCTGAAGTGAAGCATCGGAATCTATAACCAGTGTCACAGGAATGGTTCAAATTATAGACAGTAAGATGAGTCAGTTTTCTTGTACTTAAGTCGGTATTGTGCCTTTTGTATTTAATTCCGATGCAACTTCTGTGTTTCATCGTCAATAACAAGGTCAGAGGGATACAGTAAACCTGAAGTGAAGCATCGGAATCTATAGCGAGTGTCACAGGAATGGTTCAAAACATAGAAAATAAGATGAGTCAGTCTTTTTGTACGTAAGTCGGCATTGTGCATTTTGTATTTAATTCCGAAGCAATTTCTGTGTTTCATCGTCAATAAGAAGGTCAGAGGGATACAGTAAACCAGAAGTGAATCATCGGAATCTATAACTAGTGTCACATGATTGGTTCAAAACATAGACAGTAAGAAGAGTCAGTTTTCTTGTACTTAAGTCGGCATTGTGCCTTTTGTATTTAATTCCGATGCAATTTCAGTGTTTCATCGTCAATAAGAAGGTCAGAGGGATACAGTAGACCTGAAGTGAAGCATCGGAATCTATAACTAGTGTCACAGGAATAGTTCAAAACATAGACAGTAAAAAGAGTCAGTTTCCTTGTACTTAAGTCGGCATTGTGACTTTTGTATTTAATTCCGATGCAATTTCTGTGTTTCATAAACATTAAGTAGGTCAGAGGGATACAGTAAACCTGAAATGAAGCATCGGAATCTATAACTAGTGTCTCAGGAATGGTTCAAAACATAGACAGTAAGAAGAGTCAGTTTTCTTGTACTTAAGTCGGCATTGTTCCTTTTCTATTTAATTCCGAAGCAATTTCTATGTTTCATCGTCAATAAGACGGTCAGAGGGATACAGTAAACCTGAAGTGAAGCATCGGAATCTATAACTAGTGTCACAGGAATGGTTCATAACATAGACAGTAAGAAGAGTCCGTTTTCTTGTACTTATGTCGCCATTGTGACTTTTGTATTTAATTCCGATGCAATTTCTGTGTTTCATCAACAATAAGAAGGTCAGAGGGATACAGTAAACCTGAAGTGAAGCATCGGAATCTATAACTAGTGTCACAGGAATGGTTCAGAACTTAGACAGTAAGAAGAGTCAGTTTTCTTCTACTTAAGTCTTCATTGTGCATTTTGTATTTAATTCCGAAGCAATTTCTGTGTTTCATCGTCAATAAGAAGGTCAGAGGGATACAGTAAGCCTGAAGTGAAGCATCGGAATCAATAACTAGTGTCACATGATGGTTCAAAACATAGACAGTAAGAGGAGTCAGTTTTCTTGTACTTAAGTCGGCATTGTGCTTTCTGTATTTAATTCCGATGCACTTTCTGTTTCATTGTCAATAAGAAGGTCAGAGGGATACAGTACACCTGAAGTGAAGCATCGGAATCTGTAACTATTGTCACAGGAATGGTTCAAAGCATAGTTAGTAAGAAGAGTCAGTTTTCTTGTACTTAAGTCTTCATTGTGCATTTTGTATTTAATTCCGAAGCAATTTCTGTGTTTCATCGTCAATTAGATGGTCAGAGGGATACAGTAAACCTGAAGTGAAGCATCGGAATCTATAACTAGTGTTACAGGAATGGTTCAAAACATAGGCAGTAAGAAGAGTCAGTTCTCTTGTACTTAAGTCGGCATTTCGCCTTTTGTATTTAATTCCGTTGCAATTTCTGTGTTTCATCGTCAATAAGAAGGTCAGAGGGATACAGTAAACATGTGGTGAAGCATCGGAATCTATAACTAGTGTCACAGGAAGGGTTCTAAACATAGACAGTAAGAAGAGTCAGCTTTCTTGTACTTAAGTCGGCATTGTGCCTTTTGTATATATTTCCGATGCAATTTCTGTGTTTCGTCGACATTGAGAAGGTCCATGAAATACAGTAATCCTGAAGTGAAGCATCGGAATCTAAAACCGGTCTCACAGGAAAGGTTCAAAACATAGACAGTATGAAGAGCCAGCCTTCTTGTACTTGAGTCGGCATTGTGTCTCTTGTATTTAATTCCGGTGCAATTTCTCTGTTTCATCGTCAATAAGAAGGTCAGAGGGATACAGTAAACCTAAAGTGAAGCATCGGAATCTAGAACTAGTGTCAAAGGAATGGTTCAAAACGTAGACAGTAAGAAGAGTGAGTTTTCTTGTACTTAAGTCGGCCTTGTGCCCTTTGTATTTAATTCCGATGCAATTACTGTGTTTCATCGTCAATAAGAAGGTCAGAGGGATACAGTAAACCTGAAGTGAAGCATCGGAATCTATAGCTAGTGTCACAGGAATGGTTCATAACATAGACAGTAAGAAGAGTCAGTTTTCTTGTACTTAAGTCGGCATTGTGCCTTTTGTATTTAATTCCGATGCAACTTCTGTGTTTCATCGTCAATAACAGGGTCAGAGGGATACAGTAAACCTGAAGTGAAGCATCCGAATCTGTAACTAGTGTCACAGGAACGGTTCAAAACATGGACAGTAAGAAGAATCAGTTTTCTTGTACTTAAGTCGGCATTGTGCATTTTGTATTTAATTCCGAAGCAATTTCTGTGTTTCATCGTCAATAAGAAGGTCAGAGGAATACAATAAACTGGAAGTGAATCATCGGAATCAATAACTAGTGTCACATGATTGGTTCAAAACATAGACAGTAAGAAGAGTCAGATTTCTTCTACTTAAGTCGGCATTGTGCCTTTTGTATTTAATTCCGATGCAATTTCAGTGATTCAACGTCAATAAGAAGGTCAGAGGGATACAGTAGACCTGAAGTGAAGCATCGGAATCTATAACTAGTGTTACAGGAATGGTTCAAAACATAGACAGTAAGAAGAGTCAGCTTCCTTGTACTTAAGTCGGCATTGTGGCTTTTGTATTTAATTCCGATGCAATTTCTGTGTTTCATCGTCAATAAGAAGTTCAGAGGGATACAGTAAGCCTGAAGTGAAGCATCGGAATCTATAACTAGTGTCACAGGAATGGTTCAAAACATAGGCAGTAGGAAGAGTCAGTTTTCTTGTACTTAAGTCGGCATTATGCCTTTTGTATTTAATTCCGATGCAATTTCTGTGTTTCATCGTCAATAAGAAGGTCAGAGGGATACAGTAAACCTCAAGTGAAGCTTCGGAATCTATAACTAGTGTCACAGGAATGGTTCAAAACTTAGACAGTAAGAAGAGTCAGTTTTCTTGTACTTAAGTCGGCATTGTGCCATTTGTATTTAATTCCGATGCAATTTTTGTGTTTCATCGTCAATAAGAAGGTCAGAAAGATACAGTAAACCTGAAGTGAAGCATCGGAATCTATAACTAGTGTTACAGGAATGGTTCAAAACATAGACAGTAAGAAGTGTCAGTTTTCTTGTACTTAAGTCGGCATTTCGCCATTTGTATTTAATTCCGTTGCAATTTCTGTGTTTCATCGTCAATAAGAAGGTCGGAGGGATAAAGTAAACCTGAGGTGAAGCATCGGAATCTATAACTAGTGTCACAGGAATGGTTCAAAACGTAGACAGTAAGAAGAGTCAGAGTTCGTGTACATATGTCGGCATTGTGCCTTTTCTCTTTAATTCAGATACAATTTCTGGGTTTCATCGCCAACAAGAAGGTCAGAGGGATACAGTAAACCTGAAATGAATCATCGGAATCTATAACTAGTGTCACATGATTGGTTTAAAACATAGACAGTAAGAAGAGTCAGTTTTCTTCTACTCAAGTTGGCATTGTGCCTTTTGTATTTAATTCCGATGCATTTTCAGTGTTTCATCGTCAATAAGAAGGTCAGAGGGATACTGTAGACCTGAAGTGAAGCATCGGAATCTATAACTAGTGTCACAGGAATGGTTCAAAACATAGACAGTAAGAAGAGTCAGTTTCCTTGTACTTAAGTCGGCATTGTGACTTTTGTATTTAATTTCGATGCAATTTCTGTGTTTCATCAACATTAAGTATGTCAGAGGGATACAGTAAACCTGAAGTGAAGCATCGGAATCTATAACTAGTGTCTCAGGAATGGTTCAAACCATAGACAGTAAGAAGAGTCAGTTTTCTTGTACTTAAGTCGGCATTGTTCCTTTTCTATTTAATTCCGAAGCAATTTCTAAGTTTCATCGTCAATAAGACGGTCAGAGGGATACAGTAAACCTGAAGTGAAGCATCGGAATCAATAACTAGTGTCACATGAATGGTTCAAAGTAAGAGGAGTCAGTTTTCTTGTACCTAAGTCGGCATTGTGCTTTTTGTATTTAATTCCGATGCAATTTCTGTTTCATCGTCAATAAGAAGGTCAGAGGGATACAGTAAACCTGAAGTGAGGCATGGGAATCTATAACTAGTGTCACAGGAATGGTTCAAAACATAGACAGTAAGAAGAGTCAGTTTACTTGTACTTAAGTCGGCATTGTGCCTTTTCTATTTAATTCCGATGCAATTTCGGTGTTTCGTCGTCAATAAGAAGGTCCATGGGATACAGTAAACCTGAAGTGAAGCATCGGAATCTAAAACCGGTCTCACAGGAAAGGTTCAAAACATAGACAGTATGAAGAGCCAGCCTTCTAGTACTTGAGTCGGCTTTGTGCCATTTGTATTTAATTCCGAAGCAATTTCTGTGTTTCATCGTCAATAAGAAGGTCAGAGGAATACAGTAAACCTGAAGTGAAGCATCGGAATCTATATCTAGTGTCACAGGAATGTTTAAAAACATAGACAGTAAGAAGAGTCAGTTTTCTTGTACTTAAGTCGGCATTGTGCCTTTTGTATTTAATTCCGATGCAAATTGTGTGTTTCGTCGTCAATAAGAAGGTCCAAGGGATTCAGTATACCTGAAGTGAAACATCGAAATCTATAACTAGTGTCACATGAATGGCTCAAAACATAGAGAGTCAGAAGTGTCACTTTTCTTGTACTTAAGTTGGCATTGTCCCTTTTGTATTTAATTCCGATGCAATTTCTGTGTTTCATCGTCAATAAGAAGGTCAGAGGGTACAGTAAACCTGAAGTGAAGCATCGGAATCTGTAACTAGTGTCACAGGAAGGGTTCTAAACATAGACAGTAAGAAGAGTCAGGTTTCTTGTACTTAAGTCGGCATTGTGCCTTTTGTATATAATTCCGATGCTATTTCTGTGTTTCGTCGTCAATAAGAAGGTCCATGAAATACAGTAAACCTAAAGTGATGCATAGGTATCTAAAACCGGTCTCACAGGAAAGGTTCAAAACATAGACAGTATGAAGAGCCAGCCTTCTTGTACTTGAGTCGGCATTGTGCCTCTTGTATTTAATTCCGGTGCTATTTCTGTGTTTCATCGTCAATAAGAAGGTCAGAGGGATACAGTAAACCTGAAGTGAAGCATCGGAATCTATAACTAGTGTTACAGGAATGGTTCAAGACATAGACTGTAAGAAGTGTCAGTTTTCTAATCCTTAGTCGGCATTTCGCCTTTTGTATTTAATTCCGTTTCAATTTCTGTGTTTCATCGTCAATAAGAAGGTCAGAGGGATACAGTAAACCTGAGGTGAAGCATCGGAATCTATAACTAGTGTTACAGGAATGGTTAAAGACATAGACAGTAAGAAGTGTCAGTTTTCTTGTACTTAAGTCGGCATTTCGCCTTTTGTATTTAATTCCGTTGCAATTTCTGTGTTTCATCGTCAATAAGAAGGTCAGAGGGATACAGTAAACCTGAGGTGAAGCATCGGAATCTATAACTAGTGTCACAGGAATGGTTCAAAACATAGACAGTAAGAAGAGTGAGTATTCGTGTACATAAGTCGTCATTGTGGTTTTTCTATTTAATTCCGATGCAATTTCTGGGTTTCATCGTCAATAAGCAGGTCAGAGGGATACAGTAAACCTGAAGTGAAGCATCGGAATCTATAACCAGTGTCACAGGAATGGTTCAAATTATAGACAGTAAGAAGAGTCTGTTTTCTTGTACTTAAGTCGGCGTTGTACCTTTTGTATTTAATTCCGATGCAATTTCTGTGTTTCAACGTCAATAAGAAGGTCAGAGGGATACAGTAAATCTGAAGTGAAGCATCGGAATCTATTACTAGTGTCACAGGAATGGCTCAAAACATAGACAGTAAGATGAGTCAGTTTTCTTGTACTTAAGTCGGTATTGTGCCTTTTGTATTTAATTCCGATGCAACTTCTGTGTTTCATCGTCAATAACAAGGTCAGAGGGATACAGTAAACCTGAAGTGAAGCATCGGACTTTGTAACTAGTGTCACAGGAACGGTTCAAAACAAAGACAGTAAGAAGAGTCAGTTTTCTTGTACTTAAGTCGTCATTGTGCATTTTGTATTTAATTCCGAAGCAATTTCTGTGTTTCATCGTCAATAAGAAGGTCAGAGGGATACAGTAGACCAGAAGTGAATCATCGGAATCTATAACTAGTGTCACATGATTGGTTCAAAACATAGACAGTAAGAAGAGTCAGTTTTCTTGTACTTAAGTCGGCATTGTGCCTTTTGTATTTAATTCCGATTCAATTTCAGTGTTTCATCGTCAATAAGAAGGTCAGAGGGATACAGTAGACCTGAAGTGAAGCATCGGAATCTATAACTAGTGTCACAGGAATGGTTCAAAACATAGACAGTAAGAAGAGTCAGTTTCCTTGTACTTAAGTCGGCATTGTGACTTTTGTATTTAATTCCGATGCTATTTCTGTGTTTCATCAACATTACGTAGGTCAGAGGGATACAGTAAACCTGAAATGAAGCATCGGAATCTATAACTAGTGTCTCAGGAATGGTTCAAAACATAGACAATAAGAAGAGTCAGTTTTCTTGTACTTAAGTCGGCATTGTTCCTTTTCTATTTAATTCCGAAGCAATTTCTATGTTTCATCGTCAATAAGACGGTCAGAGGGATACAGTAAACCTGAAGTGAAGCATCGGAATCTAAAACTAGTGTCACAGGAATGGTTCATAACATAGACAGTAAGAAGAGTCCGTTTTCTTGTACTTATGTCGGCATTGTGACTTTTGTATTTAATTCCGATACAATTTCTGTGTTTCATCAACAATAAGAAGGTAGAGGGATACAGTAAACCTGAAGTGAAGCATCGGAATCTATAACTAGTGTCACAGGAATGGTTCAGAACTTAGACAGTAAGAAGAGTCAGTTTTCTTGAACTTAAGTCTTCATTGTGCATTTGTATTTAATTCCAAAGCAATTTCTGTGTTTCATCGTCAATAAGTAGGTCAGAGGGATACAGTAAACCTGAAGTGAAGCATCGGAATCTATATTTAGTGTCACAGGAATGGTTCAAAACATAGGCAGTAAGATGAGTCAGTTTACTTGTACTTAAAATGGCATTGTGCCTTTTCTATTTAATTCCGATGCAATTTCAGTGTTTAGTCGTCAATAAGAAGGTCAGAGGGATACAGTAATCCTGAAGTGAAGCATCGGAATCTATAACTAGTGTCACAGGAATGGTTCAAAACATAGGCAGTAGGAAGAGTCAGTTTTCTTGTACTTAAGTCGGCATTCTGCCTTTTGTATTTCATTCCGATGCAATTTCTGTGTCTCATCGTCAATAAGAAGGTCAGAGGGATACAGTAAACCTCAAGTCAAGCATCGGAATCTATAACTAGTGTCACAGGAATGGTTCAAAACTTAGACAGTAAGAAGAGTCAGTTTTCTTGTACTTAAGTGGGCATTGTGCCTTTTGTATTTAATTCCGATGCAATTTCTGTGTTTCATGGTCAATAAGAAGGTCAGAGAGACACAGTAAACCTGAAGTGAAGCATCGGAATCCGTAACTAGTGTTACAGGAATGGTTCAAAACATAGACAGCAAGAAGTGTCAGTTTTCTTGTACTTAAGTCGGCATTTCGCCATTTGTATTTAATTCCGTTGCAATTTCTGTGTTTCATCGTCAATAAGAAGGTCAGAGGGATATAGTAAACCTGAGGTGAAGCATCGGAATCTATAACTAGTGTCACAGGAATGGTTCAAAACATAGACAGTAAGAAGAGTCAGTTTTCTTGTACTTAAGTCGGCATTGTTCCTTTTCTATCTAATTCCGAAGCAATTTCTATGTTTCATCGTCAATAAGACGGTCAGAGGGATACAGTAAACCTGAAGTGAAGCATCGGAATCAATAACTAGTGTCACATGAATGGTTCAAAGTAAGAGGAGTCAGTTTTCTTGTACCTAAGTCGGCATTGTGCTTTTTGTATTTAATTCCGATGCAATTTCTGTTTCATCGTCAATAAGAAGGTCAGAGGGATACAGTAAACCTGAAGTGAGGCATGGGAATCTATAACTAGTGTCACAGGAATGGTTCAAAACATAGACAGTAAGAAGAGTCAGTTTACTTGTACTTAAGTCGGCATTGTGCCTTTTCTATTTAATTCCGATGCAATTTCGGTGTTTCGTCGTCAATAAGAAGGTCCATGGGATACAGTAAACCTGAAGTGAAGCATCGGAATCTAAAACCGGTCTCACAGGAAAGGTTCAAAACATAGACAGTATGAAGAGCCAGCCTTCTAGTACTTGAGTCGGCTTTGTGCCATTTGTATTTAATTCCGAAGCAATTTCTGTGTTTCATCGTCAATAAGAAGGTAAGAGGGATACAGTAAACCAGAAGTGAAGCATCGGAATCTATATCTAGTGTCACAGGAATGTTTCAAAACATAGACAGTAAGAAGAGTCAGTTTTCTTGTACTTAAGTCGGCATTGTGCCTTTTGTATTTAATTCCGATGCAAATTGTGTGTTTCGTCGTCAATAAGAAGGTCCAAGGGATTCAGTATACCTGAAGTGAAACATCGAAATCTATAACTAGTGTCACATGATTGGCTCAAAACATAGAGAATCAGAAGTGTCACTTTTCTTGTACTTAAGTTGGCATTGTCCCTTTTGTATTTAATTCCGATGCAATTTCTGTGTTTCATCGTCAATAAGAAGGTCAGAGGGTACTGTAAACCTGAAGTGAAGCATCGGAATCTGTAACTAGTGTCACAGGAAGGGTTCTAAACATAGACAGTAAGAAGAGTCAGGTTTCTTGTACTTAAGTCGGCATTGTGCCTTTTGTATATAATTCCGATGCTATTTCTGTGTTTCGTCGTCAATAAGAAGGTCCATGAAATACAGTAAACCTAAAGTGATGCATAGGTATCTAAAACCGGTCTCACAGGAAAGGTTCAAAACATAGACAGTATGAAGAGCCAGCCTTCTTGTACTTGAGTCGGCATTGTGCCTCTTGTATTTAATTCCGGTGCAATTTCTGTGTTTCATCGTCAATAAGAAGGTCAGAGGGATACAGTAAACCTGAAGTGAAGCATCGGAATCTATAACTAGTGTTACAGGAATGGTTCAAGACATAGACTGTAAGAAGTGTCAGTTTTCTTGTACTTAAGTCGGCATTTCGCCTTTTGTATTTAATTCCGTTTCAATTTCTGTGTTTCATCGTCAATAAGAAGGTCAGAGGGATACAGTAAACCTGAGGTGAAGCATCGGAATCTATAACTAGTGTTACAGGAATGGTTCAAGACAAAGACAGTAAGAAGTGTCAGTTTTCTTGTACTTAAGTCGGCATTTCACCTTTTGTATTTAATTCCGTTGCAATTTCTGTGTTTCATCGTCAATAAGAAGGTCAGAGGGATACAGTAAACCTGAGGTGAAGCATCGGAATCTATAACTAGTGTCACAGGAATGGTTCAAAACATAGACAGTAAGAAGAGTGAGTATTCGTGTACATAAGTCGTCATTGTGCTTTTTCTATTTAATTCCGATGCAATTTCTGGGTTTCATCGTCAATAAGCAGGTCAGAGGGATACAGTAAACCTGAAGTGAAGCATCGGAATCTATAACCAGTGTCACAGGAATGGTTCAAATTATAGACAGTAAGAAGAGTCTGTTTTCTTGTACTTAAGTCGGCGTTGTACCTTTTGTATTTAATTCCGATGCAATTTCTGTGTTTCAACGTCAATAAGAAGGTCAGAGGGATACAGTAAATCTGAAGTGAAGCATCGGAATCTATTACTAGTGTCACAGGAATGGCTCAAAACATAGACAGTAAGATGAGTCAGTTTTCTTGTACTTAAGTCGGTATTGTGCCTTTTGTATTTAATTCCGATGCAACTTCTGTGTTTCATCGTCAATAACAAGGTCAGAGGGATACAGTAAACCTGAAGTGAAGCATCGGAATTTGTAACTAGTGTCACAGGAACGGTTCAAAACAAAGACAGTAAGAAGAGTCAGTTTTCTTGTACTTAAGTCGTCATTGTGCATTTTGTATTTAATTCCGAAGCAATTTCTGTGTTTCATCGTCAATAAGAAGGTCAGAGGGATACAGTAGACCAGAAGTGAATCATCGGAATCTATAACTAGTGTCACATGATTGGTTCAAAACATAGACAGTAAGAAGAGTCAGTTTTCTTGTACTTAAGTCGGCATTGTGCCTTTTGTATTTAATTCCGATGCAATTTCCGTGTTTCATCGTCAATAAGAAGGTCAGAGGGATACAGTAGACCTGAAGTGAAGCATCGGAATCTATAACTAGTGTCACAGGAATGGTTCAAAACATAGACAGTAAGAAGAGTCAGTTTCCTTGTACTTAAGTCGGCATTGTGACTTTTGTATTTAATTCCGATGCAATTTCTGTGTTTCATCAACATTACGTAGGTCAGAGGGATACAGTAAACCTGAAATGAAGCATCGGAATCTATAACTAGTGTCTCAGGAATGGTTCAAAACATAGACAATAAGAAGAGTCAGTTTTCTTGTACTTAAGTCGGCATTGTTCCTTTTCTATTTAATTCCGAAGCAATTTCTATGTTTCATCGTCAATAAGACGGTCAGAGGGATACAGTAAACCTGAAGTGAAGCATCGGAATCTATAACTAGTGTCACAGGAATGGTTCATAACATAGACAGTAAGAAGAGTCAGTTTTCTTCTACTTAAGTCGGCATTGTGCCTTTTGTATTTAATTCCGATGCATTTTCAGTGTTTCATCGTCAATAAGAAGGTCAGAGGGATACAGTAGACCTGAAGTGAAGCATCGGAATCTATAACTAGTGTCACAGGAATAGTTCAAAACATAGACAGTAAGAAGAGTCAGTTTCCTTGTACTTAAGTCGGCATTGTGACTTTTGTATTTAATTTCGATGCAATTTCTGTGTTTCATCAACAATAAGTAGGTCAGAGGGATACAGTAAACCTGAAGTGAAGCATCGGAATCTATAACTAGTGTCTCAGGAATGGTTCGAAACATAGACAGTAAGAAGAGTCAGTTTTCTTGTACTTAAGTCGGCATTGTGTTTTTTTCTATTTAATTCCGAAGCAATTTCTATGTTTCATCGTCAATAAGACGGTCAGAGGGATACAGTAAACCTGAAGTAAAGCATCGGAATCTATAACTAGTGTCACAGGAATGGTTCATAACATAGACAGTAAGAAGAGTCGGTTTTCTTGTACTTATGTCGGCATTGTGACTTTTGTATTTAATTATGATGCAATTTCTGCGTTTCATCAACAATACGAAGGTCAGAGGGATACAGTAACCCTGAAGTGAAGCATTGGAATCTATAACTAGAGTCAGAGGAATGATTCAGAACGTAGACAGTAAAATGAGTCAGTTTTCTTGTACTTAAGTCTGCATTGTGCATTTTGTATTTAATTCCGAAGCAATTTCTGTGTTTCATCGTCAATAAGAAGGTCAGAGGGATACAGTAAGCCTGAAGTGAAGCATCGGAATCAATAACTAGTGTCACATGAATGGTTCAAAGTAAGAGGAGTCAGTTTTCTTGTACCTAAGTCGGCATTGTGCTTTTTGTATTTAATTCCGATGCAATTTCTGTTTCATCGTCAATAAGAAGGTCAGAGGGATACAGTAAACCTGAAGTGAGGCATTGGAATCTATAACTAGTGTCACAGGAATGGTTCAAAACATAGACAGTAAGAAGAGTCAGGTCTCTTGTACTTAAGTCGGCATTTCGCCTTTTGTATTTAATTCCGTTGAAATTTCTGTGTTTCATCGTCAATAAGAAGGTCAGAGGGATACAGTAAACCTGAGGTGAAGCATCGGAATCTATAACTAGTGTCACAGGAAGGGTTCTAAACATAGACAGTAAGAAGAGTCAGTTTTCTTGTACTTAAGTCGGCATTGTGCCTTTTGTATTTAATTCCGATGCAATTTCTGTGTTTCATCGTCAATAAGAAGGTCAGAAAGATACAGTAAACCTGAAGTGAAGCATCGGAATCTATAACTAGTGTTACAGGAATGGTTCAAAACATAGACAGTAAGAAGTGTCAGTTTTCTTGTACTTAAGTCGGCATTTCGCCATTTGTATTTAATTCCGTTGCAATTTCTTTGTTTCATCGTCAATAAGAAGGTCAGAGGGATACAGTAAACCTGAAGTGAGGCATGGGAATCTATAACTAGTGTCACAGGATTGGTTCATAACATAGTCAGTAAGAAGAGTCGGTTTTCTTGTACTTATGTCGGCATTGTGACTTTTGTATTTAATTTCGATGCAATTTCTGTGTTTCATCAACATTAAGTATGTCAGAGGGATACAGTAAACCTGAAGTGAAGCATCGGAATCTATAACTAGTGTCTCAGGAATGGCTCAAAACATAGACAGTAAGAAGAGTCAGTTTTCTTGTACTTAAGTCGGCATTGTTCCTTTTCTATTTAATTCCGAAGCAATTTCTATGTTTCATCGTCAATAAGACGGTCAGAGGGATACAGTAAACCTGAAGTGAAGCATCGGAATCAATAACTAGTGTCACATGAATGGTTCAAAGTAAGAGGAGTCAGTTTTCTTGTACCTAAGTCGGCATTGTGCTTTTTGTATTTAATTCCGATGCAATTTCTGTTTCATCGTCAATAAGAAGGTCAGAGGGATACAGTAAACCTGAAGTGAGGCATGGGAATCTATAACTAGTGTCGCAGGAATGGTTCAAAACATAGACAGTAAGAAGAGTCAGTTTACTTGTACTTAAGTCGGCATTGTGCCTTTTCTATTTAATTCCGATGCAATTTCGGTGTTTCGTCGTCAATAAGAAGGTCCATGGGATACAGTAAACCTGAAGTGAAGCATCGGAATCTAAAACCGGTCTCACAGGAAAGGTTCAAAACATAGACAGTATGAAGAGCCAGCCTTCTAGTACTAGAGTCGGCTTTGTGCCATTTGTATTTAATTCCGAAGCAATTTCTGTGTTTCATCGTCAATAAGAAGGTCAGAGGGATACAGTAAACCTGAAGTGAAGCATCGGAATCTATATCTAGTGTCACAGGAATGTTTCAAAACATAGACAGTAAGAAGAGTCAGTTTTCTTGTACTTAAGTCTGCATTGTGCCTTTTGTATTTAATTCCGATGCAAATTCTGTGTTTCGTCGTCAATAAGAAGGTCCAAGGGATTCAGTATACCTGAAGTGAAACATCGAAATCTATAACTAGTGTCACATGAATGGCTCAAAACATAGAGAGTCAGAAGAGTTACTTTTCTTGTACTTAAGGTGGCATTGTCCCTTTTGTATTTAATTCCGATGCAATTTCTGTGTTTCATCGTCAATAAGAAGGTCAGAGGGTACAGTAAACCTGAAGTGAAGCATCGGAATCTATAACTAGTGTTACAGGAATGGTTCAAAACATAGACAGTAAGAAGTGTCAGTTATCTTGTACTTAAGTCGGCATTTCGCCATTTGTATTTAATTCCGTTGCAATTTCTTTGTTTCATCGTCAATAAGAAGGTCAGAGGGATACAGTAAACCTGAAGTGAGGCATGGGAATCTATAACTAGTGTCACAGGAATGGTTCATAACATAGTCAGTAAGAAGAGTCGGTTTTCTTGTACTTATGTCGGCATTGTGACTATTGTATTTAATTTCGATGCAATTTCTGTGTTTCATCAACATTAAGTATGTCAGAGGGATACAGTAAACCTGAAGTGAAGCATCGGAATCTATAACTAGTGTCTCAGGAATGGCTCAAAACATAGACAGTAAGAAGAGTCAGTTTTCTTGTACTTAAGTCGGCATTGTTCCTTTTCTATTTAATTCCGATGCAATTTCTGGGTTTCATCGTCAATAAGCAGGTCAGAGGGATACAGTAAACCTGAAGTGAAGCATCGGAATCAATAACTAGCGTCACATGAATGGTTCAAAACATAGACAGTAAGAGGAGTCAGTTTTCTTGTACTTAAGTCGGCATTGTTCCTTTTCTATTTAATTCCGAAGCAATTTCTATGTTTCATCGTCAATAAGACGGTCAGAGGGATACAGTAAACCTGAAGTGAAGCATCGGAATCAATAACTAGTGTCACATGAATGGTTCAAAGTAAGAGGAGTCAGTTTTCTTGTACCTAAGTCGGCATTGTGCTTTTTGTATTTAATTCCGATGCAATTTCTGTTTCATCGTCAATAAGAAGGTCAGAGGGATACAGTAAACCTGAAGTTAGGCATGGGAATCTATAACTAGTGTCACAGGAATGGTTCAAAACATAGACAGTAAGAAGAGTCAGTTTACTTGTACTTAAGTCGGCATTGTGCCTTTTCTATTTAATTCCGATGCAATTTCGGTATTTCGTCGTCAATAAGAAGGTCCATGGGATACAGTAAACCTGAAGTGAAGCATCGGAATCTAAAACCGGTCTCACAGGAAAGGTTCAAAACATAGACAGTATGAAGAGCCAGCCTTCTAGTACTAGAGTCGGCTTTGTGCCATTTGTATTTAATTCCGAAGCAATTTCTGTTTTTCATCGTCAATAAGAAGGTCAGAGGGATACAGTAAACCTGAAGTGAAGCATCGGAATCTATATCTAGTGTCACAGGAATGTTTCAATACATAGACAGTAAGAAGAGTCAGTTTTCTTGTACTTAAGTCGGCATTGTGCCTTTTGTATTTAATTCCGATGCAAATTCTGTGTTTCGTCGTCAATAAGAAGGTCCAAGGGATTCTGTATACCTGAAGTGAAAAATCGAAATCTATAACTAGTGTCACATGAATGGCTCAAAACATAGAGAGTCAGAAGAGTCACTTTTCTTGTACTTAAGTTGGCATTGTCCCTTTTGTATTTAATTCCGATGCAATTTCTGTGTTTCATCGTCAATAAGAAGGGCAGAGGGTACAGTAAACCTGAAGTGAAGCATCGGAATCTGTAACTAGTGTCACAGGAAGGGTTCTAAACATAGACAGTAAGAAGAGTCAGGTTTCTTGTACTTAAGTCGGCATTGTGCCTTTTGTATATAATTCCGATGCCATTTCTGTGTTTCGTCGTCAATACGAAGGTCCATGAAATACAGTAAACCTGAAGTGATGCATAGGTATCTAAAACCGGTCTCACAGGAAAGGTTCAAAACATAGACAGTATGAAGAGCCAGCCTTCTTGTAATTGAGTCGGCATTGTGCCTCTTGTATTTAATTCCGGTGCAATTTCTGTGTTTCATCGTCAATAAGAAGGTCAGAGGGATACAGTAAACCTGAAGTGAAGCATCGGAATCTATAACCAGTGTTACAGGAATGGTTCAAGACATAGACTGTAAGAAGTGTCAGTTTTCTTGTACTTAAGTCGGCATTTCGCCTTTTGTATTTAATTCCGTTGCAATTTCTGTGTTTCATCGTCAATAAGAAGGTCAGAGGGATTCAGTAAACCTGAGAAGAAGCATCGGAATCTATAACTAGTGTCACAGGAATGGTTCAAAACATAGACAGTAAGAAGAGTCAGTTTTCGTGTACATAAGTCGGCAATGTGCCTTTTCTATTTAATTCCGATGCAATTTCTGGGTTTCATCGTCAATAAGCAGGTCAGAGGGATACAGTAAACCTGAAGTGAAGCATCGGAATCAATAACTAGCGTCACATGAATGGTTCAAAACATAGACAGTAAGAGGAGTCAGTTTTCTTGTACTTAAGTCGGCATTGTTCCTTTTCTATTTAATTCCGAAGCAATTTCTATGTTTCATCGTCAATAAGACGGTCAGAGGGATACAGTAAACCTGAAGTGAAGCATCGGAATCTATAACTAGTGTCACAGAAGTGGTTCATATCATAGACAGTAAGAAGAGTCAGTTTTCTTCTACTTAAGTCGGCATTGTGCCTTTTGTATTTAATTCCTATGCATTTTCAGTGTTTCATCGTCAATAAGAAGGTCAGAGGGATACAGTAGACCTGAAGTGAAGCATCGGAATCTATAACTAGTGTCACAGGAATGGTTCAAAACATAGACAGTAAGAAGAGTCAGTTTCCTTGTACTTAAGTCGGCATTGTGACTTTTGTATTTTATTTCGATACAATTTCTGTGTTTCATCAACATTAAGTAGGTCAGAGGGATACAGTAAACCTGAAGTGAAGCATCGGAATCTATAACTAGTGTCTCAGGAATGGTTCGAAACATAGACAGTAAGACGAGTCAGTTTTCTTGTACTTAAGTCAGCATTGTTCCTTTTCTATTGAATTCCGAAGCAATTTCTATGTTTCATCCTCAACAAGACGGTCAGAGGGATACAGTAAACCTGAAGTAAAGCATCGGAATCTATAACTAGTGTCACAGGAATGGTTCATAACATAGACAGTAAGAAGAGTCGGTTTTCTTGTACTTATGTCGGCATTGTGACTTTTGTATTTAATTATGATGCAATTTCTGCGTCTCATCAACAATAAGAAGGTCAGAGGGATACAGTAACCCTGAAGTGAAGCATTGGAATCTATAACTAGAGTCAGAGGAATGGTTCAGAACTTAGACAGTAAAAAGAGTCAGTTTTCTTGTACTTAAGTCTGCATTGTGCTTTTTGTATTTAATTCCGAAGCAATTTCTGTGTTTCATCGTCAATAAGAAGGTCAGAGGGATACAGTAAGCCTGAAGTGAAGCATCGGAATCAATAACTAGTGTCACATGAATGGTTCAAAGTAAGAGGAGTCAGTTTTCTTGTACCTAAGTCGGCATTGTGTTTTTTGTATTTAATTCCGATGCAATTTCTGTTTCATCGTCAATAAGAAGGTCAGAGGGATACAGTAAACCTGAAGTGAGGCATGGGAATCTATAACTAGTGTCACAGGAATGGTTCAAAACATAGACAGTAAGAAGAGTCAGTTTACTTGTACTTAAGTCGGCATTGTGCCTTTTCTATTTAATTCCGATGCAATTTCGGTGTTTCGTCGTCAATAAGAAGGTCCATGGGATACAGTAAACCTGAAGTGAAGCATCGGAATCTAAAACCGGTCTCACAGGAAAGGTTCAAAACATAGACAGTATGAAGAGCCAGCCTTCTAGTACTTGAGTCGGCATTGTGCCTTTTGCATTTAATTCCGAAGCAATTTCTGTGTTTCATCGTCAATAAGAAGGGCAGAGGGATACAGTAAACCTGAAGTGAAGCATCGGAATCTATAACCAGTGTCACAGGAATGGTTCAAATTATAGACAGTAAGAAGTGTCTGTTGTCTTGTACTTAAGTCGGCGTTGTACCTTTTGTATTTAATTCCGATGCAATTTCTGTGTTTCATCGTCAATAAGAAGGTCAGAGGGATACAGTAATCCTGAGGTGAAGCATCGGAATCTAAAACTAGTGTCACAGGAAGGGTTCAAAACATAGACAGTAAGAAGAGTCAGGTTTTTTGTACTTAAGTCGGCATTGTGTCTTTTGTATATGTTTCCGATGCAATTTCTGTGTTTCGTCGTCATTAAGAAGGTCCATGAAATACAGTAAACCTGAAGTGAAGCATCGGAATCTAAATCCGGTCTCACAGGAAAGGTTCAAATCATAGACAGTATGAAGAACCAGCCTTCTTGTACTTGAGTCGGCATTGTGCCTCTTGTATTTAATTCCGGTGCAATTTCTCTGTTTCATCGTCAATAAGAAGGTCAGAGGGATACAGTAAACCTGAAGTGAAGCATCGGAATCTATAAATAGTGTCAAAGGAATGGTTAAAACATAGACAGTAAGAAGAGTGAGTTTTCTTGTACTTAAGTAGGCATTGTGCACTTTGTATTTAATTCCGATGCAATTCCTGTGTTTCGTCGTCAATACGAAGGTCAGAGGGATACAGTAAACCTGAAGTGAAGCATCGGAATCGGTAGCTAGTGTCACAGGAATGGTTCATAACATAGACAGTAAGAAGAGTCAGTTTTCTTGTACTTAAGTCGGCATTGTGCCTTTTGTATTTAATTCCGATGCATTTTCTGTGTTTCATCGTCAATAACAGGGTCAGAGGAATACAGTAAACCTGAAGTGAAGCATCCGAATCTGTAACTAGTGTCACAGGAACGGTTCAAAACATAGACAGTAAGAAGAGTCAGTTTTCTTGTACTTAAGTCGGCATTGTGCATTTTGTATTTAATTCGGAGGCAATTTCTGTGTTTCATCGTCAATATGAAGGACAGAGGAATACAGTAAACCGGAAGTGAATCATCGGAATCTATAACTAGTGTCACATGATTGGTTCAAAACATAGACAGTAAGAAGAGTCAGTTTTCTTCTACTTAAGTCGGCATTGTGCCTTTTGTATTTAATTCCGATGCAATTTCAGTGTTTCATCGTCAATAAGAAGGTCAGAGGGATACAGTAGACCTGAAGTGAACCATCCTAATCTATAGCTAGTGTCACAGGAATGGTTCATAACATAGACAGTAAGAAGAGTCAGTTTTCTTGTACTTAAGTCGGCATTGTGCCTTTTGTATTTAATTCCGATGCATTTTCTGTGTTTCATCGTCAATAACAGGGTCAGAGGAATACAGTAAACCTGAAGTGAAGCATCCGAATCTGTAACTAGTGTCACAGGAACGGTTCAAAACATAGACAGTAAGAAGAGTCAGTTTTCTTGTACTTAAGTCGGCATTGTGCATTTTGTATTTAATTCCGAAGCAATTTCTGTGTTTCATCGTCAATAAGACGGTCAGAGGGATACAGTATACCTGAAGTGAAGCATCGGAATCTATAACTAGTGTCACAGGAATGGTTCATAACATAGACAGTAAGAAGAGTCAGTTTTCTTGTACTTATGTCGGCATTGTCCCTTTTCTATTTAATTCCGAAGCAATTTCTATGTTTCATCGTCAATAAGACGGTCAGAGGGATACAGTATACCTGAAGTGAAGCATCGGAATCTATAACTAGTGTCACAGGAATGGTTCATAACATAGACAGTAAGAAGAGTCAGTTTTCTTGTACTTATGTCGGCATTGTGAATTTTGTATTTAATTCCGATGCAATTTCGTTGTTTCATCAACAATAAGAAGGTCAGAGGGATACAGTAAACCTGAAGTGAAGCATCGGAATCTATAAATAGTGTCACAGGAATGGTTCAGAACTGAGACAGTAAGATTAGTCAGTTTTCTTGTACTTAAGTCGGCATTGTGCTTTTTGTATTTAATTCCGATGCACTTTCTGTTTCTTCGTCAATACGATGGTCAGAGGGATACAGTAAACCTGAAGTGAAGCATCGGAAACTATATTTAGTGTCACAGGAATGGTTCAAAACATAGGCAGTTAGAAGTGTCAGTTTACTTGTACTTAAGTCGGCATTGTGCCTTTTCTATTTAATTCCGATGCAATTTCTGTGTTTCGTCGTCAATAAGAAGGTCCATGGGATACAGTAAACCTGAAGTGAAGCATCGGAATCTAAAACCGGTCTCACAGGAAAGGTTCAAAAAATAGACAGTATGAAGAGCCAGCCTTCTAGTACTTGAGTCGGCATAGTGCCTTTTGTATTTAATTCCGAAGCAATTTCTGTGTTTCATGGTCAATAAGAAGGTCAGAGGGATACAGTAAACCTGAGGTGATGCATCGGAATCTATAACTAGTGTCACAGGAAGGGTTCTAAACATAGACAGTAAGAAGAGTCAGGTTTCTTGTACTTAAGTCGGCATTGTGCCTTTTGTATATATTTCCGATGCAATTTCGGTGTTTCGTCGTCAATAAGAAGGTCCATGGGATACAGTAAACCTGAAGTGAAGCATCGGAATCTAAAACCGGTCTCACAGGAAAGGTTCAAAACATAGACAGTATGAAGAGCCAGCCTTCTAGTACTTGAGTCGGCATTGTGCCTATTGTATTTAATTCCGAAGCAATTTCTGTGTTTCATCGACAATAAGAAGGGCAGAGGGATACAGTAAACCTGAAGTGAAGCATCGGCATCTATAACCAGTGTCACAGGAATGGTTCAAATTATAGACAGTAAGAAGTGTCTGTTTTCTTGTACTTAAGTCGGCGTTGTACCTGTTGTATTTAATTCCGATGCAATTTCTGTGTTTCATCGTCAATAAGAAGGTCAGAGGGATACAGTAATCCTGAGGTGAAGCATCGGAATCTATAACTAGTGTCACAGGAAGGGTTCAAAACATAGACAGTAAGAAGAGTCAGGTTTTTTGTACTTAAGTCGGCATTGTGCCTTTTTATATGTTTCCGATGCAATTTCTGTGTTTCGTCGTCATTAAGAAGGTCCATGAAATACAGTAAACCTGAAGTGAAGCATCGGAATCTAAATCCGGTCTCACAGGAAAGGTTCAAATCATAGACAGTATGAAGAACCAGCCTTCTTGTACTTGAGTCGGCATTGTGCCTCTTGTATTTAATTCCGGTGCAATTTCTCTGTTTCATCGTCAATAAGAAGGTCAGAGGGATACAGTAAACCTGAAGTGAAGCATCGGAATCTATAAATAGTGTCAAAGGAATGGTTAAAACATAGACAGTAAGAAGAGTGAGTTTTCTTGTACTTAAGTAGGCATTGTGCACTTTGTATTTAATTCCGATGCAATTCCTGTGTTTCATCGTCAATACGAAGGTCAGAGGGATACAGTAAACCTGAAGTGAAGCATCGGAATCGGTAGCTAGTGTCACAGGAATGGTTCATAACATAGACAGTAAGAAGAGTCAGTTTTCTTGTACTTAAGTCGGCATTGTGCCTTTTGTATTTAATTCCGATGCATTTTCTGTGTTTCATCGTCAATAACAGGGTCAGAGGAATACAGTAAACCTGAAGTGAAGCATCCGAATCTGTAACTAGTGTCACAGGAACGGTTCAAAACATAGTCAGTAAGAAGAGTCAGTTTTCTTGTACTTAAGTCGGCATTGTGCATTTTGTATTTAATTCGGAGGCAATTTCTGTGTTTCATCGTCAATATGAAGGACAGAGGGATACAGTAAACCGGAAGTGAATCATCGGAATCTATAACTAGTGTCACATGATTGGTTCAAAACATAGACAGTAAGAAGAGTCAGTTTTCTTCTACTTAAGTCGGCATTGTGCCTTTTGTATTTAATTCCGATGCAATTTCAGTGTTTCATCATCAATAAGAAGGTCAGAGGGATACAGTAGACCTGAAGTGAACCATCCTAATCTATAGCTACTGTCACAGGAATGGTTCATAACATAGACAGTAAGAAGAGTCAGTTTTCTTGTACTTAAGTCGGCATTGTGCATTTTGTATTTAATTCCGAAGCAATTTCTGTGTTTCATCGTCAATAAGACGGTCAGAGGGATACAGTATACCTGAAGTGAAGCATCGGAATCTATAACTAGTGTCACAGGAATGGTTCATAACATAGACAGTAAGAGGAGTCAGTTTTCTTGTACTTATGTCGGCATTGTCCCTTTTCTATTTAATTCCGAAGCAATTTCTATGTTTCATCGTCAATAAGACGGTCAGAGGGATACAGTATACCTGAAGTGAAGCATCGGAATCTATAACTAGTGTCACAGGAATGGTTCATAACATAGACAGTAAGAAGAGTCAGTTTTCTTGTACTTATGTCGGCATTGTGAATTTTGTATTTAATTCCGATGCAATTTCGTTGTTTCATCAACAATAAGAAGGTCAGAGGGATACAGTAAACCTGAAGTGAAGCATCGGAATCTATAACTAGTGTCACAGGAATGGTTCAGAACTGAGACAGTAAGAAGAGTCAATTTTCTTGTACTTAAGTCTGCATTGTGCATTTTGTATTTAATTCCGAAGCAATTTCTGCGTTTCATCGTCAATAAGAAGGTCAGAGGGATACAGTAAGCCTGAAGTGAAGCATCGGAATCAATAACTAGTGTCACATGAATGGTTCAAAACATAGACAGTAAGATCTGTCAGTTTTCTTGTACTTAAGTCGGCATTGTGCTTTTTGTATTTAATTCCGATGCACGTTCTGTTTCTTCGTCAATACGATGGTCAGAGGGATACAGTAAACCTGAAGTGAAGCATCGGAATCTATATTTAGTGTCACAGGAATGGTTCAAAACATAGGCAGTTAGAAGTGTCAGTTTACTTGTACTTAAGTCGGCATTGTGCCTTTTCTATTTAATTCCGATGCAATTTCTGTGTTTCGTCGTCAATAAGAAGGTCCATGGGATACAGTAAACCTGAAGTGAAGCATCGGAATCTAAAACCGGTCTCACAGGAAAGGTTCAAAACATAGACAGTATGAAGAGCCAGCCTTCTAGTACTTGAGTCGGCATAGTGCCTTTTGTATTTAATTCCGAAGCAATTTCTGTGTTTCATGGTCAATAAGAAGGTCAGAGGGATACAGTAAACCTGAGGTGATGCATCGGAATCTATAACTAGTGTCACAGGAAGGGTTCTAAACATAGACAGTAAAAAGAGTCAGGTTTCTTGTACTTAAGTCGGCATTGTGCCTTTTGTATATATTTCCGATGCAATTTCTGTGTTTCGTCGTCATTAAGAAGGTCCATGACATACAGTAAAACTGAAGTGAAGCATCGGAATCTAAAACCAGTCTCACAGGAAAGGTTCAAAACATAGACAGTATGAAGAGCCAGCCTTCTTGTACTTGAGTCGGCATTGTGTCTCTTGTATTTAAATCCGGTGCAATTTCTCTGTTTCATCGTCAATAAGAAGGTCAGAGGGATACAGTAAACCTGAAGTGAAGCATCGGAATCTATAACTAGTGTCTCAAGAATGGTTCAAAACATAGACAGTAAGAAGAGTCAGTTTTCTTGTACTTAAGTCGGCATTGTTCTTTTTCTATTTAATTCCGAAGCAAGTTCTATGTTTCATCGTCAATAAGACGGTCAGAGGGATACAGTATACCTGAAGTGAAGCATCGGAATCTATAACTAGTGTCACAGAAATGGTTCATAACATAGACAGTAAGAAGAGTCAGTTTTCTTGTACTTATGTCGGCATTGTGACTTTTGTATTTAATGCCGATGCAATTTCTGTGTTTCATCAACAATAAGAAGGTCAGAGGGATACAGTAAACCTGAAGTGAAGCATCGGAATCTATAACTAGTGTCAGAGGAATGGTTCAGAACTTATACAGTAAGAAGAGTCAGTTTTCTTGTACTTAAGTCTTAATTGTGCATTTTGTATTTAATTCCGAAGCAATTTCTGTGTTTCATCGTCAATAAGAAGGTCAGAGGGATACATTAAGCCTGAAGTGAAGCATCGGTATCAATAACTAGTGTCACATGAATGGTTCAAAACATAGACAGTAAGAGTAGTCAGTTTTCTTGTACTTAAGTCGGCATTGTGCTTTTTGTATTTAATTCCGATGCACTTTCTGTATCATCGTCAATAAGAATTTCAGTGGGATACAGCAAACCTGAAGTGAAGCATCGGAATCTATATTTAGTGTCACAGGAATGGTTCAAAACATAGGTAGTAAGAAGAGTCAGTTCTCTTGTACTTAAGTCGGCATTTCGCCTTTTGTATTTAATTCCGCTGCAATTTCTGTGTTTCATCGTCAATAAGAAGGTCAGAGGGATACAGTAAACCTGAGGTGAAGCATCGGAATCTATAACTAGTGTCACAGGAAGGGTTCTAAACATAGACAGTAAGAAGAGTCAGGTTTCTTGTACTTATGTCGGCATTGTGCCTTTTCTATATATTTCCGAAGCAATTTCTGTGTTTCGTCGTCATTAAGAAGGTCCATGAAATACAGTAAACCTGAAGTGAAGCATCCGAATCGAAAACCGGTCTCATAGGAAAGTTTCAAAACATAGACAGTATGAAGAGCCAGCCTTCTTGTACTTGAGTCGGCATTGTGTCTCTTGTATTTAATTCCGGTGCAATGTCTCTGTTTCATCGTCAATAAGAAGGTCAGAGGGATACAGTAAACCTGAAGTGAAGCATCGGAATCTACAACTAGTGTCAAAGGAATGGTTCAAAACATAGACAGTAAGAAGAGTGAGTTTTCTTGTACTTAAGTCGGCATTGTGCCCTTTGTATTTAATTCCGATGCAATTACTGTGTTTCATCGTCAATAAGAAGGTCAGAGGGATACAGTAAACCTGAAGTGAAGCATCGGAATCTATAGCTAGTGTCACAGGAATGGTTCATAACATAGACAGTAAGAAGAGTCAGTTTTCTTGTACTTAAGTCGGCATTGTGCTTTTAGTATTTCATTCCGATGCAATATCTGTGTCTCATCGTCAATAAGAAGGTCAGAGGGATACAGTAAACCCGAAATGAATCATCGGAATCTATAACTAGTGTCACATGATTGGTTCAAAACATAGACAGTAAGAAGAGTCAGTTTTCTTCTACTTAAGTCGGCATTGTGCCTTTTCTATTTAATTCCAATGCAATTTCTTTGTTTCATCGTCAATAAGAAGGTCAGAGCCTGAAGTGAAGCATCGAAATCTATAACTAGTGTCACAGGAATGGTTCAAAACATAGACAGTAAGAAGAGTCAGTTTTCTTGTACTTAAGTCGGCATTGTGCCTTTTGTATTTAATTCCGATGTAATTTCTGTGTTTCATCGTCAATAAGAAGGTCAGAGGGATACAGTAAACCTCAAGTGAAGCATCGGAATCTATAACTAGTGTCACAGGAATGGTTCAAAACTTAAACAGTAAGAAGAGTCAGTTTTCTTGTACTTAAGTCGGCATTGTGCCTTTTGTATTTAATTCCGATGCAATCTCTGTGTTTCATCGTCAATAAGAAGGTCAGAGGGATACAGTAAACCCGAAATGAATCATCGGAATCTATAACTAGTGTCACATGATTGGTTCAAAACATAGACAGTAAGAAGAGTCAGTTTTCTTCTACTTAAGTCGGCATTGTGCCTTTTGTATTTAATTCCGATGCATCTTCAGTGTTTCATCGTCAATAAGAAGGTCAGAGGGATACAGTAAACCTGAAATGAATCATCGGAATCTATAACTAGTGTCACATGATTGGTTCAAAACATAGACAGTAAGAAGAGTCAGTTTTCTTGTACTTAAGTCGGCATTGATCCTTTTGTATTTTATTCCGATACAATTTCTTTGTTTCATCGTCAATAAGAAGGTCTGAGGGATACAGTAAACCTGAAGTGAAGCATCGGAATCTATAACTAGTGTCACAGGAGTGGTTCAAAACATAGACAATAAGAAGAGTCATTTCTCTTGTACTTAAGTCGGCATTTCGCCTTTTGTATTTAATTCCGCTGCAATTTCTGTGTTTCATCGTCAATAAGAAGGTCAGAGGGATACAGTAAACCTGAGGTGAAGCATCGGAATCTGTAACTAGTGTCACAGGAAGGGTTCTAAACATAGACAGTAAGAAGAGTCAGGTTTCTTGTACTTAAGTCGGCATTGTGCCTTTTCTATATATTTCCGATGCAATTTCTGTGTTTCGTCGTCATTAAGAAGGTCCATGAAATACAGTAAACCTGAAGTGAAGCATCCGAATCTAAAACCGGTCTCACAGGAAAGGTTCAAAACATAGACAGTATGAAGAGCCAGCCTTCTTGTACTTGAGTCGGCATTGTGTCTCTTGTATTTAATTCCGGTGCAATGTCTCTGTTTCATCGTCAATAAGAAGGTCAGAGGGATACAGTAAACCTGAAGTGAAGCATCGGAATCTATAACTAGTGTCACAGGAATGGTTCAAAACTTAGACAGTAAGACGCGTCAGTTTTCTTGTACTTAAGTCGGCATTGTGCCTTTTGTATTCAATTCCGAAGCAATTTCTGTGTTTCATCGTCAATAATAAGGTCAGAGGGATACAGTAAACCTGAGGTGAAGCATCGGAATCTATAACTAGTGTCACAGGAATGGTTGAAAACATAGACAGTAATAAGAGTCAGTTATCTTTTACTTAAGTCGGCATTGTGCCTTTTCTATTTAATTCCAATGCAATTTCTGTGTTTCATCGTCAATAATAAGGTCAGAGGGATACAGTAAACCTGAGGTGAAGCATCGGAATCTATAACTAGTGTCACAGGAATGGTGCAAATCATAGACAGTAAGAAGAGTCAGTGTTCGTGTACTTAAGTCGGCATTGGTCTTTTTCAATTTAATTCCGATGCAATTTCTGGGTTTCATCGCCAATAAGAAGGTCAGAGGGATACAGTAAACCTGAAGTGAAGCATCGGAATCTATAACTAGTGTCACAGGAATGGTTCAAAACATAGACAGTAAGAAGAGTCATTTTTCTTGTACTTTAGTCGGTATTGTGCATTTTCTATTTAATTCCGATGCAACTTCTGTGTTTCATCGTCAATATCAAGGTCAGAGGGATACAGTAAACCTGAAGTGAAGCATCGGAATCTACAACTAGTGTCACTGGAACGGTTCAAAACATAGACAGTAAGAAGAGTCAGTTTTCTTGTACTTAAGTCGGCATTGTGCATTTTGTATTTAATTCCGAAGCAATTTCTGTGTTTCGTCGTCAATAAGAAGGTCAGAGGGATACAGTAAACCTGAAATGAATCATCGGAATCTATAACTAGTGTCACATGATTGGTTCAAAACATAGACAGTAAGAAGAGTCAGTTTTCTTGTACTTAAGTCGGCATTGTTCCTTTTGTATTTAATTCCGATGCATTTTCAGTGTTTCATCGTCAATAAGAAGGTCAGAGAGATACAGTAGACCTGAAGTGAAGCATCGGAATCTATAACTAGTGTCACAGGAATGGTTCAAAACATAGACAGTAAGAAGAGTCAGATTCCTTGTACTTAAGTCGGCATTGTGACTTTTGCATTTAATTCCGATGCAATTTCTGTGTTTCATCGTCAATAAGAAGGTCAGGAAGATACAGTAAACATGAAGTGAAACATCGGAATCTATAACTAGTGTCACAGGAACGGTTCAAAACATAGAAAGTAAGAAGAGTGAGTTTTCTTGTACTGAAGTCGGCATTGTGCCCTTTGTATTTAATTCCGAAGCAATTTCTGTGTTTCATCGTCAATAAGAAGGTCACAGGGATACAGTAAACCTGAAGTGAATCATCGGAATCTATAACTAGTGTCACATGATTGGTTCAAAACATAGACAGTAAGAAGAGTCAGTTTTGTTGTACTTAAGTCGGCATTGAGACTTTTGTATTTAATTCCGATACAATTTCTTTGTTTCATCGTCAATAAGAAGGTCTGAGGGATACAGTAAACCTGAAGTGAAGCATCGGAATCTATACCTAGTGTCACAGGAGTGGTTCAAAACATAGACAGTAAGAAGAGTCAGTTTCCTTGTACTTAAGTCGGCATTGTGAATTTTGTATTTAATTTCGATGCAATTTCTGTGTTTCATCAACATTAAGTAGGTCAGAGGGATACAGTATAACTGAAGTGAGGCATGGGAATCTATAACTAGTGTCACAGGAATGGTTCGAAACATAGACAGTACGAAGAGTCAGTTTACTTGTACTTAAGTCGGTATTCTGCCTTTTCTATTTAATTCCGATGCAATTTCGGTGTTTCGTCGTCAATAAGAAGGTCCATGGGATACAGTAAACCTGAAATGAAGCATCGGAATCTAAAACCGGTCTCACAGGAAAGGTTCAAAACATAGACAGGATGAAGAGCCAGCCTTCTAGTACTTGAGTCGGCATTGTGCCTTTTGTATTTAATTCTGAAGCAATTTCTGTGTTTCATCGTCAATAAGAAGGTCAGAGGGATTCAGTAAACCTGAAGTGAAGCATCGAAATCCATAACTAGTGTCACATGAATGGCTCAAAACATAGACAGTCAGAAGAGTCACTTTTCTTGTACTTAAGTTGCCATTGTCCCTTTTGTATTTAATTCCGATGCAATTTCTGTGTTTCATCGTCAATAAGAAGGTCAGAGGGTACAGTAAACCTGAAGTGAAGCATCGGAATCTGTAACTAGTGTCACAGGAAGTGTTCTAAACATAGACAGTAAGAAGAGTCAGGTTTCTTGTACTTAAGTCGGCATTGGGCTTTTTGTATATAATTCCGATGCAATTTTTGTGTTTCGTCGTCAATAAGAAGGTCCATGAAATACAGTAAACCTGAAGTGAAGCATAGGTATCTAAAACCGGTCTCACAGGAAAGGTTCAAAACAAATACAGTATGAAGAGCCAGCCTTCTTGTACTTGAGTCGGCATTGTGCCTCTTGTATTTAATTCCGGTGCAATTTCTGTGTTGCATCGTCAATAAGAAGGTCAGAGGGATACAGTAAACCTGAAGTGAAGCATCGGAATCTATAACTAGTGTTACAGGAATGGTTCAAGGAATAGACTGTAAGAAGTGTCAGTTTTCTTGTACTTAAGTCGGCATTTCGCATTTTGTATTTAATTCCGTTGCAATTTCTGTGTTTCATCGTCAATAAGAAGGTCAGAGGGATACAGTAAACCTGAGGTGAGGCATCGGAATCTATAACTAGTGTCACAGGAATGGTTCAAAACATAGACAGTAAGAAGAGTCAGTTTTCGTGTACATAAGTCGGCATTGTGCCTTTTCTATTTAATTCCGATGCAATTTCTGGGTTTCATCTTCAATAAGCAGGTCAGAGGGATACAGTAAACCTGAAGTGAAGCATCGGAATCTATAACCAGTGTCACAGGAATGGTTCAAATTATAGACTGTAAGAAGAGTCTGTTTTCTTGTACTTCAGTCGGCGTTGTACCTTTTGTATTTAATTCCGATGCAATTTCTGTGGTTCATCGTCAATAAGAATGTCAGGGGGATACAGTAAACCTGAAGTGAAGCATCGGAATCTATTACTAGTGTCACAGGAATGGTTCAAAACATAGACAGTAAGATGAGTCAGTTTTCTTGTACTTAAGTCGGTATTGTGCCTTTTGTATTTAATTCCGATGCTACTTCTGTGTTTCATCGTCAATAACAAGGTCAGAGGGATACAGTAAACCTGAAGTGAAGCTTCGGAATCTATAACTAGTGTCACATTTACGGTTCAAAACAAAGACAGTAAGAAGAGTCAGTTTTCTTGTACTAAAGTCGGCATTGTGCATTTTGTATTTAATTCCGAAGCAATTTCTGTGTTTCATCGTCAATAAGAAGGTCAGAGGGATACAGTAAACCAGAAGTGAATCATCGGAATCTATAACTAGTGTCACATGATTGGTTCAAAACATAGACAGTAAGAAGAGTCAGTTTTCTTGTACTTAAGTCGGCATTGTGCCTTTTGTATTTAATTCCGATGCAATTTCAGTGTTTCATCGTCAATAAGAAGGTCAGAGGGATACAGTAGACCTGAAGTGAAGCATCGGAATCTATAACTAGTGTCACAGGAATGGTTCAAAACATAGACAGTAATAAGAGTCAGTTTCCTTGTACTTAAGTCGGCATTGTGACTTTTGTATTTAATTCCGATGCAATTTCTGTGTTTCATCAACATTAAGTAGATCAGAGGGATACAAAAAAACCTGAAGTGAACCATCGGAATCTATAACTAGTGTCTCAGGAATGGTTCAAAACATAGACAGTAAGAAGAGTCAGTTTTCTGGTACTTAAGTCGGCATTGTCCCTTCTCTATTTAATTCCGAAGCAATTTCTATGTTTCATCGTCAATAAGACGGTCAGAGGGATACAGTATATCTGAAGTGAAGCTTCGGAATCTATAACTAGTGTCACAGGAATGGTTCATAACATAGACAGTAAGAAGAGTCAGTTTTCTTGTACTTATGTCGGCAGTGTGACTTTTGTATTTAATTCCGATGCAATTTCTTTGTTTCATCAACAATAAGAAGGTCAGAGGGATACAGTAAACCTGAAGTGTAGCATCGGAATCTATAACTAGTGTCACAGGAATGGTTCAGAACTTAGACAGTAAGAAGAGTCAGTTTTCTTGTACTTAAGTCTGCATTGTGCATTTTGTATTTAATTCCGAAGCAATTTCGGTGTTTCATCGTCAATAAGAAGGTCAGAAGGGATACAGTAAGCCTGAAGTGAAGCATCGGAATCAATAACTAGTGTCACATGAATGGTTCAAAACATAGACAGTAAGAGGAGTCAGTTTTCTTGTACTTAAGTCGGCATTGTGCTTTTTGTATTTAATTCCGATGCACTTTCTGTTTCATCGTCAATACGATGGTCAGAGGGATACAGTAAACCTGAAGTGATGCATCAGAATCTATAATTAGTGTCACAGGAATGGTTCAAAACATAGGCAGTAAGAAGTGTCAGTATACTTGTACTTAAGTCGGCATTGTGCCTTTACTATTTAATTCCGATGCAATTTCTGTGATTCGTCGTCAATAAGAAGGTCCATGGGATACAGTAAACCTGAAGTGAAGCATCGGAATCTAAAACCGGTCTCACAGGAAAGGTTCAAAACATAGACAGTATGAAGAGCCAGCCTTCCAGTACTTGAGTCGGCATTGTGTCTCTTGTATTTAATTCCGGTGCAATTTCTCTGTTTCATCGTCAATAAGAAGGTCAGAGGGATACAGTAAACCTGAAGTGAAGCATCGGAATCTAAAACTAGTGTTACAGGAATGGTTCAAAACATAGACAGTAAGAAGAGTCAGTTCTCTTGTACTTAAGTCGGCATTTCGCCTTTTGTATTTACTTCCGTTGCAATTTCTGTGTTTCATTGTCAATAAGAAGGTCAGAGGGATACAGTAAACCTGAGGTGAAGCATCGGAATCTATAACTAGTGTCACAGGAAGGGTTCTAAACATAGACAGTAAGAAGAGTCAGGTTTCTTGTACTTAAGTCGGCATTGTGCCTTTTGTATATGTTTCCGATTCAATTTCTGTGTTTCGTCGTCATTAAGAAGGTCCATGAAATACAGTAAACCTGAAGTGAAGCATCGGAATGTAAAACCGGTCTCACAGGAAAGGTTCAAAACATAGACAGTATGAAGAGCCAGCCTTCTTGTACTTGAGTCGGCATTGTGTCTCTTGTATTTAATTCCGGTGCAATTTCTCTGTTTCATCGTCAATAAGAAGGTCAGAGGGATACAGTATACCTGAAGTGAGGCATCGGAATCAATAACTAGTGTCAAAGGAATGGTTCAAAACATAGAAAGTAAGAAGAGTGAGTTTTCTTGTACTTATGTCGGCATTGTGCCCTTTGTATTTAATTCCGAAGCAATTTCTGTGTTTCATCGTCAATAAGAAGGTTACAGGGATACAGTAAACCCGAAGTGAATCATCGGAATCTATAACTAGTGTCACATGATTGGTTCAAAACATAGACAGTAAGAAGGGTCAGTTTTCTTATACTTAAATCGGCATTGAGCCTTTTGTATTTAATTCGGATACAATTTCTTTGTTTCTTCGTCAATAAGAAGGTCTGAGGGATACAGTAAACCTGAAGTGAAGCATCGGAATCTATAACTAGTGTCACAGGAGTGGTTCAAAACATAGACAGTAAGAAGAGTCAGTTTCCTTGTACTTAAGTCGGCATTGTGAATTTTGTATTTAATTTCGATGCAATTTCTGTGTTTCATCAACATTAAGTAGGTCAGAGGGATACAGTAAACCTGAAGTGAGGCATGGGAATCTATAACTAGTGTCACAGGAATGGTTCGAAACATAGACAGTACGAAGAGTCAGTTTACTTGTACTTAAGTCGGCATTCTGCCTTTTCTATTTAATTCCGATGCAATTTCGGTGTTTCGTCGTCAATAAGAAGGTCCATGGGATACAGTAAACCTGAAGTGAAGCATCGGAATCTAAAACCGGTCTCACAGGAAAGGTTCAAAACATAGACAGTATGAAGAGCCAGCCTCCTAGTACTTGAGTCGGCATTGTGCCTTTTGTATTTAATTCTGAAGCAATTTCTGTGTTTCATCGTCAATAAGAAGGTCAGAGGGATACAGTAAACCTGAAGTGAAGCATCGGAATCTATATCTAGTGTCACAGGAATGTTTCAAAACATAGACAGTAAGACGAGTCAGTTTTCTTGTACTTAAGTCGGCATTGTGCCTTTTGTATTTAATTCCGATGCAAATTATGTGTTTAGTCGTCAATAAGAAGGTCCAAGGGATTCAGTAAACCTGAAGTGAAGCATCGAAATCTATAACTAGTGTCACATGAATGGCTCAAAACATAGACAGTCAGAAGAGTCACTTTTCTTGTACTTAAGTTGCCATTGTCCCTTTTGTATTTAATTCCGATGCAATTTCTGTGTTTCATCGTCAATAAGAAGGTCAGAGGGTACAGTAAACCTGAAGTGAAGCATCGGAATCTGTAACTAGTGTCACAGGAAGTGTTCTAAACATAGACAGTAAGAAGAGTCAGGTTTCTTGTACTTAAGTCGGCATTGGGCTTTTTGTATATAATTCCGATGCAATTTTTGTGTTTCGTCGTCAATAAGAAGGTCCATGAAATACAGTAAACCTGAAGTGAAGCATAGGTATCTAAAACCGGTCTCACAGGAAAGGTTCAAAACAAATACAGTATGAAGAGCCAGCCTTCTTGTACTTGAGTCGGCATTGTGCCTTTTGTATTTAATTCCGATGCAATTTCTGTGTTTCATCGTCAATAAGAAGGTCAGAGGGTACAGTAAACCTGAGGTGAGGCATCGGAATCTATAACTAGTGTCACAGGAATGGTTCAAAACATAGACAGTAAGAAGAGTCAGTTTTCGTGTACATAAGTCGGCATTGTGCCTTTTCTATTTAATTCCGATGCAATTTCTGGGTTTCATCGTCAATAAGCAGGTCAGAGGGATACAGTAAACCTGAAGTGAAGCATCGGAATCTATAACCAGTGTCACAGGAATGGTTCAAATAATAGACTGTAAGAAGAGTCTGTTTTCTTGTACTTAAGTCGGCGTTGTACCTTTTGTATTTAATTCCGATGCAATTTCTGTGGTTCATCGTCAATAAGAATGTCAGAGGGATACAGTGAACCTGAAGTGAAGCATCGGAATCTATTACTAGTGTCACAGGAATGGTTCAAAGCATAGACAGTAAGATGAGTCAGTTTTCTTGTACTTAAGTCGGTATTGTGCATTTTGTATTTAATTCCGATGCAACTTCTGTGTTTCATCGTCAATAACAAGGTCAGAGGGATACAGTAAACCTGAAGTGAAGCATCGGAATCTATAACTAGTGTCACATTAACGGTTCAAAACAAAGACAGTAAGAAGAGTAAGTTTTCTTGTACTTAAGTCGGCATTGTGCATTTTGTATTTAATTCCGAAGCAAATTCTGTGTTTCATCGTCAATAAGAAGGTCAGAGGGATACAGTAAACCAGAAGTGAATCATCGGAATCTATAACTAGTGTCACATGATTGGTTCAAAACATAGACAGTAAGAAGAGTCAGTTTTCTTGTACTTAAGTCGGCATTGTGCCTTTTGTATTTAATTCCGATGCAATTTCAGTGTTTCATCGTCATTAAGAAGGTCAGAGGGATACAGTAGACCTGAAGTGAAGCATCGGAATCTATAACTAGTGTCACAGGAATGGTTCAAAAAATAGACAGTAAGAAGAGTCAGTTTCCTTGTACTTAAGTCGGCATTGTGACTTTTGTATTTAATTCCGATGCAATTTCTGTGTTTCATCAACATTAAGTAGATCAGAGGGATACAAAAAAACCTGAAGTGAAGCATCGGAATCTATAACTAGTGTCTCAGGAATTGTTCAAAACATAGACAGTAAGAAGAGTCAGTTTTCTGGTACTTAAGTCGGCATTGTCCCTTTTCTATTTAATTCCGAAGCAATTTCTATGTTTCATCGTCAATAAGACGGTCAGAGGGATACAGTATATCTGAAGTGAAGCATCGGAATCTATAACTAGTGTCACAGGAATGGTTCATAACATAGACAGTAAGAAGAGTCAGTTTTCTTGTACTTATGTCGGCATTGTGACTTTTGTATTTAATTCCGATGCAATTTCTTTGTTTCATCAACAATAAGAAGGTCAGAGGGATACAGTAAACCTGAAGTGAAGGATCGGAATCTATAACTAGTGTCACAGGAATGGTTCAGAACTTAGACAGTAAGAAGAGTCCGTTTTCTTGTACTTAAGTCTGCATTGTGCATTTTGTATTTAATTCCGAAGCAATTTCGCTGTTTCATCGTCAATAAGAAGGTCAGAAGGGATACAGTAAGCCTGAAGTGAAGCATCGGAATCAATAACTAGTGTCACATGAATGGTTCAAAACATAGACAGTAAGAGGAGTCAGTTTTCTTGTACTTAAGTCGGCATTGTGCTTTTTGTATTTAATTCCGATGCACTTTCTGTTTCATCGTCAATACGATGGTCAGAGGGATACAGTAAACCAGAAGTGAAGCATCAGAATCTATATTTAGTGTCACAGGAATGGTTCAAAACATAGGCAGTAAGAAGTGTCAGTATACTTGTACTTAAGTCGGCATTGTGCCTTTACTATTCAATTCCGATGCAATTTCTGTGTTTCGTCGTCAATAAGAAGGTCAATGGGATACAGTAAACCTGAAGTGAAGCATCGGAATCTAAAACCGGTGTCACAGGAAAGGTTCAAAACATAGACAGTATGAAGAGCCAGCCTTCTAGTACTTGAGTCGGCATAGTGCCTCTTGTATTTAATTCCGAAGCAATTTCTGTGTTTCATCGTCAATAAGAAGGTCAGAGGGATACAGTAAACCTGAAGTGAAGCATCGGAATCTAAAACTAGGTCTACAGGATTGTTTCAAACCATAGACAGTAAGAAGAGTCAGTTCTCTTGTACTTAAGTCGGCATTTCGCCTTTTGTATTTACTTCCGTTGCAATTTCTGTGTTTCATTGTCAATAAGAAGGTCAGAGGGATACAGTAAACCTGAGGTGAAGCATCGGAATCTATAACTAGTGTCACAGGAAGGGTTCTAAACATAGACAGTAAGAAGAGTCAGGTTTCTTGTACTTAAGTCGGCATTGTGCCTTTTGTATATATTTCCGATTCAATTTCTGTGTTTCGTCGTCATTAAGAAGGTCCATGAAATACAGTAAACCTGAAGTGAAGCATCGGAATGTAAAACCGGTCTCACAGGAAAGGTTCAAAACATAGACAGTATGAAGAGCCAGCCTTCTTGTACTTGAGTCGGCATTGTGTCTATTGTATTTAAATCCGGTGCAATTTCTCTGTTTCATCGTCAATAAGAAGGTCAGAGGGATACAGTAAACCTGAAGTGAGGCATCGGAATCTATAACTAGTGTCAAAGGAATGGTTCAAAACATAGAAAGTAAGAAGAGTGAGTTTTCTCGTACTTAAGTCGGCATTGTGCCCTTTGTATTTAATTCCGAAGCAATTTCTGTGTTTCATCGTCAATAAGAAGGTCACAGGGATACAGTAAACCTGAAGTGAATCATCGGAATCTATAACTAGGGTCACATGATTGGTTCAAAACATAGACAGTAAGAAGAGTCAGTTTTCTTCTCTTTAAGTCGGCATTGTGTCTTTTGTATTTAATTCCGATGCAATTTCAGTGTTTCACCGTCAATAAGAAGGTCAGAGGGATACAGTAGACCTGAAGTGAAACATCGGAATCTATAACAAGTGTCACAGGAATGGTTCAAAACATAGACAGTAAGAAGAGTCAGTTTCCTTGTACTTAAGTCGGCATTGCGACTTTTGTATTTAATTCCGATGCAATTTCTGTGTTTCATCAACATTAAGTAGGTCAGAGGGATACAGTAAATCTGAAGTGAAGCATCGGAATCTATAACTAGTGTCAAAGGATAGGTTCAAAACATAGAAAGTAAGAAGAGTGAGTTTTCTTGTACTTAAGTCGGCATTGTGCCCTTTGTATTTAATTCCGAAGCAATTTCTGTGTTTCATCGTCAATAAGAAGGTCACAGGGATACAGTAAACCTGAAGTGAATCATCGGAATCTATAACTAGTGTCACATGATTGGTTCAAAACATAGACAGTAATAAGTGTCAGTTTCCTTGTACTTAAGTCTTAATTGTGCATTTTGTATTTAATTCCGAAGCAATTTCTGTGTTTCATCGTCAATAAGAAGGTCAGAGGGATACAGTTAGCCTGAAGTGAAGCATCGGAATCAATAACTAGTGTCACATGAATGGTTCAAAACATAGACTGTAAGAGTAGTCAGATTTCTTGTACTTAAGTCGGCATTGTGCTTTTTGTATTTAATTCCGATGCACTTTCTGTATCATCGTCAATAAGAAGGTCAGAGGGATACAGTAAACCTGAAGTGCGGCATCGGAATCTATATTTAGTGTTACAGGAATGGTTCAAAACATAGACAATAAGAAGAGTCAGTTCTCTTGTACTTAGGTCGGCATTGTGCCTTTTCTATTTAATTCCGATGCAATTTCTGTGTTTCGTCGTTAATAAGAAGGTCCATGGGATACAGTAAACCTGAAGTCAAGCATCGGAATCTAAAACCGGTCTCACAGGAAAGGTTCAAACATAGACAGTATGAAGAGCCAGCCTTCTAGTACTTGAGTCGGCATAGTGCCTTTTGTATTTAATTCCGAGCAATTGCTGTGTTTCATCGTCAATAAGAAGGTCAGAGGGATACAGTAAACCTGAAGTGAAGCATCGGAATCTATAACTAGTGTTACAGGAATGGTTCAAAACATAGCCAATAAGAAGAGTCAGTTCTCTTGTACTTAAGTCGGCATTTCGCCTTTTGTATTTAATTCCTTTGCAATTTCTGTGTTTCATCGTCAATAAGAAGGTCAGAGGGATACAGTACACCTGAGGTAAAGCATCGGAATCTATAACTAGTGTCACAGGAAGGGTTCTAAACATAGACAGTAAGAAGAGTCAGGTTTCTTGTACTTAAGTCGGCATTGTGCCTTTTGTATATATTTCCGATGCAATACCTGTGTTTCATCGTCAATAAGAAGGTCAGAGGGATACAGTAAACCTGAGGTGAAGCTTCGGAATCTATAACTAGTGTTACAGGAATGGTTCAAAACATAGACAGTAAGAAGAGTCACTGTTCGTGTACTTAAGTCGGCATTGTGCTTTTGCTATTTAATTCCGATGCAATTTCTGGGTTTCATCGCCAATAAGAAGGTCAGAGGGATACAGTAAACCTGAAGTGAAGCATCGGAATCTATAACTAGTGTCACAGGAATGGTTCAAAACATAGACAGTAAGAAGAGTCAGTTTTCTTGTACTTAAGTCGGTATTGTGCCTATTCTATTTAATTCCGATGCAACTTCTGTGTTTCTTCGTCAATAACAAAGTCAGAGGGATACAGTAAACCTGAAGTGAAGCATCGGAATCTACAACTAGTGTCACTGGAACGGTTCAAAACATAGACAGTAAGAAGAGTCAGTTTTCTTGTACTTAAGTCGGCATTGTGCATTTTGTATTTAATTCCGAAGCAATTTCTGTGTTTTATCGTCAATAAGAAGATCAGAGGGATACAGTAAACCTGAAATGAATCATCGGAATCCATAACTACTGTCACATGATTGGTTCAAAACATAGACAGTAAGAAGGGTCAGTTTTCTTGTACTTAAGTCGGCATTGTGCCTTTTGCATTTAATTCCGATGCTTTTTCAGTGTTTCATCGTCAATAAGAAGGGCAGAGGGATACAGTAGACCTGAAGTGAAGCATCGGAATCTATAACTAGTGTCACAGGAATGGTTCAAAACATAGACAGTAAGAAGAGTCAGTTTCCTTGTACTTAAGTCGGCATTGTGACTTTTGTATTTAATCCCGATGCTATTTCTGTGTTTCATCAACATTAAGTAGGTCACAGGGATACAGTAAACCTGAAGTGAAGCATCGGAATCTATAACTAGTGTCTCAGGAATGGTTCAAAACATAGACAGTAATAAGAGTCAGTTTTCTTGTTCTTAAGTCGGCATTGTTCCTTTTCTATTTAATTCCGAAGCAATTTCTATGTTTCATCGTCAATAAGACGGTCAGAGGGATACAGTAAACCTGAAGTAAAGCATCTGAATCTATAACTAGTGTCACAGGAATGGTTCATATCATAGACAGTAAGAAGAGTCGGTTTTCTTGTACTTATGTCGGCATTGTGACTTTTGTATTTAATTATGATGCAATTTCTGTGTTTCATCATCAATAAGAAGGTCAGAGGGATACAGTAAACCTGAAGTGAAGCATCGGAATCTATAACTAGTGTCAGAGGAATGGTTCAGAACTTAGACAGTAAGAAGAGTCAGTTTTCTTGTACTTAAGTCTGCATTGTGCATTTTGTATTTAATTCCGTAGCAATTTCTGTGTTTCATCGTCAATAAGAAGGTCAGAGGGATACAGTAAGCCTGAAGTGAAGCATCGGAATCAATAACTAGTGTCACATGAATGGTTCAAAGTAAGAGGAGTCAGTTTTCTTGTACCTAAGTCGGCATTGTGCTATTTGTATTTACTTCCGATGCAATTTCTGTTTCATCGTCAATAAGAAGGTCAGAGGGATACAGTAAACCTGAAGTGAAGCATGGGAATCTATATTTAGTGTCACAGGAATGGTTCATAACATAGACAGTAAGAAGAGTCAGTTTTCTTGTACTTATGTCGGCATTGAGACTTTTGTATTTAATTCCGATGCAACTTCTGTGTGTCGTCGTCAATAAGATGGTACATGAAATACAGTAAACCTGAAGTGAAGCATAGGAATCTAAAACCGGTCTCACAGGAAAGGTTCAAAACATCGAGAGTGAGAAGAGCCAGTCATCTTGTATTTGAGTCGTCAGTGTGCCTTTTGTATTTAATTCCGAAGCAATTACTGTGTTTCATCGTCAATAAGAAGGTCAGAGGGATACAGTAAACCTGAAGTGAAGCATCGGAATCTGTATCTAGTGTCACAGGAATGGTTCAAAACATAGACAGTAAGAAGAGTCAGTTTTCTTGTACTTAAGTCGGCATTGTGCCTTTTGTATTTAATTCCGATGCAAATTCTGTGTTTCGTCGTCAATAAGAAGGTCCAAGGGCTTCAGTAAACCTGAAGTGAAGCATCGAAATCTATAACTAGTGTCACATGAATGGCTCAAAACATAGACAGTAAGAAGAGTCACTTTTCTTGTACTTAAGTTGGCATTGTCCCTTTTGAATTTAATTCCGATGCAATTTCTGTGTTTCATTGTCAATAAGAAGGTCAGAGGGTACAGTAAACCTGAAGTGAGCATCGGAATCTGTAACTAGTGTCACAGGAAGGGTTCTAAACATAGACAGTAAGAAGAGTCAGGTTTCTTGTACTTAAGTCGGCATTGTGCCTTTTGTATATAATTCCGATGCAATTTCTGTGTTTCGTCGTCAATAAGAAGGACCATGAAATACAGTAAACCTGAAGTGAAGCATAGGAATCTAAAACCGGTCTCACAGGAAAGGTTAAAATCATTGACAGTATGAAGAGCCAGCCTTCTTGTACTTAAGTCGGCATTGTGCCTTTTGTATTTAATTCCGATGCAATTACTGTGTTTCATCGTCAATAAGAAGTTCAGAGGGATACAGTAAACCTGAAGAGAAGCATCGGAATCTATAACTAGTGTTACAGGAATGGTTCAAAACATAGACAGTAAGAAGTGTCAGTTTTCTTGTACTTAAGTCGGCATTTCGCCTTTTGTATTTAATTCCGTTGCAATTTCTGTGTTTCATCGTCAATAAGAGGTTCAGAGGGATACAGTAAACCTGAGGTGAAGCATCGGAATCTATAACTAGGGTCACAGGAATGGTTCAAAACATAGACAGTAAGAAGAGTCAGTTTTCGTGTACATAAGTCTTCATTGTGCCTTTTCTATTTAATTCCGATGGAATTTCTGGGTTTCATCGTCAATAAGAAGGTCAGAGGGATACAGTAAACCTGAAGTGAAGCATCGGAATCTATAACTAGTGTCACAGGAATGGTTCAAAACATAGACAGTAAGAACAGTCAATTTTCTTGTACTTAAGTCGGAGTTGTACATTTTGTATTTAATTCCCATGCAATTTCTGTGTTTCATCGTCAATAAGAAGGTCAGGGGGATACAGTAAACCTGAAGTGAAGCATCGGAATCTATTACTAGTGTCACAGGAATGGTTAAAAACATAGACAGTAAGAAGAGTCAGTTTTCTTGTACTTAAGTCGGTATTGTGGCTTTTGTATTTAATTCCGATGCGACTTCTGTGTTTCATCGTCAATAACAAGGTCAGAGTTATACAGTAAACCTGAAGTGAAGCATCGGAATCTATAACTAGTGTCACAGGAACGGTTCAAAACAAAGACAGTAAGAAGAGTCAGTTTTCTTGTACTTAAGTCGGCATTGTGCATTTTGTATTTAATTCCGAAGCAATTTCTGCGTTTCGTCGTCAATAAGAAGGTCAGAGGGATACAGTAAACCAGAAGTGAATCATCGGAATCTATAACTAGTGTCACATGATTGGTTCAAAACATAGACAGTAAGAAGAGTCAGTTTTCTTGTACTTAAGTCGGCGTTGTGCCTTTTGAATTTAATTCCGATGCAATTTCAGTGTTTCATCGTCAATAAGAGGGTCAGAGGGATACAGTAGACCTGAAGTGAAGCATCGGAATCTATAACTAGTGTCACAGGAATGGTTCAAATCATTGACAGTAAGAAGAGTCAGTTTCCTTGTACTTAAGTCGGCATTGTGACTTTTGTATCTAATTCCGATGCAATTTCTGTGTTTCATCAACATTAAGTAGGTCAGAGGGATACAGTGAACCTGAAGTGAAGCATCGGAATCTATAACTAGTGTCTCAGGAATGGTTCAAAACATAGACAGTAAGAAGAGTCAGTTTTCTTGTACTTAAGTCGGCATTGTTCCTTTTCTATTTAATTCCGAAGCAATTTCTATGTTTCATCGTCAATAAGACGGTCAGAGGGATACAGTAAACCTGAAGTGAAGCATCGGAATCTATAACTAGTGTCACAGGAATGGTTCATAACATAGACAGTAAGAAGAGTCAGTTTTCTTGTACTTATGTCGGCGTTGAGACTTTTGTATTTAATTCTGATGCAATTTCTGTGTTTCATCAACAATAAGAAGGTCAGAGGGATACAGTAAACCTGAAGTGAAGCATCGGAATCTATAACTAGTGTCACAGGAATGGTTCAGAACTAGACAGTAAGAAGTGTCAGTTTTCTTGTACTTAAGTCTGCATTGTGCATTTTGTATTTAATTCCGAAGCAATTTCTGTGTTTCATCGTCAATAAGAAGGTCAGAGGGATACAGTAAGCCTGAAGTGAAGCATCGGAATCAATAACTAGTGTCACATGAATGGTTCAAAACATAGACAGTAAGAGGAGTCAGTTTTCTTGTACTTAGTCTGCATTGTGCTTTTTGTATTTAATTGCGATGCAATTTCTGTTTCATCGTCAATAAGAAGGTCAGAGTGATACAGTAAACCTGAAGTGAAGCATCGAAATCCATAGCTAGTGTCACAGGAATGGTTCAATACATAGTCAGTAAGAAGAGTCAGTTTTCTTGTACTTAAGTCGGCATTGTGCCTTTAGTATTTAATTACGATGCAATTTCTGTGTTTCATCGTCAATAAGAAGGTCAGAAGGATACAGTAAGTCTAAAGTGAAGCATCGGAATCTATAACTAGTGTCACAGGAATGGTTCAAAACATAGACAGTAAGAAGAGTCAGTTTCCTTGTACTTAAGTCGGCATTGTGCCTTTTGTATTTAATTCCAATGCAATTTCTGTGTTTCATCTTCAATAAGAAGGTCAGAGGGATACAGTAAACCACAAGTGAAGCATCGGAATCTATAACTAGTGTCACAGGAATTGTTCAAAACTTAGACAGTAAGAAGAGTCAGTTTTCTTGTACTTAGGTCGGCATTGTGCCTTTTGTATTTAATTCCGATGCAATTTCTGTGTTTCATCGTCAATAAGAAGGTCAGAAGGATACAGTAAACCTTAAGTGAAGCATCGGAATCTATAACTAGTGTTACAGGAATGGTTCAAAACATAGACAGTAAGAAGTGTCAGTTTTCTTGTACTTAAGTCGGCATTTCGCCTTTTGTATTTAATTCCGTTGCAATTTCTGTGTTTTATCGTCAATAAGAAGGTCAGAGGGATACAGTAAACCTGGGGTGATGCATCGGAATCTATAACTAGTGTCACAGGAATGGTTCAAAGCATAGACAGTTAGAAGAGTCAGTTTTCGTGTACTTAAGTCGGCATTGTGCCTTTTTATTTAATTCCGATGCAATTTCTGGGTTTCATCGTCAATAAGAAGGTCAAATGGATACAGTAAACCGGAAGTGAAGCATCGGAATCTATAACTAGTGTCACAGGAATGGATCAAAACATAGACAGTAAGAAGAGTCAGTTTTCTTGTACTTAAGTCGGCGTTGTACCTTTTGTATTTAATTCCGATGGAATTTCTGTTTTTCATCGTCAATAAGAAGGTAAGAGGGATAGAGTATACCGGAAGTGAAGCATCGGAATTTATAACTAGTGTAACAGGAATGGTTCAAAACATAGACAGTAAGAAGAGTCAGTTTTCTTGTGCTTATGACGGTATTGTGCCATTTGTATTTAATTCCGATGCAACTTCTGTGTTTCATCGTCAATAACAAGGTCAGAGGGATACAGTAAACCTGAAGTGAAGCATCGGAATCTATAACCAGTGTCACAGGAACGGTTCAAAACATAGAGAGTAAGAAGAGTCAGTTTTCTTGTACTTATGTCGGCATTGTGCCTTTTGTATTTAATTCCGATGCAATTTCTGTGTTTCATCGTCAATAAGAAGGTCAGAGGGATACAGTAAACCTGAAGTGAATCATCGGAATCTATAACTAGTGTCACATGATTGGTCCAAAACATAGACAGTAAGAAGAGTCAGTTTTCTTGTACTTAAATCGGCATTGTGACTTTTGTATATCATTCCGATGCAATTTCTGTGTTTCGTCGTCAATAAGAAGGTCCATGAAATACAGTAAACCTGAAGTGAAGCATCGGAATCTAAAACCGGTCTCACAGGAAAGGTTAAAAACATAGACAGTATGCAGTGGTTAGACACTGGACTCGCATTCGGAAGGACGACGGTTCAATCCCGCGTCCGGCCATCCTGATTTAGGTTTTCCGTGATTTCCCTAAATCACTCCAGGCAAATGCCGGGATGGTTCCTCTGAAAGGGCACAGCCGACTTCCTTCCCCATCCTTCCCTAATCCGATGAGACCGATGACCACGCTGTCTGGTCTCCTTCCCCAAACCAACCAACCAACCATAGACAGTATGAAGAGCCAGCCTTCTAGTACTTGAGTAGGCATTGTGCCTTTGGTATTTAATTCCGAAGCAATTTCTGTGTTTCATCGTCAAGAAGAAGGTCAGAGGGTACAGTAAACCTGAAGTGAAGCATCGGAATCTATAACTAGTGTCACAGGAAGGGTTCTAAACATAGACAGTAAGAAGAGTCAGGTTTCTTGTACTTAAGCCGGCATTGTGCCTTTTGTATATAATTCCGATGCAATTTCTGTGTTTCGTCGTCAATAAGATGGTCCATGAAATACAGTAAACCTGAAGTGAAGCATCGGTATCTAAAACCGGTTTCACAGGAAAGGTTCAAAACATAGACAGTATGAAGAGCCAGCCTTCTTGTACTTGAGTCGGCATTGTGCCTCTTGTATTTAATTCCGGTGCAATTTCTGTGTTTCATCGTCAATATGAAGGTCAGAGGGATACAGTAAACCTGAGGTGAAGCATCGGAATCTATAACTAGGGTCACAGGAATGGTTCAAAACATAGACAGTAAGAAGAGTCAGTTTTCGTGTACATAAGTCTTCATTGTGCCTTTTCTATTTAATTCCGATGGAATTTCTGGGTTTCATCGTCAATAAGAAGGTCAGAGGGATACAGTAAACCTGAAGTGAAGCATCGGAATCTATAACTAGTGTCACAGGAATGGTTCAAAACATAGACAGTAAGAACAGTCAATTTTCTTGTACTTAAGTCGGAGTTGTACATTTTGTATTTAATTCCCATGCAATTTCTGTGTTTCATCGACAATAAGAAGGTCAGGGGGATACAGTAAACCTGAAGTGAAGCATCGGAATCTATTACTAGTGTCACGGGAATGGTTAAAAACATAGACAGTAAGAAGAGTCACTGTTCGTGTACTTAAGTCGGCATTGTGCTTTTGCTATTTAATTCCGATGCAATTTCTGGGTTTCATCGCCAATAAGAAGGTCAGAGGGATACAGTAAACCTGAAGTGAAGCATCGGAATCTATAACTAGTGTCACAGGAATGGTTCAAAACATAGACAGTAAGAAGAGTCAGTTTTCTTGTACTTAAGTCGGTATTGTGCCTATTCTATTTAATTCCGATGCAACTTCTGTGTTTCTTCGTCAATAACAAGGTCAGAGGGATACAGTAAACCTGAAGTGAAGCATCGGAATCTACAACTAGTGTCACTGGAACGGTTCAAAACATAGACAGTAAGAAGAGTCAGTTTTCTTGTACTTAAGTCGGCATTGTGCATTTTGTATTTAATTCCGAAGCAATTTCTGTGTTTTATCGTCAATAAGAAGATCAGAGGGATACAGTAAACCTGAAATGAATCATCGGAATCCATAACTACTGTCACATGATTGGTTCAAAACATAGACAGTAAGAAGGGTCAGTTTTCTTGTACTTAAGTCGGCATTGTGCCTTTTGCATTTAATTCCGATGCTTTTTCAGTGTTTCATCGTCAATAAGAAGGTCAGAGGGATACAGTAGACCTGAAGTGAAGCATCGGAATCTATAACTAGTGTCACAGGAATGGTTCAAAACATAGACAGTAAGAAGAGTCAGTTTCCTTGTACTTAAGTCGGCATTGTGACTTTTGTATTTAATCCCGATGCTATTTCTGTGTTTCATCAACATTAAGTAGGTCACAGGGATACAGTAAACCTGAAGTGAAGCATCGGAATCTATAACTAGTGTCTCAGGAATGGTTCAAAACATAGACAGTAATAAGAGTCAGTTTTCTTGTTCTTAAGTCGGCATTGTTCCTTTTCTATTTAATTCCGAAGCAATTTCTATGTTTCATCGTCAATAAGACGGTCAGAGGGATACAGTAAACCTGAAGTAAAGCATCTGAATCTATAACTAGTGTCACAGGAATGGTTCATATCATAGACAGTAAGAAGAGTCGGTTTTCTTGTACTTATGTCGGCATTGTGACTTTTGTATTTAATTATGATGCAATTTCTGTGTTTCATCATCAATAAGAAGGTCAGAGGGATACAGTAAACCTGAAGTGAAGCATCGGAATCTATAACTAGTGTCAGAGGAATGGTTCAGAACTTAGACAGTAAGAAGAGTCAGTTTTCTTGTACTTAAGTCTGCATTGTGCATTTTGTATTTAATTCCGTAGCAATTTCTGTGTTTCATCGTCAATAAGAAGGTCAGAGGGATACAGTAAGCCTGAAGTGAAGCATCGGAATCAATAACTAGTGTCACATGAATGGTTCAAAGTAAGAGGAGTCAGTTTTCTTGTACCTAAGTCGGCATTGTGCTATTTGTACTTACTTCCGATGCAATTTCTGTTTCATCGTCAATAAGAAGGTCAGAGGGATACAGTAAACCTGAAGTGAAGCATGGGAATCTATATTTAGTGTCACAGGAATGGTTCATAACATAGACAGTAAGAAGAGTCAGTTTTCTTGTACTTATGTCGGCATTGAGACTTTTGTATTTAATTCCGATGCAACTTCTGTGTGTCGTCGTCAATAAGATGGTCCATGAAATACAGTAAACCTGAAGTGAAGCATAGGAATCTAAAACCGGTCTCACAGGAAAGGTTCAAAACATCGAGAGTGAGAAGAGCCAGTCATCTTGTATTTGAGTCGTCAGTGTGCCTTTTGTATTTAATTCCGAAGCAATTTCTGTGTTTCATCGTCAATAAGAAGGTCAGAGGGATACAGTAAACCTGAAGTGAAGCACCGGAATCTGTATCTAGTGTCACAGGAATGGTTCAAAACATAGACAGTAAGAAGAGTCAGTTTTCTTGTACTTAAGTCGGCATTGTGCCTTTTGTATTTAATTCCGATGCAAATTCTGTGTTTCGTCGTCAATAAGAAGGTCCAAGGGCTTCAGTAAACCTGAAGTGAAGCATCGAAATCTATAACTAGTGTCACATGAATGGCTCAAAACATAGACAGTCAGAAGAGTCACTTTTCTTGTACTTAAGTTGGCATTGTCCCTTTTGAATTTAATTCCGATGCAATTTCTGTGTTTCATTGTCAATAAGAAGGTCAGAGGGTACAGTAAACCTGAAGTGAGCATCGGAATCTGTAACTAGTGTCACAGGAAGGGTTCTAAACATAGACAGTAAGAAGAGTCAGGTTTCTTGTACTTAAGTCGGCATTGTGCCTTTTGTATATAATTCCGATGCAATTTCTGTGTTTCGTCGTCAATAAGAAGGTCCATGAAATACAGTAAACCTGAAGTGAAGCATAGGAATCTAAAACCGGTCTCACAGGAAAGGTTAAAATCATTGACAGTATGAAGAGCCAGCCTTCTTGTACTTAAGTCGGCATTGTGCCTTTTGTATTTAATTCCGATGCAATTACTGTGTTTCATCGTCAATAAGAAGTTCAGAGGGATACAGTAAACCTGAAGAGAAGCATCGGAATCTATAACTAGTGTTACAGGAATGGATCAAAACATAGACAGTAAGAAGTGTCAGTTTTCTTGTACTTAAGTCGGCATTTCGCCTTTTGTATTTAATTCCGTTGCAATTTCTGTGTTTCATCGTCAATAAGAGGTTCAGAGGGATACAGTAAACCTGAGGTGAAGCATCGGAATCTATAACTAGGGTCACAGGAATGGTTCAAAACATAGACAGTAAGAAGAGTCAGTTTTCGTGTACATAAGTCTTCATTGTGCCTTTTCTATTTAATTCCGATGGAATTTCTGGGTTTCATCGTCAATAAGAAGGTCAGAGGGATGCAGTAAACCTGAAGTGAAGCATCGGAATCTATAACTAGTGTCACAGGAATGGTTCAAAACATAGACAGTAAGAACAGTCAATTTTCTTGTACTTAAGTCGGAGTTGTACATTTTGTATTTAATTCCCATGCAATTTCTGTGTTTCATCGTCAATAAGAAGGTCAGGGGGATACAGTAAACCTGAAGTGAAGCATCGGAATCTATTACTAGTGTCACAGGAATGGTTAAAAACATAGACAGTAAGAAGAGTCAGTTTTCTTGTACTTAAGTCGGTATTGTGGCTTTTGTATTTAATTCCGATGCGACTTCTGTGTTTCATCGTCAATAACAAGGTCAGAGTTATACAGTAAACCTGAAGTGAAGCATCGGAATCTATAACTAGTGTCACAGGAACGGTTCAAAACAAAGACAGTAAGAAGAGTCAGTTTTCTTGTACTTAAGTCGGCATTGTGCATTTTGTATTTAATTCCGAAGCAATTTCTGCGTTTCGTCGTCAATAAGAAGGTCAGAGGGATACAGTAAACCAGAAGTGAATCATCGGATTCTATAACTAGTGTCACATGATTGGTTCAAAACATAGACAGTAAGAAGAGTCAGTTTTCTTGTACTTAAGTCGGCGTTGTGCCTTTTGTATTTAATTCCGATGCAATTTCAGTGTTTCATCGTCAATAAGAGGGTCAGAGGGATACAGTAGACCTGAAGTGAAGCATCGGAATCTATAACTAGTGTCACAGGAATGGTTCAAATCATTGACAGTAAGAAGAGTCAGTTTCCTTGTACTTAAGTCGGCATTGTGACTTTTGTATTTAATTCCGATGCAATTTCTGTGTTTCATCAACATTAAGTAGGTCAGAGGGATACAGTGAACCTGGAGTGAAGCATCGGAATCTATAACTAGTGTCTCAGGAATGGTTCAAAACATAGACAGTAAGAAGAGTCAGTTTTCTTGTACTTAAGTCGGCACTGTTCCTTTTCTATTTAATTCCGAAGCAATTTCTATGTTTCATCGTCAATAAGACGGTCAGAGGGATACAGTAAACCTGAAGTGAAGCATCGGAATCTATAACTAGTGTCACAGGAATGGTTCATAACATAGACAGTAAGAAGAGTCAGTTTTCTTGTACTTATGTCGGCGTTGAGACTTTTGTATTTAATTCTGATGCAATTTCTGTGTTTCATCAACAATAAGAAGGTCAGAGGGATACAGTAAACCTGAAGTGAAGCATCGGAATCTATAACTAGTGTCACAGGAATGGTTCAGAACTAGACAGTAAGAAGTGTCAGTTTTCTTGTACTTAAGTCTGCATTGTGCATTTTGTATTTAATTCCGAAGCAATTTCTGTGTTTCATCGTCAATAAGAAGGTCAGAGGGATACAGTAAGCCTGAAGTGAAGCATCGGAATCAATAACTAGTGTCACATGAATGGTTCAAAACATAGACAGTAAGAGGAGTCAGTTTTCTTGTACTTAGTCTGCATTGTGCTTTTTGTATTTAATTGCGATGCAATTTCTGTTTCATCGTCAATAAGAAGGTCAGAGTGATACAGTAAACCTGAAGTGAAGCATCGAAATCCATAGCTAGTGTCACAGGAATGGTTCAATACATAGTCAGTAAGAAGAGTCAGTTTTCTTGTACTTAAGTCGGCATTGTGCCTTTAGTATTTAATTACGATGCAATTTCTGTGTTTCATCGTCAATAAGAAGGTCAGAAGGATACAGTAAGTCTGAAGTGAAGCATCGGAATCTATAACTAGTGTCACAGGAATGGTTCAAAACATAGACAGTAAGAAGAGTCAGTTTCCTTGTACTTAAGTCGGCATTGTGCCTTTTGTATTTAATTCCAATGCAATTTCTGTGTTTCATCTTCAATAAGAAGGTCAGAGGGATACAGTAAACCACAAGTGAAGCATCGGAATCTATAACTATTGTCACAGGAATTGTTCAAAACTTACACAGTAAGAAGAGTAAGTTTTCTTGTACTTAGGTCGGCATTGTGCCTTTTGTATTTAATTCCGATGCAATTTCTGTGTTTCATCGTCAATAAGAAGGTCAGAAGGATACAGTAAACCTTAAGTGAAGCATCGGAATCTATAACTAGTGTTACAGGAATGGTTCAAAACATAGACAGTAAGAAGTGTCAGTTTTCTTGTACTTAAGTCGGCATTTCGCCTTTTGTATTTAATTCCGTTGCAATTTCTGTGTTTTATCGTCAATAAGAAGGTCAGAGGGATACAGTAAACCTGGGGTGATGCATCGGAATCTATAACTAGTGTCACAGGAATGGTTCAAAGCATAGACAGTTAGAAGAGTCAGTTTTCGTGTACTTAAGTCGGCATTGTGCCTTTTTATTTAATTCCGATGCAATTTCTGGGTTTCATCGTCAATAAGAAGGTCAAATGGATACAGTAAACCGGAAGTGAAGCATCGGAATCTATAACTAGTGTCACAGGAATGGATCAAAACATAGACAGTAAGAAGAGTCAGTTTTCTTGTACTTAAGTCGGCGTTGTACCTTTTGTATATAATTCCGATGGAATTTCTGTTTTTCATCGTCAATAAGAAGGTAAGAGGGATAGAGTATACCGGAAGTGAAGCATCGGAATTTATAACTAGTGTAACAGGAATGGTTCAAAACATAGACAGTAAGAAGAGTCAGTTTTCTTGTGCTTATGACGGTATTGTGCCATTTGTATTTAATTCCGATGCAACTTCTGTGTTTCATCGTCAATAACAAGGTCAGAGGGATACAGTAAACCTGAAGTGAAGCATCGGAATCTATAACCAGTGTCACAGGAACGGTTCAAAACATAGAGAATAAGAAGAGTCAGTTTTCTTGTACTTATGTCGGCATTGTGCCTTTTGTATTTAATTCCGATGCAATTTCTGTGTTTCATCGTCAATAAGAAGGTCAGAGGGATACAGTAAACCTGAAGTGAATCATCGGAATCTATAACTAGTGTCACATGATTGGTCCAAAACATAGACAGTAAGAAGAGTCAGTTTTCTTGTACTTAAATCGGCATTGTGACTTTTGTATATCATTCCGATGCAATTTCTGTGTTTCGTCGTCAATAAGAAGGTCCATGAAATACAGTAAACCTGAAGTGAAGCATCGGAATCTAAAACCGGTCTCACAGGAAAGGTTAAAAACATAGACAGTATGAAGAGCCAGCCTTCTAGTACTTGAGTAGGCATTGTGCCTTTGGTATTTAATTCCGAAGCAATTTCTGTGTTTCATCGTCAAGAAGAAGGTCAGAGGGTACAGTAAACCTGAAGTGAAGCATCGGAATCTATAACTAGTGTCACAGGAGGGGTTCTAAACATAGACAGTAAGAAGAGTCAGGTTTCTTGTACTTAAGCCGGCATTGTGCCTTTTGTATATAATTCCGATGCAATTTCTGTGTTTCGTCGTCAATAAGATGGTCCATGAAATACAGTAAACCTGAAGTGAATCATCGGTATCTAAAACCGGTTTCACAGGAAAGGTTCAAAACATAGACAGTATGAAGAGCCAGCCTTCTTGTACTTGAGTCGGCATTGTGCCTCTTGTATTTAATTCCGGTGCAATTTCTGTGTTTCATCGTCAATATGAAGGTCAGAGGGATACAGTAAACCTGAGGTGAAGCATCGGAATCTATAACTAGGGTCACAGGAATGGTTCAAAACATAGACAGTAAGAAGAGTCAGTTTTCGTGTACATAAGTCTTCATTGTGCCTTTTCTATTTAATTCCGATGGAATTTCTGGGTTTCATCGTCAATAAGAAGGTCAGAGGGATACAGTAAACCTGAAGTGAAGCATCGGAATCTATAACTAGTGTCACAGGAATGGTTCAAAACATAGACAGTAAGAACAGTCAATTTTCTTGTACTTAAGTCGGAGTTGTACATTTTGTATTTAATTCCCATGCAATTTCTGTGTTTCATCGACAATAAGAAGGTCAGGGGGATACAGTAAACCTGAAGTGAAGCATCGGAATCTATTACTAGTGTCACAGGAATGGTTAAAAACATAGACAGTAAGAAGAGTCAGTTTTCTTGTACTTAAGTCGGTATTGTGGCTTTTGTATTTAATTCCGATGCGACTTCTGTGTTTCATCGTCAATAACAAGGTCAGAGTTATACAGTAAACCTGAAGTGAAGCATCGGAATCTATAACTAGTGTCACAGGAACGGTTCAAAACAAAGACAGTAAGAAGAGTCAGTTTTCTTGTACTTAAGTCGGCTTTGTGCATTTTGTATTTAATTCCGAAGCAATTTCTGTGTTTCGTCGTCAATAAGAAGGTCAGAGGGATACAGTAAACCAGAAGTGAATCATCGGAATCTATAACTAGTGTCACATGATTGGTTCAAAACATAGACAGTAGGAAGAGTCAGTTTTCTTGTACTTAAGTCGGCGTTGTGCCTTTTGTATTTAATTCCGATGCAATTTCAGTGTTTCATCGTCAATAAGAGGGTCAGAGGGATACAGTAGACCTGAAGTGAAGCATCGGAATCTATAACTAGTGTCACAGGAATGGTTCAAATCATTGACAGTAAGAAGAGTCAGTTTCCTTGTACTTAAGTCGGCATTGTGACTTTTGTATTTAATTCCGATGCAATTTCTGTGTTTCATCAACATTAAGTAGGTCAGAGGGATACAGTGAACCTGAAGTGAAGCATCGGAATCTATAACTAGTGTCTCAGGAATGGTTCAAAACATAGACAGTAAGAAGAGTCAGTTTTCTTGTACTTAAGTCGGCATTGTTCCTTTTCTATTTAATTCCGAAGCAATTTCTATGTTTCATCGTCAATAAGACGGTCAGAGGGATACAGTAAACCTGAAGTGAAGCATCGGAATCTATAACTAGTGTCACAGGAATGGTTCATAACATAGACAGTAAGAAGAGTCAGTTTTCTTGTACTTATGTCGGCGTTGAGACTTTTGTATTTAATTCTGATGCAATTTCTGTGTTTCATCAACAATAAGAAGGTCAGAGGGATACAGTAAACCTGAAGTGAAGCATCGGAATCTATAACTAGTGTCACAGGAATGGTTCAGAACTAGACAGTAAGAAGTGTCAGTTTTCTTGTACTTAAGTCTGCATTGTGCATTTTGTATTTAATTCCGAAGCAATTTCTGTGTTTCATCGTCAATAAGAAGGTCAGAGGGATACAGTAAGCCTGAAGTGAAGCATCGGAATCAATAACTAGTGTCACATGAATGGTTCAAAACATAGACAGTAAGAGGAGTCAGTTTTCTTGTACTTAGTCTGCATTGTGCTTTTTGTATTTAATTGCGATGCAATTTCTGTTTCATCGTCAATAAGAAGGTCAGAGTGATACAGTAAACCTGAAGTGAAGCATCGAAATCTATAGCTAGTGTCACAGGAATGGTTCAATACATAGTCAGTAAGAAGAGTCAGTTTTCTTGTACTTAAGTCGGCATTGTGCCTTTAGTATTTAATTACGATGCAATTTCTGTGTTTCATCGTCAATAAGAAGGTCAGAAGGATACAGTAAGTCTGAAGTGAAGCATCGGAATCTATAACTAGTGTCACAGGAATGGTTCAAAACATAGACAGTAAGAAGAGTCAGTTTCCTTGTACTTAAGTCGGCATTGTGCCTTTTGTATTTATTCCAATGCAATTTCTGTGTTTCATCTTCAATAAGAAGGTCAGAGGGATACAGTAAACCACAAGTGAAGCATCGGAATCTATAACTAGTGTCACAGGAATTGTTCAAAACTTAGACAGTAAGAAGAGTCAGTTTTCTTGTACTTAGGTCGGCATTGTGCCTTTTGTATTTAATTCCGATGCAATTTCTGTGTTTCATCGTCAATAAGAAGGTCAGAAGGATACAGTAAACCTTAAGTGAAGCATCGGAATCTATAACTAGTGTTACAGGAATGGTTCAAAACATAGACAGTAAGAAGTGTCAGTTTTCTTGTACTTAAGTCGGCATTTCGCCTTTTGTATTTAATTCCGTTGCAATTTCTGTGTTTTATCGTCAATAAGAAGGTCAGAGGGATACAGTAAACCTGGGGTGAAGCATCGGAATCTATAACTAGTGTCACAGGAATGGTTCAAAACATAGACAGTTAGAAGAGTCAGTTTACGTGTACTTAAGTCGGCATTGTGCCTTTTTATTTAATTCCGATGCAAATTCTGGGTTTCATCGTCAATAAGAAGGTCAAATGGATACAGTAAACCGGAAGTGAAGCATCGGAATCTATAACTAGTGTCACAGGAATGGATCAAAACATAGACAGTAAGAAGAGTCAGTTTTCTTGTACTTAAGTCGGCGTTGTACCTTTTGTATTTAATTCCGATGGAATTTCTGTTTTTCGTCGTCAATAAGAAGGTAAGAGGGATAGAGTATACCGGAAGTGAAGCATCGGAATTTATAACTAGTGTAACAGGAATGGTTCAAAACATAGACAGTAAGAAGAGTCAGTTTTCTTGTGCTTATGACGGTATTGTGCCATTTGTATTTAATTCCGATGCAACTTCTGTGTTTCATCGTCAATAACAAGGTCAGAGGGATACAGTAAACCTGAAGTGAAGCATCGGAATCTATAACTAGTGTCACAGGAACGGTTCAAAACATAGAGAGTAAGAAGAGTCAGTTTTCTTGTACTTATGTCGGCATTGTGCCTTTTGTATTTAATTCCGATGCAATTTCTGTGTTTCATCGTCAATAAGAAGGTCAGAGGGATACAGTAAACCTGAAGTGAATCATCGGAATCTATAACTAGTGTCACATGATTGGTCCAAAACATAGACAGTAAGAAGAATCAGTTTTCTTGTACTTAAATCGGCATTGTGACTTTTGTATATCATTCCGATGCAATTTCTGTGTTTCGTCGTCAATAAGAAGGTCCATGAAATACAGTAAACCTGAAGTGAAGCATCGGAATCTAAAACCGGTCTCACAGGAAAGGTTAAAAACATAGACAGTATGAAGAGCCAGCCTTCTAGTACTTGAGTAGGCATTGTGCCTTTGGTATTTATTTCCGAAGCAATTTCTGTGTTTCATCGTCAAGAAGAAGGTCAGAGGGTACAGTAAACCTGAAGTGAAGCATCGGAATCTATAACTAGTGTCACAGGAAGGGTTCTAAACATAGACAGTAAGAAGAGTCAGGTTTCTTGTACTTAAGCCGGCATTGTGCCTTTTGTATATAATTCCGATGCAATTTCTGTGTTTCGTCGTCAATAAGATGGTCCATGAAATACAGTAAACCTGAAGTGAAGCATCGGTATCTAAAACCGGTTTCACAGGAAAGGTTCAAAACATAGACAGTATGAAGAGCCAGCCTTCTTGTACTTGAGTCGGCATTGTGCCTCTTGTATTTAATTCCGGTGCAATTTCTGTGTTTCATCGTCAATATGAAGGTCAGAGGGATACAGTAAACCTGAAGTGAAGCATCGGAATCTATAACTAGTGTCAAAGGAATGGTTCAAAACATAGACGGTAAGAAGAGTAAGTTTTCTTGTACTTAAGTCGGCATTGTGCCTTTAGTATTTAATTCCGATGCAATTTCTGTGTTTCATCGTCAATAAGAAGGTGAGAGGGATACAGTAAACCTGAAGTGAAGCATCGGTTCCTATAACTAGTGTCACATGAATGGTTCAAAACATAGACAGTAAGAAGAGTCAGTTATCTTTTACTTAAGTCGGCATTGTGCCTTTTTTTTATTTAATTCCGATGCAATTTCTGGGTTTCATCGTCAATAAGAAGGTCAGAGGGATACAGTAAGCCTGAAGTGAAGCATCGGAATCTATAACTAGTGTCACAGGAATGGTTCAAAGCATAGAGAGTAAGAAGAGTCAGTTTTCTTGTACTTAAGTCGGCATTGTGCCTTTTCTATTTAATTCCGAAGCAATTTCTATGTTTCATCGTCAGTAACATGGCCAGAGGGATACAGTAAACCTGAAGTGAAGCATCGGAATCTATAACTAGTGTCACAGGAATGGTTCAGAACTTAGACAGAAAGAAGAGTCAGTTTTCTTGTACTTAAGTTGGCATTGTGCAATTTGTATTTAATTCCGAAGCAATTTCTGTGTTTCATCGTCAATAAGAGGGTCAGAGGGATACAGTAAGCCTGAAGTGAAGCAGCGGAATCAATAACTAGTGTCACATGAATGGTTCAAATCATAGACAGTAAGAGTCGACATTGTGCTTTTTTTATTTAATTCCGATGCAATTTCTGTTTCATCGTCAATAAGAAGGTCAGAGGGATACAGTAAACCTGAAGTAAAACATGGGAATCTATATTTAGTGTCACAGGAATGGTACAAAACATAGACAGTAAGATGAGTCAGTTTACTTGTACTTAAGTCGGCATTGTGCCTTTTCTATTTAATTCCGATGCAATATCTGTGTTTCGTCGTCAATAAGAAGTTCCATGGGATACAGTAAACCTGAAGTGAAGCATTGGAATCTAAAACCGGTCTCACAGGATAGGTTCAAAACATAGAGAGTATGAAGAGCCAGCCTGCTATTACTTGAGTCGGCATTGTGCCTTTTGTATTTTATTCCGAAGCAATTTCTGTGTTTCATCGTCAATAAGAAGGTCAGAGGGATACAGTAAACCTGAAGTGAAGCATCGGAATCAATATCTAGTGTCACAGGAATGGTTCAAAACATAGACAGTAAGAAGAGTCAGTTTTCTTGTACTTAAGTCGGCATTGTGCAATTTGTATTTAATTCCGATGCAAATTCTGTATTTCGTCGTCAAAAAGAAGGTCCAAGGGATTCAGTAAACCTGAAGTGAAGCATCGAAATCTATAACTAGTGTCACATGAATGGTTCAAAACATAGACAGTAAGAAGAGTCAGTTTTCTTGTACTTAAGTTGGCATTGTCCCTTATGTATTTAATTCCGATGCAATTTCTGTGTTTCATCGTCAATAAGAAGGTCAGAGGGTACAGTAAACCTGAAGTGAAGCATCGGATTCTATAACTAGTGTCACAGGAAGGGTTCTAAACATAGACAGTAAGAAGAGTCAGTTTCCTTGTACTTAAGTCGGCATTGTGACTTTTGTATTTAATTCGGATGCAATTTCTGTGTTTCATCAACATTAAGTATGTCAGAGGGATACAGTAAACCTGAAGTGAAGCATCGTAATCTATAACTAGTGTCACAGGAATGGTTCAAAACATAGAGAGTAAGAAGAGTCAGTTTTGTTGTACTTAAGTCGGCATTGTGCCTTTTCTATTTAATTCCGAAGCAATTTCTGTGTTTCGTCGTCAATAAGAAGGTCCATGGGATACAGTAAACCTGAAGTGAAGCATTGGAATCTAAAACCGGTCTCACAGGATAGGTTCAAAACATAGAGAGTATGAAGAGCCAGCCTTCTATTAGTTGAGTCGGCATTGTGCCTTTTGTATTTTATTCCGAAGCAATTTCTGTGTTTCATCGTCAATAAGAAGGTCAGAGGGATACAGTAAACCTGAAGTGAAGCCTCGGAATCAATATCTAGTGTCACAGGAATGGTTCAAAACATAGACAGTAAGAAGAGTCAGTTTTCTTGTACTTAAGTCGGCATTGTGCCTTTAGTATTTAATTCCGATGCAATTTCTGTGTTTCATCGTCAATAAGAAGGTCAGAGGGATACAGTAAAACTGAAGTGAAGCTTAGGTTCCTATAACTAGTGTCACATGAATGGTTCAAAAGATAGACAGTAGGAAGGGTCAGTTTTCTTGTACTTAAGTCGGCATTGTGCCCTTTGTATTTAATTCCGATGCAATTACTGTGTTTCATCGTCAATAAGAAGGTCATAGGGATACAGTAAACCTGAAGTGAAGCATCGGAATCTATAACTAGTGTCACAGGAATGGTTCAAAACATAGACAGTAAGAAGAGTCAGTTTTATTGTACTTAAGTCGGCATTGTGCCTTTTCTATTTAATTCCGAAGCAATTTCTATGTTTCATCGTCAATAAGACGGTCAGAGGGATACAGTAAACCTGAAGTGAAGCATCGGAATCCATAACTAGTGTCACAGGAATGGTTCAGAACTTAGACAGAAAGAAGAGTCAGTTTTCTTGTACTTAAGTCGGCATTGTGCATTTTGTATTTAATTCCGAAGCAATTTCTGTGTTTCATCGTCAATAAGAGGGTCAGAGGGATACAGTAAGCCTGAAGTGAAGCAGCGGAATCAATAACTAGTGTCACATGAATGGTTCAAATCATAGACAGTAAGAGGAGTCAGTTTTCTTGTAATTAAGTCGGCATTGTGCTTTTTGTATTTAATTCCGATGCAATTTCTGTTTCATCGTCAATAAGAAGGTCAGAGGGATACAGTAAACCTGTAGTGAAACATGGGAATCTATATTTAGTGTCACAGGAATGGTTCAAAACATAGACAGTAAGATGAGTCAGTTTACTTGTACTTAAGTCGGCATTGTGCCTTTTCTATTTAATTCCGATGCAATTTCTGTGTTTCGTCGTCAATAAGAAGGTCCACGGGATACAGTAAACCTGAAGTGAAGCATTGGAATCTAAAACCGGTCTCACAGGAAAGGTTCAAAGCATAGAGAGTATGAAGAGCCAGCCTTCTATTACTTGAGTCGGCATTGTGCCTTTTGTATTGAATTCCGAAGCAATTTCTGTGTTTAATCGTCAATAAGAAGGTCAGAGGGATGCAGTCAACCTGAAGTGAAGCATCGGAATCAATATCTAGTGTCACAGGAATGGTTCAAAACATAGACAGTAAGAAGAGTCAGTTTTCTTGTACTTAAGTCGGCATTGTGCAATTTGTATTTAATTCCGATGCAAATTCTGTATTTCGTCGTCAAAAAGAAGGTCCAAGGGATTCAGTAAACCTGAAGTGAAGCATCGAAATCTATAACTAGTGTCACATGAATGGTTCAAAACATAGACAGTAAGAAGAGTCAGTTTTCTTGTACTTAAGTTGGCATTGTCCCTTTTGTATTTAATTCCGATGCAATTTCTGTGTTTCATCGTCAATAAGAAGGTCAGAGGGTACAGTAAACCTGAAGTGAAGCATCGGATTCTATAACTAGTGTCACAGGAAGGGTTCTAAACATAGACAGTAAGAAGAGTCAGTTTCCTTGTACTTAAGTCGGCATTGTGACTTTTGTATTTAATTCCGATGCAGTTTCTGTGTTTCATCAACATTAAGTAGGTCAGAGGGATACAGTAAACCTGAAGTGAAGCATCGTAATCTATAACTAGTGTCTCAGGAATGGTTCAAAACATAGACAGTAAGAAGAGTCAGTTTTCTTGTACTTAAGTCGGCATTGTTCCTTTTCTATTTAATTCCGAAGCAATTTCTATGTTTCATCGTCAATAAGACGATCAGAGGGAAACAGTAAACCTGAAGTAAAGCATCGGAATCTATAACTAGTGTCACAGGAATGGTTCATAACATAGACAGTAAGAAGGGTCAGTTTTCTTGTACTTATGTCGGCATTGTGACTTTTGTATATAATTCCGATGCAATTTCTGTGTTTCATCAACAATAAGAAGGTCAGAGGGATACAGTAAACCTGAAGTGAAGCATCGGAATCCATAACTAGTGTCACAGGAATGGTTCAGAACTTAGACTGTAAGTAGAGTCAGATTTCTTGTACTTAAGTCTGCATTGTGCATTTTGTATTTAATTCCGAAGCAATTTCTGTGTTTCATCGTCAATAAGAAGGTCAGAGGGATACAGTAAACCTGAAGTGAAGCATCGGAATCTATAACTAGTGTCAAAGGAATGGTTCTAAACATAGACAGTAAGAAGAGTCAGGTTTCTTTTACTTAAGTCGGCATTGTGCCTTTTCTATTTAATTCCGATGCAATTTCGGTGTTTCGTCGTCAATAAGAAGGTCCATGGGATACAGTAAACCTGAAGTGAAGCATCGGAATCTAAAACCGGTCTCACAGGAAAGGTTCAAAACATAGACAGTATGAAGAGCCAGCCTTCTAGTATTTGAGTCTGCATTGTGCATTTTGTATTTAATTCCGAAGCAATTTCTGTGTTTCATCGTCAATAAGAAGGTCAGAGGGATACAGTAAACCTGAAGTGAAGCATCGGAATCTATAACTAGTGTCAAAGGAATGGTTCTAAACATAGACAGTAAGAAGAGTCAGGTTTCTTTTATTTAAGTCGGCATTGTGCCTTTTGTATTTAATTCCGAAGCAATTTCTGTGTTTCATCGTCAATAAGAAGGTCAGAGTGTACAGTAAACCTGAAGTGAAGCATCGGAATCTATAGCTAGTGTCACAGGAATTGTTCAAAACATAGAGAGTAAGATGAGTCAGTTTTCTTGTACTTAAGACGGCATTGTGCCTTTTCTATTTAATTCCGAAGCAATTTCAGTGTTTCATCGTCAATAAGACGGTCAGAGGGATACAGTAAACCTGAAGTGAAGCATCGGAATCTATAACTAGTGTCACAGGAATGGTTCATAACATAGACAGTAAGAAGAGTCAGTTTTCTTGTACTTATGTCGGCATTGTAACTTTTGTATTTAATTCAGATGCAATTTCTGTGTTTCATCAACAATAAGAAGGTCAGAGGGATACAGTAAACCTGAAGTGAAGCATCGGTATCTATAACTAGTGTCACAGGAACGGTTCAGAACTTAGACAGAAAGAAGCGTCAGTTTTCTTGTACTTAAGTCGGCATTGTGCATTTTGTATTAAATTCCGAAGCAATTTCTGTGTTTCATCGTCAATAAGAGGGTCAGAGGGATACAGTAAGCCTGAAGTGAAACATCGGAATCAATAACTAGTGTCACATGGATGGTTCAAAACATAGACAGTAAGAAGAGTCAGTTTTCTTGTACTTAAGTCGGCATTGTTCCATTTCTATTTAATTCCGAAGCAATTTCTATGTTTCATCGTCAATAAGAAGGTCAGAGGGATACAGTAAACCTGAAGTGAAGCATGGGAATCTATATTTAGTGTCACAGGAATGGTTCAAAACATAGACAGTAAGAAGAGTCAGTTTACTTGTACTTATGTCGGCATTGTGACTTTTGTATATAATTCCGATGCAATTTCTGTGTTTCATCAACAATAAGAAGGTCAGAGGGATACAGTAAACCTGAAGTGAATCATCGGAATCTATAACTAGTGTCAAAGGAATGGTTCTAAACATAGACAGTAAGAAGGGTCAGGTTTCTTGTACTTAAGTCGGCATTGTGCCTTTTCTATTTAATTCAGATGCATTTTCGGTGTTTCGTCGTCAATAAGAAGGTCCATGGGATACATTAAACCTGAAGTGAAGCATCGGAATCTAAAACCGGTCTCACAGGAAAGGTTCAAAACATAGACAGTATGAAGAGCCAGCCTTCTAGTATTTGAGTCGGCATTGTGCCTTTTGTATTTAATTCCGAAGCAATTTCTGTGTTTCATCGTCAATAAGAAGGTCAGAGGGTACAGTTAACCTGAAGTGAAGCATCGGAATCTATAACTAGTGTCACAGGAAGGGTTCTAAACATAGACAGTAAGAAGAGTCTGGTTTCTTGTACTTAAGTCGGCATTGTGCCTTTTGTATATAATTCCGATGCAATTTCTATGTTTCGTCGTCAATAAGACGGTCCATGAAATACAGTAAACCTGAAGTGAAGCATCGGAATCTAAAACCGGTCCCACAGGAAAGGTTCAAAACACAGACAGTATGAAGAGCCAGCCTTCTTGTACTTGAGTCGGCATTGTGCCTCTTGTATTTAATTCCGGTGCAATTTCTGTGTTTCATCGTCAATAAGAAGGTCAGAGGGATACAGTAAACCTGAAGTGAAGCATCGGAATCTATAACTAGTGTCAAAGGCGGCTGCAGTGTAACATGTGTTAAGTTCGGCTCGCGAAATTTACTTGAATTCGAAGGTGTTCTCGCAGGTGGTGTTGTCTAGTACAAGTGGAAATCGTGAAAACAACAGTGTTCTGTGCAGTAGTGCTATTTTTTTTTTCTGTGCTCCGCCAATATCTTCGAGAAAATGGTAAACAGAAGAGTGAACAGCAGCGCGTCCAGCAGCGGGGAAGCAGCAGGTGCGGCGGGCCCGCTGTTGGCGGAAGGTGCGGCCGCGGCTCCCGGTATAGCGTAGCTGGTCCGCTCTGAGGTAAACGCTGCGCTTCGCGATAAAAACAATCTCGATCTGATAGCAGGCACTATATCAGATACTGTAACGGCAGCAGTATTGGCCAAAATGCGTGAAACTGTTGAGGCCAATACTGCCGAAATTACAGCACTAAAAAAGTCTGTGTCTGAATACGAGAAAAAGGCACGAGAGTTGGAAGTCAAACTATCTGCCGCAACTGACGAACTAGAACAGTACCAAAGGCGAAATAGTCTACGACTGTTTGGAGTAGTAGAAAATAAGGAAGAAGACACGGACAACCTGCTTATACAAGTTGCACGTGAAAAATTAGGTGTTGAAGTGACCAAGGCAGACATTGACAGGAGCCATCGGGTGGGACGAAAATTACCAGGTGCCACCAAACCTCGTCCAATAATAATTAAATTTGTTTCGTACCGAAAAAGGGCAGAGATCTTTACCCAGAAGAAGAAGTTAGCAAGGACAGGGCTTACAATAAGGGAAGATCTGACACATGAACGGCTAAAGATTTTAAACAGTGCCATATCCCATTTCGGTCTTCAGAATGTGTGGACTCAGGATGGCAGAGTAATCATTAAGACAGCAGCTGGAAAGAAGACAGTCACAAACATGACAGAACTGAATAGTATTAAGTGAAGCTACTCGAGCCAAAAGTGCAAACTTAACACCATTTGCAATTGTAACAGCCCCAATACTCAGATATGGTCTTGTAATTGTATTAATTTTTTAATTATACCCATATTTGTACCTTCAACTAATTGTTTTTGTAACTGTATTAACTTTTCACTATTTTTTTGTGTCTGTAGCTCTAACCATTACTTAATTTTAGTTACTGCTAATTCTTTTTTCATTTTCTCAGTTTATTCTCTTCGATTCTGAAATAGTTCTATTGCAATTATTAGTCTCTCCTTTAGTTCATTAATCACCCATCTCTTCGGTTTAAATTGTTCATAACAAAAATCACTATCAGTATCACTTTAGCAAATTTCAATCTAATTGTAGCTTCCTACGATAATCACTACCAGTATCACTTTAGTAAATTTCAATTTAATTCTAGCTTCCTACGATAATCTATTAATTACTAAGCTTACTTCTCTCTGCTGGCAGCATCGGCCTCTTAAATCACCCCGTTCTCCCTTATTTCCACCCTAAGCTGTTTCAAATACGCTAATTACATTTCTCCTCGTACGACAGAGGATACACAGTGACACACAGCCGTCACTATTTTGGTTATATTCTCCTTGCACAGAATACCACTAATCCATTTTCTATACTCCCGCAACCTCAGGAAATCTTTAGCAGGCGCCTTTCTTTCGGCACTCGCGGTGTCACAAACAGGGCGTGCAAAATCTTGGACACCCCTGTGGTATGTCACTTGGCGGAAGCAGCGGCCAGTGCCCCTCGCGGCAGGTAGTGCCTAACAAAGGGACAAACCAGTCTGCCACCCTACTCCAGGCAGCTCGGCAGAACTCGTCAGAGCTTTTAGCAGCTCACTGCAACGTCCAGTCTTTACCTGCGCATTACGAAGAACTTAGCTTCCTCTTCAACCAACTAAACTACCACGTAATCCTCTTATCCGAAACGTGGTTGAAACCACACATATCCTCTGCATCTTTTCATCTCCCAGGGTACACATTTCTTAGGGCAGACAGATCAAAAAAGCGAGGTGGCGGGGTCGGCGCGTATATACGAACAGATCTCAAAGCGAAAGTCTTATGTACATCAAATCCTGCTGAAGAAAAAGAGGCTGAATTCATGTTCATTGAAATAAATATACAAAGTCGGAAATTCTTGACTGGCGTCGTGTACAAGCCGCCAAAAATAAGCTCAATGAGTTCTTTCCAGTCGGAATTACATTCACTTCAGTGTCAATACGAACATGTCATCGTAATGGGTGACTTGAACATAGACCTGCTAAGAGACACTCCCTCCGCAATAAACCTAAGAAGACTGTTTAGTTGCAATAGCATGAACATTCTTCCATTACAACCTACACACCATACAGCGCACAGTCATACTCTTATAGACGTAATCGCAACGAAACAGACTGACAAAGTAAGAGATGTTGGTCAAACATCGGCCCATGGCCTCTCAGCACATGATGTAATATTCCTGGCCTACTCTGTGCAGCCCCCAAGGATCAAATCGCGTTACATAACTTGTAGGAACATGAAACGTATTGACCTTGACGCTCTAACAGCCGATTGCTCAGAAATCCTATGGCATCAAATAATCAGAAAACCCACAATCGACGGCAAAATTAATGACCTTGGTGATAAACTCACTGCCCTCTATGACAAACATGCACCTGTGCGCACAATCCGTGTAAGAAAATCTCCTGCTCCATGGCTGACAGCTGAATTACGTCAAATGATGACTAATAGGGATGCTGCCCACAGGCGTTTCAAGGCAGATCCGAAACCCGAGCGTTTCGAAGAATACAGAAAGCTACGGAACAGAGTGAAACAATGCATTCGCAATGCTAAAATCAGGCACGCTCGCTCCCTTGTATGCAGCGATCTGACGCCCACGACTCTATGGAAGAATCTCCGTAGCTTGGGGGTCGGAAAGGCAAAATCGGAAACTACTTTTCATGTGTCTGCTAACGAATTAAATGAATTCTTCTCTGCACCTCTGAATACCAGCACAGCTGATAATTACCGTCCACAAGAATCCCCAAACAGGATAACTAACAACGATACCTTCCATCTAAAACATGTAACAACAAATACGGCAAGAAAAGCAATAATGAGAATCTCTTCTGATGCAATAGGCAACGACAGTATCGGTATAACCATGATTAAGAATGTTGCCGATATCTTAGTACCTGTCTTAACTGACATATTTAATTTTTCCCTCGTGAACGGAATATATCCTACTGCATGGAAAAGAAGCCTAATTCGACCCATCCCTAAGATCGAAAACCCGCAACTGCCTAGTGATTACCGACCAATTAGCATACTGCCTGCTGTTTCCAAAGCACTTGAATATATTGTTCATGACCAAATCACTGAACACTTGCATGAATTCAGCCTATATGACAAATTTCAATCCGGTTTCCGTAAACATCACAGCACAAACACTGCTCTAATTAAAGTAACTGATGACCTGAAATATGCCATCGACAATCGAAAGGCAACAATATTGACGCTACTGGACTTCAGCAAAGCTTTTGACACTGTTAACTTTGACATATTGCTCAGAAAAATGCAACAGCTTAATTTCTCTGATAGTGCAATGAGATGGTTTGAAAGCTACTTAAAAGACAGACAGCAATGTGTTGTCTGCGTAAATGAAAAATCTTCCTGGAAACATGTTTCCTCGGGAGTGCCACAAGGATCAGTCTTAGGACCACTTTTGTTTTCTTTATATGTCAACGATATTTCGTCGGTTCTGTCCTCCTGTAAATATCATTTCTATGCCGACGACCTCCAGCTCTACCTAAGCGTCAGACCTGAAGATGTAAACACTGCAATCGCTCAGATGAATGATGATCTGTCTTCAGTAGTGAGATGGGCGAAAAACCTGGGGCTTAAACTAAATGCAAAAAAGACGCAAGTAATCTTAATAGCCCATCAGAAATTAATAAGTTCAGATTTTCGCGAACGGCTACCTCCTATTCTGCTCGACGGTACTCCAATACCATATCAGAAAACAGTGAAGAACTTGGGTGTAACTTTGGATGAGCATCTCAACTGGGCGGAGAATACAGTCGCAGTGTGCCGAAAGACGTCTGCTTGTCTCTATGCTCTCAAAAAGATTCGGAACATATTTCCACAGGACTTGAAACGCCAGCTCGTGCAAGCACTCGTTCTACCGAACCTCCACTATTGTGATGTGATTCAACAAGGCATGAGTAGTGAAAACAAAAGACGGCGAGAGCTAACCATGAATGCCTGTGTGCGTTACACCTGCAACATTCGCCGATATGATCATGTTAGTGCTTCATACTCCGAGCTAGGGTGGCTGCGGCCGGACAAATTGCGTGACTACCACACTCTATGTCTACTCCACCGACTCCTCATCGCGCAAGCACCCCAGTACCTTGCTTCAGAGATTAAAAACCTGTCATGTCATCATAATCGAAACACGAGGTCACTCTTATTTGGTATCCTAACTGTGCCCACTCACAAAACAAAAACTTTTGCAAACTCCTTCTCAGTTGCCGCTGTCCGCCTATGGAACAAACTGCCCCTTACCTTGCGCAAAATTCGATCTCCTGCTGCTTTTAAGAAGAAGTTGAAGCATTTCCTACTATCATCCTCACTAAGTTCTCCACAAAATTAATGTACAAGGAAAATCCCCTCATCTGTCAAATAGCAAAGCTAGCGTCTCCTATCTTGCTCCTGAGATGCCTTCCTCTTCATCTTTCTCTATTAGCCACGCAATCTTCTTTTCCTTTATATTTCCTTAATTATGTTTCATCATGTCTCTATTCTTCTCCTCCCTTCACCATGAGTCTCCCTCATACTCCGTGCTGCCGGCACTCCTATCTAAAATCTGTCTCTTCAATAATGTCTAATTATAACAGTACTTGTGACCTAAGAATATAAACTCTATATGTATGTATTTTTCCAGGTGTACCTTTCAAATTGTTTATTTCACTTTTTGTACTAGATGTAGTTTAACATGCCTACTAAAACATATGAATGTAAAATAAGTAGAATGCCTGGTTAGATGTAAGAGAGGGCCTGATGGCCCTAATCTTGCCAGGTTAAACAAATCAATAAAAAAAAAAAAAGGAATGGTTCAAAACATAGACAGTAAGAAGAGTCAGTTTTCTTGTACTTAAGTCGGCATTGTGCCCTTTGTATTTAATTCCGATGCAATTACTGTGTTTCATCGTCAATAAGAAGGTCAGAGGGATACAGTAAACCTGAAGTGAAGCATCGGAATCTATAGCTAGTGTCACAGGAATTGTTCAAAACATAGACAGAAAGAAGAGTCAGTTTTCTTGTACTTAAGTCGGCATTGTGCCTTTAGTATTTAATTCCGATGCAATTTCTGTGTTTCATCGTCAATAAGAAGGTCAGAGGGATACAGTAAAACTGAAGTGAAGCTTAGGTTCCTATAACTAGTGTCACATGAATGGTTCAAAACATAGACAGTAAGAAGAGTCAGTTTTTTTGTACTTAAGTACGCATTGTGCCCTTTGCATTTAATTCCGATGCAATTACTGTGTTTCATCGTCAATAAGAAGGTCAGAGGGATACAGTAAACCTGAAGTGAAGCATCGGAATCTATAACTAGTGTCACAGGAATGGTTCAAAACATAGAGAGTAAGAAGAGTCAGTTTTCGTGTACCTAAGTCGGCATTGTGCCTTTTCTACTTAATTCCGAAGCAATTTCTATGTTTCATCGTCAATAAGACGGTCAGAGGGATACAGTAAACCTGAAGTGAAGCATCGGAATCTATAACTAGTGTCACAGGAATGGTTCATAACATAGACAGTAAGAAGAGTCAGTTTTCTTGTACTTATGTCGGCATTGTGACTATTGTATTTAATTCAGATGCAATCTCTGTGTTTCATCAACAATAAGAAGGTCAGAGGGATACAGTAAACCTGATGTGAAGCATCGGAATCTATAACTAGTGTCACAGGAATGGTTCAGAACTTAGACAGTAAGAAGAGTCAGTTTTCTTGTACTTAAGTCGGCATTGTGCATTTTGTATTGAATTCCGAAGCAATTTCTGTGTTTCATCGTCAATAGGAGGGTCAGAGGGATACAGTAAGCCTGAAGTATAACATCGGAATCAAAAACTATTGTCACATGAATGGTTCAAAACATAGACAGTAAGAGGAGTCAGTTTTCTTGTACTTAAGTCGGCATTGTTCTTTTTGTATTTAATTCCGATGCAATTTCTGTTTCATCGTCAATAAGAAGGTCAGAGGGATACAGTAAACCTGAAGTGAAGCATGGGAATCTATATTTAGTGTCACAGGAATGGTTCAAAACATAGACAGTAAGAAGAGTCAGTTTACTTGTACTTAAGTCGGCATTGTGCCTTTTCTATTTAATTCCGATGCAATTTCTGTGTTTCGTCGTCAATAAGAAGGTCCATGGGATACAGTAAACCTGAAGTGAAGCATTGGAATCCAAAACCGGTCTCACAGGAAAGGTTCAAAACATAGAGAGTATGAAGAGCCAGCCTTCTAGTCATTGAGTCGGCTTTGTGCCTTTTGTATTTAATTACGAAGCAATTTCTGTGTTTCATCGTCAATAAGAAGGTCAGAGGGATACAGTAAACCTGATGTGATGCATCGGAATCAATATCTAGTGTCACAGGAATGGTTCAAAACATAGACAGTAAGAAGAGTCAGTTTTCTTGTACTTAAGTCGGAATTGTGCAATTTGTATTTAATTCCGATGCAAATTCTGTATTTCGTCGTCAAAAAGAAGGTCCAAGGGATTCAGTAAACCTGAAGTGAAGCATCGAAATCTATAACTAGTGTCACATGAATGGTTCAAATCATAGACAGTAAGAAGAGTCAGTTTTCTTGTACTTAAGTTAGCATTGTCCCTTTTCTATTTAATTCTGTTGCAATTTCTGTGTTTCATCGTCAATAAGAAGGTCAGAGGGTACAGTAAACCTGAAGTGAAGCATCGGATTCTATAACTAGTGTCACAGGAAGGGTTCTAAACATAGACAGTAAGAAGAGTCAGTTTCCTTGTACTTAAGTCGGCATTGTGACTTTTGTATTTAATTCCGATGCAATTTCTGTGTTTCATCAACATTAATTAGGTCAGAGGGATGCAGTATACCTGAAGTGAAGCATCGTAATCTATAACTAGTGTCTCAGGAATGGTTCAAAACATAGACAGTAAGAAGAGTCAGTTTTCTAGTACTTAAGTCGGCATTGTTCCGTTTCTATTTAATTCCGAAGCAATTTATATGTTTCATCGTCAATAAGACGATCAGAGGGATACAGTAAGCCTGAAGTAAAGAATCGGAATCTATAACTAGTGTCACAGGAATGGTTCATAACATAGACAGTGAGAAGAGTCAGTTTTCTTGTACTTATGTCGCCATTGTGACTTTTGTATATAATTCCGATGCAATTTCTGTGTTTCATCAACAATAAGAAGGTCAGAGGGATACAGTAAACCTGAAGTGAAGCATCGGAATCAATAACTAGTGTCACATGAATGGTTGAAAACATAGACAGTAAGAGGAGTCAGATTTCTTGTATCTAAGTCGGCATTGTGCTTTTTGTATTTAATTCCGATGCAATTTCTGTTTCATCGTCAGTAAGAAGGTCAGAGGGATACAGTAAACCTGAAGTGAAGCATGGGAATCTATATTTAGTGTCACAGGAATGGTTCAAAGCATAGACAGTAAGAAGAGTCAGTTTACTTGATCTTAAGTCGACATTGTGCCTTTTCTATTGAATTCCGATGCAATTTCGGTGTTTCGTCGTCAATAAGAAGGTCCATGGGATACAGTAAACCTGAAGTGAAGCATCGGAATCTAAAACCGGTCTCACAGGAAAGGTTCAAAACATAGACAGTATGAAAAGCCAGCGTTCTAGTACTTGAGTCGGCATTGTGCCTTTTGTATTTAATTCCGAAGCAATTTCTGTGTTTCATCGTCAATAAGAAGGTCAGAGGGTACAGTAAACCTGAAGTGAAGCATCGGAATCTATAACTAGTCTCACAGGAAGGGGTCTAAACATAGACAGTAAGAAGAGTCAGGTTTCTTGTAAGAGTCAGGTTTCTTGTACTTAAGTCGGCATTGTGCCTTTTGTATATAATTCCGATGCAATTTCTGTGTTTCGTCGTCAATAAGAAGATCCATGAAATACAGTAAACCTGAAGTGAAGCATCAGAATCTAAAACCGATCTCACAGGAAAGGTTCAAAACATAGACAGTATGAAGAGCCACTCTTCTTGTACTTGAGTCGGCATTGTGCCTCTTGTATTTAATTCCGGTGCAATTTCTGTGTTTCATCGTCAATGAGAAGGTCAGAGGGATACAGTAAACCTGAAGTCAAGCATCGGAATCTATAACTAGTGTCAAAGGAATGGTTCAAAACATAGACAGTAAGAAGAGTCAGTTTTCTTGTACTTCAGTCGGCATTGTGCCCTTTGTATTTAATTCCGATGCAATTACTGTGTTTCATCGTCAATAAGAAGGTCAGAGGGATACAGTAAACCTGAAGTGAAGCATCGGAATCTATAGCTAGTGTCACAGGAATTGTTTAAAACATAGACAGTAAGAAGAGTCAGTTTTCTTTTACTTAAGTCGGCATTGTGCCTTTTCTATTTAATTTCGATGCAATTTCTGTGTTTCATCGTCAATACGAAGGTCAGAGGGATACAGTAAGCCTGAAGTGAAGCATCGGAATCTATAACTAGTGTCACAGGAATGTTTCAAAACATAGAGAGTAGGAAGAGTCAGTTTTCTTGTACTTAAGTCGGCATTTTGCCTTTTCTATTTAATTCCGAAGCAATTTCTATGTTTCATCGTCAATAAGACGGTCAGAGGGATACAGTAAACCTGAAGTGAAGCATCGGAATCTATAACTAGTGTCACAGGAATGGTTCATAACATAGACAGTAAGAAGAGTCAGTTTTCTTGTACTTATGTCGGCATTGTGACTTTTGTATTTAATTCAGATGCAATTTCTGTGTTTCATCAAAGATAAGAAGGTCAGAGGGATACAGTAAACTTGAAGTGAAGCATCGGAATCTATAACTAGTGTCACAGGAATGGTTCAGAACTTAGACAGAAAGAAGAGTCAGTTTTCTTGTACTTAAGTCGGCATTGTGCATTTTGTATTTAATTACGAAGCAATTTCTGTGTTTCATCGTCAATAAGAGGGTCAGAGGGATACAGTAAGCCTGAAGTGAAGAATCGGAATCAATAACTAGTGTCACATGAATGGTTCAAAACATAGACAGTAAGAGGAGTCAGTTTTCTTGTACTTAAGTCGGCATTGTGCTTTTTGTATTTAATTCCGATGCAATTTCAGTTTCATCGTCAATAAGAAGGTCTGAGGGATACAGTAAACCTGAAGTGAAGCATGGGAATCTATATTTAGTGTCACAGGGATGGTTCAAAACATAGACAGTAAGAAGAGTCAGTTTACTTGTACTTAATTCGGCATTGTGCCTTTTCTATTTAATTCCGATGCAATTTCTGTGTTTCGTCGTCAATAAGAAGGTCCATGGGATACAGTAAACCTGAAGTGAAACATCGGAATCTAAATCTAGTGTCACAGGAATGGTTCAAATCATAGACAGTAAGAAGAGTCAGTTTTCGTGTACCTAACTCGGCATTGTGCAATATGTATTTAATTCCGATGCAAATTCTGTATTTCGTCGTAAAAAAGAAGGTCCAAGTGATTCAGTAAACCGGAAGTGAAGCATCGAAATCTATAACTAGTGTCACATGAATGGTTCAAAACATAGACAGTAAGAAGAGTCAGTTTTCTTGTACTTAAGTTAGCATTGTCCCTTTTGTATTTAATTCCGATGCAATTTCTGTGTTTCATCGTCAATAAGAAGGTCAGAGGGTACAGTAAACCTGAAGTGAAGCATCGGATTCTATAACTAGTGTCACAGGATGGGTTCTAAACATAGACAGTAAGAAGAGTCAGGTTTCTTGTACTTAAGTCGGCATTGTGCCTTTTGTATATAATTCCGATGCAATTTCTGTGTTTCGTCGTCAATAAGAAAATCCATGAAATACAGTAAACCTGAAGTGAAGCATCGGAATCTAAAACCGGTCTCACAGGAAAGGTTCAAAACATAGACAGTATGAAGAGCCAGCCTTCTTGCACTTGAGTCGGCATTGTGCCTCTTGTATTTAATTCCGGTGCAATTTCTGTGTTTCATCGTCAACAAGATGGTCAGAGGGATACAGTAAACCTGAAGTGAAGCATCGGAATCAATAACTAGTGTCAAAGGAATGGTTCAATACATAGACAGTAGGAAGTGTCAGTTTTCTTGTACTTAAGTCTGCATTGTGCCCTTTGTATTTAATTCCGATGCAATTACTGTGTTTCATCGTCAATATGAAGGTCTGAGGGATACAGTAAACCTGAAGTGAAGCATCGGAACGTATAGCTAGTGTCACAGGAATGGTTCAAAACATAGACAGTAAGAAGAGTCAGTTTTCTTGTACTTAAGTCGGCATTGTGCATTTAGTATTTATTTCCGATGCAATTTCTGTGTTACATCGTCAATAAGACGGTCAGAGGGATACAGTAAACCTGAAGTGAAGCATCGGAATCTATAACTAGTGTCACAGGAATGGTTCAAAACATAGACAGTAAGAAGAGTCAGTTTTCTTGTACTTAAGTCGGCATTGTGCCCTTTGTATTTTATTCCGATGCAATTTCTGTGTTTCATCGTAATAAGAAGGTCAGAGGGATTCAGTAAACCTCAAGTGAAGCATCGGAATCTATAACTAGTGTCACAGGAATGGTTCAAAACTTAGACAGTAAGAAGACTCAGTTTTTCTGTCCTTAAGTCGGCATTGTGCCTTTTGTATTTAATTCCGATGCAATTTCTGAGTTTCATCGTCAAAAAGAAGGTCAGAGGATACAGTAAACCTGAAGTTAAGCATCGGAATCTATAACTAGTGTTACAGGAATGGTTCAAAACATAGACAGTAAGAAGAGTCACTTCTCTTGTACTTAAGTCGGCATTTCGCCTTTTGTATTTAATTCCGTTGCAATTTCTGTGTTTCCTCGTCAATAAGAATGTCAGAGGGATACAGTAAACCTGAGGTGAAGCATTGGAATCTATAACTAGTGTCACAGGAATGGATCAAAACATAGACAGTAAGAAGAGCCAGTTTTCGTGTACTTAAGTCGGCATTGTGCCTTTTCTATTTAATTCCGTTGCAATTTCATGGTTTCATCGTCAATAGGAAGGTCAGTGGGATACAGTAAACCTGAAGTGAAGCATCGGAATCTATAACTAGTGTCACAGGAATGGTTCAAAACATAGACAGTAAGAAGAGTCAGTTTTCTTGTACTTAAGTCGCCGTTGTACTTTTTGTATTTAATTCCGATACAATTTCTGTGTTTCATCGCAAATAAGAAGGTCAGAGGGATACAGTAAACCTGAAGTGAAGCATCGGAATCTATAACTAGTGTCACAGGAATGGTTCAAAACATAGACAGTAACAAGAGTCAGTTTTCTTGTACTTAAGTCGGCATTGTCCTTTTGTATTAATTTCCTATGCAACTTCTGTGTTTCATCGACAATAAGAAGGTCAGAGGGTTACAGTAAACCTGAAGTGAAGCATCGGAATCTATACCTAGTGTCACAGGAATGGTTGAAAACATAGACAGTAAGAAGAGTCAGTTTTCTTGTACTTAAGTCGGCATTGTGCCTTTTGTATTTAATTCCGATGCAATTTCTTTGTTTCATCTACTTGAAGTAGGTCAGAGGGATACAGTAAATCTGAAGTGAAGCATCGGAATCTATAACTAGTGTCTCAGGAATTGTTCAAAACATAAACAGTAAGAAGAGTCAGTTTTCTTGTACTTAAGTCGGCATTTCGCCTTTTGTATTTAATTCCGTTGCAATTTCTGTGTTTCATCGTCAATAAGAAGGTCAGAGGGATACAGTAAACCTGAGGTGAAGCATCGGAATCTATAACTAGTGTCACAGGAATGGTTCAAAACATAGACAGTAAGAATGGTCAGTTTTCGTGTACTTAAGTCGGCATTGTGCCTTTTCTATTTAATTCCGATGCAATTTCTGGGTTTCATCGTCAACAAGACGGTCAGAGGGATACATTAAACCTGATGTGAAGCATCGGAATCTATAACTAGTGTCACAGGAATGGTTCAAAACATAGACAGTAAGAAGAATCAGTTCTCTTGTACTTAAGTCGGCATTGTGCCTTTAGTATTAATTACCGATGCAACTATTGTGTTTCATCGTCAATACGAAGGTCAGAGGGTTACAGTAAACCTGAAGTGAAGCATCGGAATCTGTAACTAGTGTCACAGGAATGGTTCAAACCATAGACAGTAAGAAGAGTTAGTTTTCTTGTACTTAAGTCGGCATTGTGCATTTTGTATTTAATTCTGAAGCAATTTCTGTGTTTCATCGTCAATAAGAATGTCAGAGGGATACAGTAAACCTGAAGTGAAGCATAGAAAACTATAACTAGTGTCACAGGAATTGTTCAAAACTTAGACAGTAAGAAGAGTCAGTTTTCTTGTAATTAAGTCGGCATTGTGCCTTTTGTATTTAATTCCGATGCAATTTCTGTGTTTCATCGTCAATAAGAAGGTCAGAGGGATACAGTAAACCTGAAGGTAAGCATCGGAATCTATAACTAGTGTCACAGGAATGGTTCAAAACATAGACAGTAAGAAGAGTCAATTTTCTTGTACTTAAGTTGGCATTGTGCCTTTTGTATTTCATTCCGATGCAATTTCTGTGTTTCATCGTCAATACGAAGGTCACAGGGATACAATAAACCTTAAGTGAAGCATCGATATCTATAGCTAGTGTCACAGATGTGGTTCAAAACATAGACAGTAAGAAGAGTCAGTTTTCTTGTACTTAAGTCGGCATTGTGCCTTTTGTATTTAATTCAGATGCAATGTCATTGTTTCAACGTCAATAAGGAGGTCAGAGGGATACAGTAGACCTGAAGTGAAGCATCGGAATCTATAACTAGTGTCACAGGAATGGTTCAAACATAGACAGTAAGAAGAGTCAGTTTTCTTGTACTTAAGTCGGCATTGTGCCTTTTGTATTTAATTACGATGCAATTTCTTTGTTTCATCAACTTTAAGTAGGTCAGAGGGATACAGTAAACCTGAAGTGAAGCATCGGAATCTATAACTAGTGTCTCAGGAATGGTTCAAAACATAGACAGTAAGAAGAGTCAGTTTTCTTGTACTTAAGTCGTCATTTCGCCTTTTGTATTTAATTCCGTTGCAATTTCTGTGTTTCATCGTCAATAAGAAGGTCAGAGGGATACAGTAAACCTGAGGTGAAGCATCGGAATCTATAACTAGTGTCACAGGAATGGTTCAAAACATAGACAGTAAGAAGAGTCAGTTTTCGTGTACTTAAGTCGGCATTGTGCCTTTTCTATTAATTTCCGATGCTATTTCTGGGTTTCATCGTCAATAAGAAGGTCAGAGGGATGCAGTAAACCTGAAGTGAAGCATCGGAATCTATAACTAGTGTCACAGGAGTGGTTCAAAACATAGACAGTAAGAAGAGTCAGTTTTCTTGTACTTAAGTCGGCGTTGTACCTTTTGTATTTAATTCCGATGCAATTACTGTGTTTCATCGTCAATAAGAAGGTCAGAGGGATACAGTAAACCTGAAGTGAAGCATCGGAATCTATAACTAGTGTCACAGGAATGGTTCAAAACATAGACAGTAAGAAGAGTCAGTTTTCTTGTACTTAAGTCGGCAATGTGCCTTTTGTATCAATTTCTGATGCAACTTATGTGTTTCATCGTCAATACGAACGTCAGAGGGTTACAGTAAAACTGAAGTGAAGCATCGGAATCTATAACTAGTGTCACAGGAATGGTTCAAAACATAGACAGTAAGAAGAGTTAGTTTTCTTGTACTTAAGTCGGCATTGTGCATTTTGTATTTAATTCCGAAGCAATTTCTGTGTTTCATCGCAAATAAGAAGGTCAGAGGGATACAGTAAACCTGAAGTGAATCATCGGAAACTATAACTAGTGTCACATGAATTGTTCAAAATATAGACAGTAAGAAGAGTCAGTTTTCTTGTACTTAAGTCGGCATTGTGCCTTTTGTATTTAATTCCGAAGCAATTTATGTGTTTCATCGTCAATAACTAGGTCAGAGGGATACAGTAAACCTGAAGTGAATCATCGGAATCTATAACTAGTGTCACATGAATTGTTCAAAGTATAGACAGTAAGAAGAGTCAGTTTTCTTGTACTTAAGTCGGCATTGTGCCTTTTGTATTTAATTCCGAAACAATTTCATTGTTTCATCGTCAATAAGAAGGTCGGAGGGATACAGTAGACCTGTAGTGAAGCATCGGAATCTATAACTAGTGTCACAGGAATGGTTCAAACATAGACAGTAAGAAGAGTCAGTTTTCTTGTACTTAAGTCGGCATTGTGCGTTTTGTATTTAATTCCGATGCAACTTCTTTGTTTCATCAACTTTAAGTAGGTCACAGGGATATGGTAAACCTGAAGTGAAGCATCGGAATCTATAACTAGTGTCTCAGGAAAGGTTCAAAACATAGACAGTAAGAAGAGTCAGTCTTCTTGTACTTAAGTCGGCATTTCGCCTTTTGTATTTAATTCCGTTGCAATTTCTGTGTTTCATCGTCAATAAGAAGGTCAGAGGGATACAGTAAACCTGAGGTGAAGCATCGGAATCTATAACTAGTGTCACAGGAACGGTTCAAAACATAGACAGTAAGAAGAGTCAGTTTTCGTGTACTTATGTCGGCATTGTGCTTTTTCTATTTTATTCCTATGCAATATCTGGGTTTCATCGTCAACAAGAAGGTCAGAGGGATACAGTAAACCTGAAGTGAAGCATCGGAATCTATAACTAGTGTCACAGGAATGGTTCAAAACATAGACAGTAAGAAGAGTCAGTTTTCTTGTACTTAAGTCTGCGTTGTACCTTTTGTATTTAATTCCGATGCAATTTCTGTGTTTCATCGTCAATAAGAGGGTCAGAGGGATACAGTAAACCTGAAGTGAAGCATCGGAATCTATAACTAGTGTCACAGGAATGGTTCAAAACATAGACAGTAAGAAGAGTCAGTTTTCTTGTACTTAAGTCGGCGTTGTACCTTTTGTATTTAATTCCGATGCAATTTCTGTGTTTCATCGTCAATAAGGAGGTCAGAGGGATAAAGTAAACCTGAAGTGAAGCATCGGAATCTATAACTAGTGTCACAGGAATGGTTCAAAACATAGTCAGTAAGAAGAGTCAGTTTTCTTGTACTTAAGTCGGCATTGTGCCTTTTGTATTAATTACCGATGCAACTTCTGTGTTTCATCGTCAATACGAAGGTCAGAGGCTTACAGTAAACCTGAAGTGAAGCATCGGAATCTGTAACTAGTCTCACAGGAATTGTTCAAACCATAGACAGTAAGAAGAGTTAGTTTTCTTGTACTTAAGTCGGCATTGTGCATTTTGTATTTAATTCCGAAGCAATTTCTGTGTTTCATCGTCAATAAGAAGGTCAGAGGGATACAGTCAACCGGTAGTGAATCATTGGAATCTATAACTAGTGTCACTTGAATTGCTCAAAATATAGACAGTAAGAAGAGTCAGTTTTCTTGTACTTAAGTCGGCATTGTGCCTTTTGTATTTAATTCAGATGCAATGTCATTGTTTCATCGTCAATAAGAAAGTCAGAGGGATACAGTAGACCTGAAGTGAAGCATCGGAATCTATAACTAGTGTCACAGGAATGGTTCAAACATAGACAGTAAGAAGAGTCAGTTTTCTTGTACTTAAGTCGGCATTGTGCCTTTTCTATTTAATTACGATACAATTTCTTTGTTTCATCAACTTTAAGTAGGTCAGAGGGATACAGTAAACCTGAAGTGAAGCATCGGAATCTATAACTAGTGTCTCAGGAATGGTTCAAAACATAGACAGTAAGAAGAGTCAGTTTTCTTGTACTTAAGTCGGCATTTCGCCTTTTGTATTTAATTCCGTTGCAATTTCTGTGTTTCATCGTCAATAAGAAGGTCAGATGGATACAGTAAACCTGAGGTGAAGCATCGGAATCTGTAACTAGTGTCACAGGAATGGTTCAAAACATAGACAGTAAGAAGAGTCAGTTTTCGTGTACTTAAGTCGGCATTGTGCCTTTTCTATTTATTTCCGATGCAATTTCTGGGTTTCATCGTCAATAAGAAGTTCAGAGGGATACAGAAAACCTGAAGTGAAGCATCGGAATCTATAACTAGTGTCACAGGAGTGGTTCAAAACATAGACAGTAAGAAGAGTCAGTTTTCTTGTACTTAAGTCGGCGTTGTACCTTTTGTATTTAATTCCGATGCAATTACTGTGTTTCATCGTCAATAAGAAGGTCAGAGGGATACAGTAAACCTGAAGTGAAGCATCGGAATCTATAACTAGTGTCACAGGAATGGTTCAAAACATGGGCAGTAAAAAGAGTCAGTTTTCTGTACTTAAGTCGGAATTGTGCCTTTTGTATTTGATTCCGAAACAATTTTTGTGTTTAATCGTCAATAAGAAGGTCAGAGGGATACAGTAAACCTGAAGTGAATCATCGGAATCTATAACTAGTGTCACATGAATTGTTCAAAATATAGACAGAAAGAAGAGTCAGTTTTCTTGTACTTAAGTCGGCATTGTGCCTTTTGTATTTAATTCCGATACAATTTCATTGTTTCATCGTCAATAAGAAGGTCAGAGGGACACAGTAGACCTGTTGTGAAGCATCGGAATCTATAACTAGTGTCACAGGAATGGTTTAAAACATAGACAGTAAGAAGAGTCAGTTTTCTTGTACTTAAGTCGGCGTTGTACCTCTTGTATTTAATTCTGATGCAATTTCTGTGTTTCATCGTCGATAAGGAGGTCAGAGGGATAAAGTATAACCTGAAGTGAAGCATCGGAATCTATAACTAGTGTCACAGGAATGGTTCAAAACATAGACAGTAAGAAGTGTCAGTTTTCTTGTACTTAAGTCGGCATTGTGCCTTTTGTATTAATTACCGATGCAACTTCTGTGTTTCATCGTCAATACGAAGGTCAGAGGGTTACAGTAAACCTGAAGTGAAGCATCGGAATCTGTAGCTAGTCTCACAGGAATGGTTCAAACCATAGACAGTAAGAAGAATTAGTTTTCTTGTACTTAAGTCGGCATTGTGCATTTTGTATTTAATTCCGAAGCAATTTCTGTGTTTCATCGTCAATAAGAAGGTCAGAGGGATACAGTCAACCGGAAGTGAATCATTGGAATCTATAACTAGTGTCACATCAATTACTCAAAATATAGACAGTAAGAGGAGTCAGTTTCCGTGTACTTAAGTCGGCATTGTGCCTTTTGTATTTAATTCAGATGCAATGTCATTGTTTCATCATCAATAAGAAAGTCAGAGGGATACAGTAGACCTGAAGTGAAGCATCGGAATCTATAACTAGTGTCACAGGAATGGTTCAAACATAGACAGTAAGAAGAGTCAGTTTTCATGTACTTAAGTCGGCATTGTGCCTTTTGTATTTAATTACGATGCAATTTCTTTGTTTCATCAACTTTAAGTAGGTCAGAGGGATACAGTAAACCTGAAGTGAAGCATCGGGATCTATAACTAGTGTCTCAGGAATGGTTCAAAACATAGACAGTAAGAAGAGTCAGTTTTCTTGTTCTTAAGTCGGCATTTCGCCTTTTGTATTTAATTCCGTTGCAATTTCTGTGTTTCATCGTCAATAAGAAGGTCTGATGGATACAGTAAACCTGAGGTGAAGCATCGGAATCTATAACTAGTGTCACAGGAATAGTTCAAAACATAGACAGTAAGAAGAGTCAGTTTTCGTGTACTTAAGTCGGCATTGTGCCTTTTCTATTTATTTCCGATGCAATTTCTGGGTTTCATCGTCAATAAGAAGGTCAGAGGGATACAGTAAACCTGAAGTGAAGCATCGGAATCTATAACTAGTGTCACAGGAGTAGTTCAAAACATAGACAGTAAGAAGAGTCAGTTTTCTTGTACTTAAGTCGGCGTTGTACCTTTTGTATTTAATTCCGATGCAATTACTGTTTTTCATCGTCAATACGAAGGTCAGGGGGATACTGTAAACCTGAAGTGAAGCATCGGAATCTATAACATGTGTCACAGGAATGGTTCAAATCAAAGACAGTAAGAAGAGTCAGTTTTCTTGTACTTAAGTCGGCATTTCGCCTATTGTATTTAATTCCGTTGCAATTTCTGTGTTTCATCGTCAATAAGAAGGTCAGAGGGATACAGTAAACCTGAGGTGAAGCATCGGAATCTATAACTAGTGTCACAGGAATGGTTCAAAGCATAGACAGTAAGAAGAGTCAGTTTTCGTGTACTGAAGTCGGCATTGTGCGTTTTTATTTATTTCGATGCAATTTCTGGGTTTCATCGTCAATAAGAAGTTCAGAGGGATACAGAAAACCTGAAGTGAAGCATCGGAATCTATAACTAGTGTCACAGGAGTGGTTCAAAACATAGACAGTAAGAAGAGTTAGTTTTCTTGTACTTAAGTCGGCATTGTGCATTTTGTATTTAATTCCGAAGCAATTTCTGTGTTTCATCGCAAATAAGAAGGTCAGAGGGATACAGTAAAGCTGAAGTGAATCATCGGAATCTATAACTAGTGTCACATGAATTGTTCAAATTATAGACAGTAAGAAGAGTCAGTTTTCTTGTACTTAAGTCGGCATTGTGCATTTTGTATTTAATTCCGAAACAATTTCTGTGTTTCATCGTCAATAAGAAGGTCAGAGGGATACAGTAAACCTGAAGTGAATCATCGGAATCTATAACTAGTGTCACATGAATTGTTCAAAATATAGACAGTAAGAAGAGTCAGTTTTCTTGTACTTAAGTCGGCATTGTGCCTTTTGTATTTAATTCCGATACAATTTCATTGTTTCATCGTCAATAAGAAGGTCAGAGGGATACAGTAGACCTGTAGTGAAGCATCGGAATCTATAACTAGTGTCTCAGGAATGGTTCAAACATAGACAGTAAGAAGAGTCAGTTTTCTTGTACTTAAGTCGGCATTGTGCCTTTTGTATTTAATTCCGATGCAATTTCTTTGTTTCATCAACTTTAAGTAGGTCAGAGGGATACAGTAAACCTGAGGTGAAGCATCGGAATCTATAACTAGTGTCACAGGAATGGTTCAAAACATAGACAGTAAGAAGAGTCAGTTTTCGTGTACTTAAGTCGGCATTATGCCTTTTCTATTTATTTCCGATGCAATTTCTGGGTTTCATCGTCAATAAGAAGTTCAGAGGGATACAGAAAACCTGAAGTGAAGCATCGGAATCTATAACTAGTGTCACAGGAGTGGTTCAAAACATAGATAGTAAGAAGAGTCAGTTTTCTTGTACTTAAGTCGGCGTTGTACCTATTGTATTTAATTCCGATGCAATTACTGTGTTTCATCGTCAATAAGAAGGTCAGAGGGATACAGTAAACCTGAATTGAGGCATCGGAATCTACAACTAGTGACACAGGAATGGTTCAAAACATGGACAGATAGAAGAGTCAGTTTTCTTGTACTTAAGTCGGCATTGTGCCCTTTGTATCAATTTCAGATGCAACTTCTGTGTTTCATCGTCAATACGAAGGTCAGAGGGTTACAGTAAACCTGAAGTGAAGCATCGGAATCTATAACTAGTGTCACATGAATTGTTCAAAATATAGACAGTAAGAAGAGTCAGTTTTCTTGTACTTAAGTCGGCATTGTGCATTTTGTATTTAATTCCGAAGCAATTTCTGTGTTTCATCGCAAATAAGAAGGTCAGAGGGATACAGTAAAGCTGAAGTGAATCATCGGAATCTATAACTAGTGTCACATGAATTGTTCAAAATATAGACAGTAAGAAGAGTCAGTTTTCTTGTACTTAAGTCGGCATTGTGCCTTTTGTATTTAATTCCGATACAATTTCATTGTTTCATTGTCAATAAGAAGGTCAGAGGGATACAGTTGACCTGTAGTGAAGCATCGGAATCTATAACTAGTGTCACAGGAATGGTTCAAACATAGACAGTAAGAAGAGTCAGTTTTCTTGTACTTAAGTCGGCATTGTGCCTTTTGTATTTAATTCCGATGCAATTTCTTTGTTTCATCAACTTTAAGTAGGTCAGAGGGATACAGTAAACCTGAAGTGAAGCATCGGAATCTATAACTAGTGTCTCAGGAATTGTTAAAAGCATAGACAGTAAGAAGAGTCAGTCTTCTTGTACTTAAGTCGGCATTTCGCCTTTTGTATTTAATTCCGTTGCAATTTCTGTGTTTCATCGTCAATAAGAAGGTCAGAGGGACACAGTAAACCTGAGATGAAGCATCGGAATCTATAACTAGAGTCACAGGAATGGTTCAAAACATAGACAGTAAGAAGGGTCAGTTTTCGTGTACTTAAGTCGGCATTGAGCCTTTTCTATTTAATTCCGATGCAATTTCTTTGTTTCATCAACTTTAAGTAGGTCAGAGGGATACATTAAACCTGATGTGAAGCATCGGAATCTATAACTAGTGTCACAGGAATGGTTCAAAACATAGACAGTAAGAAGAGTCAGTTTTCTTGTACTTAAGTCGGCGTTGTACCTTTTGTATTTAATTCCGATGCAATTTCTGTGTTTCATCGTCAATAAGGAGGTCAGAGGGATACAGTAAACCTGAAGTGAAGCATCGGAATCTATAACTAGTGTCACAGGAATGGTTCAAAACATAGACAGTAAGAAGAATCAGTTTTCTTGTACTTAAGTCGGCATTGTGCCTTTTGTATTAATAACCGATGCAACTATTGTGTTTCATCGTCAATACGAAGGTCAGAGGGTTACAGTAAACCTGAAGTGAAGCATCGGAATCTGTAACTAGTGTCACAGGAATGGTTCAAACCATAGACAGTAAGAAGAGTTAGTTTTCTTGTACTTAAGTCGGCATTGTGCATTTTGTATTTAATTCCGAAGCAATTTCAGTGTTTCATCGTCAATAAGAATGTCAGAGGGATACAGTAAACCTGAAGTGAAGCATAGGAAACTATAACTAGTGTCACAGGATTGGTTCAAAACTTAGACAGTAAGAAGAGTCAGTTTTCTTGTAATTAAGTCGGCATTGTGCCTTTTGTATTTAATTCCGATGCAATTTCTGTGTTTCATCGTCAATAAGAAGGTCAGAGGGATACAGTAAACCTGAAGGTAAGCATCGGAATCTATAACTAGTGTCACAGGAATGGTTCAAAACATAGACAGTAAGAAGAGTCAATTTTCTTGTACTTAAGTTGGCATTGTGCCTTTTGTATTTCATTCCGATGCAATTTCTGTGTTTCATCGTCAATACGAAGGTCAGAGGGAGACAGTAAACCTTAAGTGAAGCATCGATATCTATAGCTAGTGTCACAGAAGTGGTTCAAAACATAGACAGTAAGAAGAGTCAGTTTTCTTGTACTTAAGTCGGCATTGTGCCTTTTGTATTTAATTCAGATGCAATGTCATTGTTTCAACGTCAATAAGGAGGTCAGAGGGATACAGTAGACCTGAAGTGAAGCATCGAAATCTATAACTAGTGTCACAGGAATGGTTCAAACATAGACAGTAAGGAGAGTCAGTTTTCTTGTACTTAAGTCGGCATTGTGCCTTTTGTATTTAATTACGATGCAATTTCTTTGTTTCATCAACTTTAAGTAGGTCAGAGGGATACAGTAAACCTGAAGTGAAGCATCGGAATCTATAACTAGTGTCTCAGGAATGGTTCAAAACATAGACAGTAAGAAGAGTCAGTTTTCTTGTACTTAAGTCGGCATTTCGCCTTTTGTATTTAATTCCGTTGCAATTTCTGTGTTTCATCGTCAATAAGAAGGTCAGAGGGATACAGTAAACCTGAGGTGAAGCATCGGAATCTATAACTAGTGTCACAGGAATGGTTCAAAACATAGACAGTCAGAAGAGTCAGTTTTCGTGTACTTAAGTCGGCATTGTGCCTTTTCTATTTATTTCCGATGCTATTTCTGGGTTTCATCGTCAATAAGAAGGTCAGAGGGATGCAGTAAACCTGAAGTGAAGCATCGGAATCTATAACTAGTGTCACAGGAGTGGTTCAAAACATAGACAGTAAGAAGAGTCAGTTTTCTTGTACTTAAGTCGGCGTTGTACCTTTTGTATTTAAATCCGATGCAATTACTGTGTTTCATCGTCAATAAGAAGGTCAGAGGGATACAATAAACCTGAAGTGAAGCATCGGAATCTATAACTAGTGTCACAGGAATGGTTCAAAACATAGACAGTAAGAAGAGTCAGTTTTCTTGTACTTAAGTCGGCAATGTGCCTTTTGTATCAATTTCTGATGCAACTTCTGTGTTTCATCGTCAATACGAACGTCAGAGGGTTACAGTAAACCTGAAGTGAAGCATCGGAATCTATAACTAGTGTCACAGGAATGGTTCAAAACATAGACAGTAAGAAGAGTTAGTTTTCTTGTACTTAAGTCGGCATTGTGCATTTTGTATTTAATTCCGAAGCAATTTCTGTGTTTCATCGCAAATAAGAAGGTCAGAGGGATACAGTAAACCTGAAGTGAATCATCGGAATCTATAACTAGTGTCACATGAATTGTTCAAAATATAGACAGTAAGAAGAGTCAGTTTTCTTGTACTTAAGTCGGCATTGTGCCTTTTGTATTTAATTCCGAAGCAATTTATGTGTTTCATCGTCAATAACTAGGTCAGAGGGATACAGTAAACCTGAAGTGAATCATCGGAATCTATAACTAGTGTCACATGAATTGTTCAAAATATGGACAGTAAGAAGAGTCAGTTTTCTTGTACTTAAGTCGGCATTGTGCCTTTTGTATTTAATTCCGAAACAATTTCATTGTTTCATCGTCAATAAGAAGGACGGAGGGATACAGTAGACCTGTAGTGAAGCATCGGAATCTATAACTAGTGTCACAGGAATGGTTCAAACATAGACAGTAAGAAGAGTCAGTTTTCTTGTACTTAAGTCGGCATTGTGCCTTTTGTATTTAATTCCGATGCAACTTCTTTGTTTCATCAACTTTAAGTAGGTCACAGGGATACGGTAAACCTGAAGTGAAGCATCGGAATCTATAACTAGTGTCTCAGGAAAGGTTCAAAACATAGACAGTAAGAAGAGTCAGTCTTCTTGTACTTAAGTCGGCATTTCGCCTTTTGTATTTAATTCCGTTGCAATTTCTGTGTTTCATCGTCAATAAGAAGGTCAGAGGGATACAGTAAACCTGAGGTGAAGCATCGGAATCTATAACTAGTGTCACAGGAACGGTTCAAAACGTAGACAGTAAGAAGAGTCAGTTTTCTTGTACTTAAGTCTGCGTTGTACCTTTTGTATTTAATTCCGATGCAATTTCTGTGTTTCATCGTCAATAAGAGGGTCAGAGGGATACAGTAAACCTGAAGTGAAGCATCGGAATCTATAACTAGTGTCACAGGAATGGTTCAAAACATAGACAGTAAGAAGAGTCAGTTTTCTTGTACTTAAGTTCGCGTTGTACCTTTTGTATTTAATTCCGATGCAATTTCTGTGTTCCATCGTCAATAAGGAGGTCAGAGGGATAAAGTAAACCTGAAGTGAAGCATCGGAATCTATAACTAGTGTCACAGGAATGGTTCAAAACATAGTCAGTAAGAAGAGTCAATTTTCTTGTACTTAAGTCGGCATTGTGCCTTTTGTATTAATTAGCGATGCAACTTCTGTGTTTCATCGTCAATACGAAGGTCAGAGGCTTACAGTAAACCTGAAGTGAAGCATCGGAATCAGTAACTAGTCTCACAGGAATTGTTCAAACCATAGACAGTAAGAAGAGTTAGTTTTCTTGTACTTAAGTCGGCATTGTGCATTTTGTATTTAATTCCGAAGCAATTTCTGTGTTTCATCGTCAATAAGAAGGTCAGAGGGATACAGTCAACCGGTAGTGAATCATTGGAATCTATAACTAGTGTCACATGAATTGCTCAAAATATAGACAGTAAGAAGAGTCAGTTTTCTTGTACTTAAGTCGGCATTGTGCCTTTTGTATTTAATTCAGATGCAATGTCATTGTTTCATCGTCAATAAGAAAGTCAGAGGGATACAGTAGACCTGAAGTGAAGCATCGGAATCTATAACTAGTGTCACAGGAATGGTTCAACATAGACAGTAAGAAGAGTCAGTTTTCTTGTACTTAAGTCGGCATTGTGCCTTTTCTATTTAATTACGATACAATTTCTTTGTTTCATCAACTTTAAGTAGTTCAGAGGGATACAGTAAACCTGAAGTGAAGCATCGGAATCCATAACAAGTGTCTCAGGAATGGTTCAAAACATAGACAGTAAGAAGAGTCAGTTTTCTTGTACTTAAGTCGGCATTTCGCCTTTTGTATTTAATTCCGTTGCAATTTCTGTGTTTCATCGTCAATAAGAAGGTCAGATGGATACAGTAAACCTGAGGTGAAGCATCGGAATCTGTAACTAGTGTCACAGGAATGGTTCAAAACATAGACAGTAAGAAGAGTCAGTTTTCGTGTACTTAAGTCGGCATTGTGCCTTTTCTATTTATTTCCGATGCAATTTCTGGGTTTCATCGTCAATAAGAAGTTCAGAGGGATACAGAAAACCTGAAGTGAAGCATCGGAATCTATAACTAGTGTCACAGGAGTGGTTCAAAACATAGACAGTAAGAAGAGTCAGTTTTCTTGTACTTAAGTCGGCGTTGTACCTTTTGTATTTAATTCCGATGCAATTACTGTGTTTCATCGTCAATAAGAAGGTCAGAGGGATACAGTAAACCTGAAGAGAAGCATCGGAATCTATAACTAGTGTCACAGGAATGGTTCAAAACATGGACAGTAAGAAGAGTCAGTTTTCTTGTACTTAAGTCGGCATTGTGCCTTTTGTATCAATTTCAGATGCCACTTCTGTGTTTCATCGTCAATACGAAGGTCAGAGGGTTACAGTAACCCTGAAGTGAATCATCGGAATCTATACTAGTGTCACATGAATTGTTCAAAATATAAACAGTAAGAAGAGTCAGTTTTCTTGTACTTAAGTCGGAATTGTGCCTTTTGTATTTAATTCCGAAACAATTTCTGTGTTTAATCGTCAATAAGAAGGTCTGAGGGATACAGTAAACCTGAAGTGAATCATCGGAATCTATAACTAGTGTCACATGAATTGTTCAAAATATAGACAGAAAGAAGAGTCAGTTTTCTTGTACTTAAGTCGGCATTGTGCCTTTTGTATTTAATTCCGATACAATTTCATGGTTTCATCGTCAATAAGAAGGTCAGAGGGACACAGTAGACCTGTTGTGAAGCATCGGAATCTATAACTAGTGTCACAGGAATGGTTCAAAACATAGACAGTAAGAAGTGTCAGTTTTCTTGTACTTAAGTCGGCATTGTGCCTTTTGTATTAATTACCGATGCAACTTCTGTGTTTCATCGTCAATACGAAGGTCAGAGGGTTACAGTAATCCTGAAGTGAAGCATCGGAATCTGTAACTAGTCTCACAGGAATGGTTCAAACCATAGACAGTAAGAAGAATTAGTTTTCTTGTAATTAAGTCGGCATTGTGCATTTTGTATTTAATTCCGAAGCAATTTCTGTGTTTCATCGTCAATAAGAAGGTCAGAGGGATACAGTCAACCGGAAGTGAATCATTGGAATCTATAACTAGTGTCACATCAATTGCTCAAAATATAGACAGTAAGAGGAGTCAGTTTCCGTGTACTTAAGTCGGCATTGTGCCTTTTGTATTTAATTCAGATGCAATGTCATTGTTTCATCATCAATAAGAAAGTCAGAGGGATACAGTAGACCTGAAGTGAAGCATCGGAATCTATAACTAGTGTCACAGGAATGGTTCAAACATAGACAGTAAGAAGAGTCAGTTTTCATGTACTTAAGTCGGCATTGTGCCTTTTGTATTTAATTACGATGCAATTTCTTTGTTTCATCAACTTTAAGTAGGCCAGAGGGATACAGTAAACCTGAAGTGAAGCATCGGAATCTATAACTAGTGTCTCAGGAATGGTTCAGAACATAGACAGTAAGAAGAGTCAGTTTTCTTGTACTTAAGTCGGCATTTCGCCTTTTGTATTTAATTCCGTTGCAATTTCTGTGTTTCATCGTCATTAAGAAGGTCAGATGGATACAGTAAACCTGAGGTGAAGCATCGGAATCTATAACCAGTGTCACAGGAATGGTTCAAAACATAGACAGTAAGAAGAGTCAGTTTTCGTGTACTTAAGTCGGCATTGTGCCTTTTCTATTTATTTCCGATGCAATTTCTGGGTTTCATCGTCAATAAGAAGGTCAGAGGGATACAGTAAACCTGAAGTGAAGCATCGGAATCTATAACTAGTGTCACAGGAGTAGTTCAAAACATAGACAGTAAGAAGAGTCAGTTCTCTTGTACTTAAGTCGGCGTTGTACCTTTTGTATTTAATTCCGATGCAATTACTGTGTTTCAGCGTCAATAAGAAGGTCAGAGGGATACTGCAAACCTGAAGTGAAGCATCGGAATCTATAACATGTGTCACAGGAATGGTTCAAATCATAGACAGTAAGAAGAGTCAGTTTTCTTGTACTTAAGTCGGCATTTCGCCTATTGTTTTTAATTCCGTTGCAATTTCTGTGTTTCATCGTCAATAAGAAGGTCAGATGGATACAGTAAACCTGAGGTGAAGCATCGGAATCTATAACTAGTGTCACAGGAATGGTTCAAAACATAGACAGTAAGAAGAGTCAGTTTTCGTGTACTTAAGTCGGCATTGTGCGTTTTCTATTTATTTCCGATGCAATTTCTGGGTTTCATCGTCAATAAGAAGTTCAGAGGGATACAGAAAACCTGAAGTGAAGCATCGGAATCTGTAACTAGTGTCACAGGAGTGGTTCAAAACATAGACAGTAAGAAGAGTCAGTTTTCTTGTACTTAAGTCGGCGTTGTACCTTTTGTATCAATTTCAGATGCAACTTCTGTGTTTCATCGTCAATACGAAGGTCAGAGGGTTACAGTAAACCTGAAGTGAAGCATCGGAATCTATAACTAGTGTCACAGGAATGGTTCAAAACATAGACAGTAAGAAGAGTTAGTTTTCTTGTACTTAAGTCGGCATTGTGCATTTTGTATTTAATTCCGAAGCAATTTCTGTGTTTCATCGCAAATAAGAAGGTCAGAGAGATACAGTAAAGCTGAAGTGAATCATCGGAATCTATAACTAGTGTCACATGAATTGTTCAAAATATAGAGAGTAAGATGAGTCAGTTTTCTTGTACTTAAGTCGGCATTGTGCATTTTGTATTTAATTCCGAAACAATTTCTGTGTTTCATCGTCAATAAGAAGGTCAGAGGGATACAGTAAGCCTGAAGTGAATCATCGGAATCTATAACTAGTGTCACATGAATTGTTCAAAATATAGACAGTAAGAAGAGTCAGTTTTCTTGTACTTAAGTCGGCATTGTGCCTTTTGTATTTAATTCCGATACAATTTCATTGTTTCATCGTCAATAAGAAGGTCAGAGGGATACAGTAGACCTGTAGTGAAGCATCGGAATCTATAACTAGTGTCACAGGAATGGTTCAAACATAGACAGTAAGAAGAGTCAGTTTTCTTGTACCTAAGTCGGCATTGTGCCTTTTGTATTTAATTCCGATGCAATTTCTTTGTTTCATCAAGTTTAAGTAGGTCAGAGGGATACAGTAAACCTGAGGTGAAGCATCGGAATCTATAACTAGTGTCACAGGAATGGTTCAAAACATAGACAGTAAGAAGAGTCAGTTTTCGTGTACTTAAGTCAGCATTGTGCCTTTTCTATTTATTTCCGATGCAATTTCTGGGTTTCATCGTCAATATGAAGTTCAGAGGGATACAGAAAACCTGAAGTGAAGCATCGGAATCTATAACTAGTGTCACAGGAGTGGTTCAAAACATAGACAGTAAGAAGAGTCAGTTTTCTTGTACTTAAGTCGGCATTGAGCCTTTTCTATTTAATTCCTATGCAATTTCTGGGTTTCATCGTCAACAAGAAGGTCAGAGGGATACAGTAAACCTGAAGTGAAGCTTCGGAATCTATAACTAGTGTCACAGGATTGGTTCAAAACATAGACAGTAAGAAGAGTCAGTTTTCTTGTACTTAAGTCTGCGTTGTACCTTTTGTATTTAATTCCGATGCAATATCTGTGTTTCATCGTCAATAAGAGGGTCAGAGGGATACAGTAAACCTGAAGTGAAGCATCGGAATCTACAACTAGTGTCACAGGAATGGTTCAAAACATAGACAGAAAGAAGAGTCAGTTTTCTTGTACTTAAGTCGGCATTGTGCCTTTTGTATTAATTTCCGATGCAACTTCTGTGTTTCATCGTCAATACGAAGGTCAGAGGGTTACAGTAAACCTGAAGTGAAGCATCGGAATCTATAACTAGTGTCACAGGAATGGTTCAAAACATAGACAGTAAGAAGAGTTAGTTTTCTTGTACTTAAGTCGGCTTTGTGAATTTTGTATTTAATTCCGAAGCAATTTCTGTGTTTCATCGTCAATAAGAAGGTCAGAGGGATACAGTAAACCTGAAGTGAATCATTGGAATCTATAACTAGTGTCACATGAATTGCTCTAAATATAGACAGTTAGAAGAATCAGTTTTCTTGTACTTAAGTCGGCATTGTGCCTTTTATATTTAATTCCGATGCAATTTCATTGTTCCATCGTCAATAAGAAGGTCAGAGGGATACAGTTTACCTGCAGTGAAGCATCGGAATCTATAACTAGTGTCACAGGAATGGTTCAAACATAGACAGTAAGTAGTGTCAGTTTTCTTGTACTTAAGTCGGCATTTCGCCTTTTGTATTTAATTCCGTTGCAATTTCTGTGTTTCATCGTCAATAAGAAGGTCAGAGGGACACAGTAAAGCTGAGGTGAAGCATCGGAATCTATAAATAGTGTCACAGGAATGGTTCAAAACATAGACAGTAAGAAGGGTCAGTTTTCGTGTACTTAAGTCGGCATTGAGCCTTTTCTATTTAATTCCTATGCAATTTCTGGGTTTCATCGTCAACAAGAAGGTCAGAGGGATACAGTAAACCTGAAGTGAAGCATCGGAATCTATAACTAGTGTCACAGGAATGATTCAAATCATAGACAGTAAGAAGAGTCAGTTTTCTTGTACTTAAGTCTGCGTTGTACCTTTTGTATTTAATTCCGATGCAATATCTGTGTTTCATCGTCAATAAGTGGGTCAGAGGGATACAGTAAACCTGAAGTGAAGCATCGGAATCTACAACTAGTGTCACAGGAATGGTTCAAAACATAGACAGTAAGAAGAGTCAGTTTTCTTGTACTTAAGTCGGCATTTCGCCTTTTGTATTTAATTCCGTTGCAATTTCTGTGTTTCATCGTCAATAAGAAGGTCAGAGGGATACAGTAAACCTGAAGTGAAGCATCGGAATCTATAACTAGTGTCTCAGGAATGGTTCAAAACATAGACAGAGTAAGAAGAGTCAAATTTCTTGTACTTAAGTCGGCATTTCGTCTTTTGTTTTTAATTCCGTTGCAATTTCTGTGTTTCATCGTCAATAAGAAGGTCAGAGGGATACAGTAAACCTGAGGTGAAGCATCGGAATCTATAACTAGTGTCACAGGAATGGTTCAAAACATAGACAGTAAGAATTGTCAGTTTTCGTGTACTTAAGTCGGCATTGTGCCTTTTCTATTTAATTACGATGCTATTTCTTTGTTTCATCAACTTTAAGTAGGTCAGAGGGATACAGTAAACCTGAAGTGAAGCATCGGAATCTATAACTAGTGTCTCAGGAATGGTTCAAAACATAGACAGTAAGAAGAGTCAGTTTTCTTGTACTTAAGGCGGCTTTTCGCCTTTTGTATTTAATTCCGTTGCAATTTCTGTGTTTCATCGTCAATAAGAAGGTCAGAGGGATACAGGAAACCTGAAGTGAAGCATCGGAATCTATCACTAGTGTCACAGGAATGGTTCAAAACATAGACAGTAAGAAGAGTCAGTTTTCTTGTACTTAAGTCGGCGTTGTACCTTTTGTATTTAATTCCGATGCAATTTCTGTGTTTCATCGTCAATAAGAAGGTCAGAGAGATACAGTAAACCTGAAGTGAAGCATCGGAATCTATAACTAGTGTCACAGGAATGGTTCAAAACATAGACAGTAAGAAGAGTCAGTTTTCTTGTACTTAAGTCGGCGTTGTACCTTTTGTATATAATTCCGATGCAATTTCTGTGTTTCATCGTCAATAAGAAGGTCAGAGGGATACAGTAAACCTGAAGTGTAGCATCGGAATCTATAACTAGTGTCTCAGGAATGGTTCAAAACATTGACAGTAAGAAGAGTCAGTTTTCTTGTACTTAAGTCGGCATTTCGCCTTTTGTATTTAATTCCGTTGCAATTTCTGTGTTTCATCGTCAGTAAGAAGGTCAAAGGGATATAGTAAACCTGAGGTGAAGCATCGGAATCTATAACTAGTGTCACAGGAATGGTTCAAAACAGAGACAGTAAGAAGGGTCAGTTTTCGTGTACTTAAATCGGCATTGCGCCTTTTCTATTTAATTCCTATGCAATTTCTGTTTTTCATCGTCAGCAAGAAGGTCAAAAGGATACAGTAAACCTGAAGTGAAGCATCGGAATCTATAACTAGTGTCACAGGAATGGTTCAAAACATAGACAGTAAGAAGAGTCAGTTTTCTTGTACTTAAGTCGGCATTGTGCATTTTGTATTTAATTCCGAAACAATTTCTGTGTTTCATCGTCAATAAGAAGGTCAGAGGGATACAGTAACCCTTAAGTGAATCATCGGAATCTATAACTAGTGTCACATGAATTGTTCAAAATATAGACAGTAAGAAGAGTCAGTTTTCTTGTACTTAAGTCGGCATTGTGCCTTTTGTATTTAATTCCGATACAATTTCATTGTTTCATCGTCAATAAGAAGGTCAGAGGGATACAGTAGACCTGTAGTGAAGCATCGGAATCTATAACTAGTGTCACAGGAATGGTTCAAACATAGACAGTAAGAAGAGTCAGTTTTCTTGTACTTAAGTCGGCATTGTGCCTTTTGTATTTAATTCCGATGCAATTTCTTTGTTCCATCGTCAATAAGAAGGTCAGTGGGATACAGTAAACCGGAAGTGAATCATTGGAATCTATAACTAGTGTCACATGAATTGCTCAAAATATAGACAGTTAGAAGAGTCAGTTTTCTTGTACTTAAGTCGGCATTGTGCCTTTTATATTTAATTCCGATGCAATTTCATTGTTCCATCGTCAATAAGAAGGTCAGAGGGATACAGTAGAACTGCAGTGAAGCATCGGAATCTATAACTAGTGTCACAGGAATGGTTCAAACATAGACAGTAAGAAGAGTCAGTTTTCTTGTACTTAAGTCGGCATTGTGCCTTTTGTATCAATTTCAGATGCAACTTCTGTGTTTCATCGTCAATACGAAGGTCAGAGGGTTACAGTAAACCTGAAGTGAAGCATCGGAATCTATAACTAGTGTCACAGGAATGGTTCAAAACATTGACAGTAAGAAGAGTTAGTTTTCTTGTACTTAAGTCGGCATTGTGCATTTTGTATTTAATTCCGAAGCAATTTCTGTGTTTCATCGCAAATAAGAAGGTCAGAGGAATACAGTAAAGCTGAAGTGAATCATCGGAATCTATAACTAGTGTCACATGAATTGTTCAAAATATAGACAGTAAGAAGAGTCTGTTTTCTTGTACTTAAGTCGGCATTGTGCATTTTGTATTTAATTCCGAAACAATTTCTGTGTTTCATCGTCAATAAGAAGGTCAGAGGGATACAGTAAACCTGAAGTGAATCATCGGAATCTATAACTAGTGTCACATGAATTGTTCAAAATATAGACAGTAAGAAGAGTCAGTTTTCTTGTACTTAAGTCGGCATTGTGCCTTTTGTATTTAATTCCGATACAATTTCATTGTTTCATCGTCAATAAGAAGGTCAGAGGGATACAGTAGACCTGTAGTGAAGCTTCGGAATCTATAACTAGTGTCACAGGAATGGTTCAAACATAGACAGTAAGAAGAGTCAGTTTTCTTGTACTTAAGTCGGCATTGTGCCTTTTGTATTTAATTCCGATGCAATTTCTTTGTTTCATCAACTTTAAGTAGGTCAGAGGGATACAGTAAACCTGAGGTGAAGCATCGGAATCTATAACTAGTGTCACAGGAATGGTTCAAAACATAGACAGTAAGAAGAGTCAGTTTTCGTGTACTTAAGTCGGCATTGTGCCTTTTCTATTTATTTCCGATGCAATTTCTGGGTTTCATCGTCAATAAGAAGTTCAGAGGGATACAGAAAACCTGAAGTGAAGCATCGGAATCTATAACTAGTGTCACAGGAGTGGTTCAAAACATAGACAGTAAGAAGAGTCAGTTTTCTTGTACTTAAGTCAGCGTTGTACCTTTTGTATTTAATTCCGATGCAATTACTGTGTTTCATCGTCAATAAGAAGGTCAGAGGGATACAGTAAACCTGAAGTGAAGCATCGGAATCTACAACTATTGTCACAGGAATGGTTCAAAACATGGACAGAAAGAAGAGTCAGTTTTCTTGTACTTAAGTCGGCATTGTGCCTTTTGTATCAATTTCAGATGCAACTTCTGTGTTTCATCGTCAATACGAAGGTCAGAGGGTTACAGTAAACCTGAAGTGAAGCATCGGAATCTATAACTAGTGTCTCAGGAATGGTTCAAAACATAGACAGTAAGAAGAGTCAGTCTTCTTGTACTTATGTAAGCATTTCGCCATTTGTATTTAATTCCGTTGCAATTTCTGTGTTTCATCGTCAATAAGAAGGTCAGAGGGACACAGAAAACCTGAGATGAAGCATCGGAATCTATAACTAGTGTCACAGGAATGGTTCAAAACATAGACAGTAAGAAGGGTCAGTTTTCGTGTACTTAAGTCGGCATTGAGCCTTTTCTATTTAATTCCTATGCAATTTCTGGGTTTCACCGTCAACAAGAAGGTCAGAGGGATACAGTAAACCTGAAGTGAAGCATCGGAATCTATAACTAGTGTCACAGGAATGGTTCAAAACATAGACAGTAAGAAGAGTCAGTTTTCTTGTACTTAAGTCTGCGTTGTACCTTTTGTATTTAATTCCGATGCAATTTCTGTGTTTCATCGTCAATAAGAAGGTCAGAGGGATACAGTAAACCTGAAGTAAAGCATCGGAATCTATAACTAGTGTCACAGGAATGGTTCAAAACATAGACAGTAAGAAGAGTCAGTTTTCTTGTACTTAAGTCGGCGTTGTACCTTTTGTATATAATTCCGATGCAATTTCTGTGTTTCATCGTCAATAAGAAGGTCAGAGGGATACAGTAAACCTGAAGTGAAGCATCGGAATCTATAACTAGTGTCACAGGAATGGTTCAAAACATAGACAGTAAGAAGAGTCAGTTTTCTTGTACTTAAGTCGGCATTGTGCCTTTTGTATTAATTTCCGATGCAACATCTGTGTTTCATCGTCAATACGAAGGTCAGAGGGTTACAGTAAACCTGAAGTGAGCATCGGCATCTATAACTAGTGTCACAGGAATGGTTCAAAACATAGACAGTAAGAAGAGTTAGTTTTCTTGTACTTAAGTCGGCATTGTGCCTTTTGTATTTAATTCGGAAGCAATTTCTGTGTTTCATCGTCAATAAGAAGGTCAGAGGGATACAGTAAACCTGAAGTGAATCATTGGAATCTATAACTAGTGTCACATGAATTGCTCAAAATATAGACAGTAAGAAGAGTCAGTTTTCTTGTACTTAAGTCGGCATTGTGCATTTTGTATTTAATTCCGAAACAATTTCTGTGTTTCATCGTCAATAAGAAGGTCAGAGGGATACAGTAACCCTTAAGTGAATCATCGGAATCTATAACTAGTGTCACATGAATTGTTCAAAATATAGACAGTAAGAAGAGTCAGTTTTCTTGTACTTAAGTCGGCATTGTGCCTTTTGTATTTAATTCCGATACAATTTCATTGTTTCATCGTCAATAAGAAGGTCAAAGGGATACAGTAGACCTGTAGTGAACCATCGGAATCTATAACTAGTGTCACAGGAATGGTTCAAACATAGACAGTAAGAAGAGTCAGTTTTCTTGTACTTAAGTCGGCATTGTGCCTTTTGTATTTAATTCCGATGCAATTTCTTTGTTTCATCGTCAATAAGAAGGTCAGTGGGATACAGTAAACCTGAAGTGAATCATTGGAATCTATAATTAGTGTCACATGAATTGCTCAAAATATAGACAGTTAGAAGAGTCAGTTTTCTTGTACTTAAGTCGGCATTGTGCCTTTTATATTTAATTCCGATGCAATTTCATTGTTCCATCGTCAATAAGAAGGTCAGAGGGATACAGTAGAACTGCAGTGAAGCATCGGAATCTATAACTAGTGTCACAGGAATGGTTCAAACATAGACAGTAAGAAGAGTCAGTTTTCTTGTACTTAAGTCGGCATTGTGCCTTTTGTATCAATTTCAGATGCAACTTCTGTGTTTCATCGTCAATACGAAGGTCAGAGGGTTACAGTAAACCTGAAGTGAAGCATCGGAATCTATAACTAGTGTCACAGGAATGGTTCAAAACATTGACAGTAAGAAGAGTTAGTTTTCTTGTACTTAAGTCGGCATTGTGCATTTTGTATTTAATTCCGAAGCAATTTCTGTGTTTCATCGCAAATAAGAAGGTCAGAGGAATACAGTAAAGCTGAAGTGAATCATCGGAAACTATAACTAGTGTCACATGAATTGTTCAAAATATAGACAGTAAGAAGAGTCAGTTTTCTTGTACTTAAGTCGGCATTGTGCATTTTGTATTTAATTCCGAAACAATTTCTGTGTTTCATCGTCAATAAGAAGGTCAGAGGGATACAGTAAACCTGAAGTGAATCATCGGAATCTATAACTAGTGTCACATGAATTGTTCAAAATATAGACAGTAAGAAGAGTCAGTTTTCTTGTACTTAAGTCGGCATTGTGCCTTTTGTATTTAATTCCGATACAATTTCATTGTTTCATCGTCAATAAGAAGGTCAGAGGGATACAGTAGACCTGTAGTGAAGCATCGGAATCTATAACTAGTGTCACAGGAATGGTTCAAACATAGACAGTAAGAAGAGTCAGTTTTCTTGTACTTAAGTCGGCATTGTGCCTTTTGTATTTAATTCCGATGCAATTTCTTTGTTTCATCAACTTTAAGTAGGTCAGAGGGATACAATAAACCTGAGGTGAAGCATCGGAATCTATAACTAGTGTCACAGGAATGGTTCAAAACATAGACAGTAAGAAGAGTCAGTTTTCGTGTACTTAAGTCGGCATTGTGCCTTTTCTATTTATTTCCGATGCAATTTCTGGGTTTCATCGTCAATAAGAAGTTCAGAGGGATACAGAAAACCTGAAGTGAAGCATCGGAATCTATAACTAGTGTCACAGGAGTGGTTCAAAACATAGACAGTAAGAAGAGTCAGTTTTCTTGTACTTAAGTCAGCGTTGTACCTTTTGTATTTAATTCCGATGCAATTACTGTGTTTCATCGTCAATAAGAAGGTCAGAGGGATACAGTAAACCTGAAGTGAAACATCGGAATCTACAACTAGTGTCACAGGAATGGATCAAAACATGGACTGAAAGAAGAGTCAGTTTTCTTGTACTTAAGTCGGCATTGTGCCTTTTGTATCAATTTCAGATGCAACTTCTGTGTTTCATCGTCAATACGAAGGTCAGAGGGTTACAGTAAACCTGAAGTGAAGCATCGGAATCTATAACTAGTGTCTCAGGAATGGTTCAAAACATAGACAGTAAGAAGAGTCAGTCTTCTTGTACTTAAGTCGGCATTTCGCCTTTTGTATTTAATTCCGTTGCAATTTCTGTGTTTCATCGTCAATAAGAAGGTCAGAGGGACACAGAAAACCTGAGATGAAGCATCGGAATCTATAACTAGTGTCACAGGAATGGTTCAAAACATAGACAGTAAGAAGGGTCAGTTTTCGTGTACTTAAGTCGGCATTGAGCCTTTTCTATTTAATTCCTATGCAATTTCTGGGTTTCACCGTCAACAAGAAGGTCAGAGGGATACAGTAAACCTGAAGTGAAGCATCGGAATCTATAACTAGTGTCACAGGAATGGTTCAAAACATAGACAGTAAGAAGAGTCAGTTTTCTTGTACTTAAGTCTGCGTTGTACCTTTTGTATTTAATTCCGATGCAATATCTGTGTTTCATCGTAAATAAGAGGGTCAGAGGGATACAGTAAACCTGAAGTGAAGCATCGGAGTCTACAACTAGTGTCACAGGAATGGTTCAAAGCATAGACAGTAAGAAGAGTCAGTTTTCTTGTACTTAAGTCGGCATTGTGCCTTTTGTATTAATTTCCGATGCAACTTCTGTGTTTCATCGTCAATACGAAGGTCAGAGGGTTACAGTAAACCTGAAGTGAAGCATCGGAATCTATAACTAGTGTCACAGGAATGGTTCAAAACATAGACAGTAAGAAGAGTTAGTTTTCTTGTACTTAAGTCGGCTTTGTGAATTTTGTATTTAATTCCGAAGCAATTTCTGTGTTTCATCGTCAATAAGAAGGTCAGAGGGATACAGTAAACCTGAAGTGAATCATTGGAATCTATAACTAGTGTCACATGAATTGCTCAAAATATAGACAGTTAGAAGAGTCAGTTTTCTTGTACTTAAGTCGGCATTGTGCCTTTTATATTTAATTCCGATGCAATTTCATTGTTCCATCGTCAATAAGAAGGTCAGAGGGATACAGTAGACCAGCAGTGAAGCATCGGAATCTATAACTAGTGTCACAGGAATGGTTCAAACATAGACAGTAAGAAGAGTCAGTTTTCTTGTACTTAAGTCGGCATTTCGCCTTTTGTATTTAATTCCGTTGCAATTTCTGTGTTTCATCGTCAATAAGAAGGTCAGAGGGACACAGTAAAGCTGAGGTGAAGCATCGGAATCTATAAATAGTGTCACAGGAATGGTTCAAAACATAGACAGTAAGAAGGGTCAGTTTTCGCGTACTTAAGTCGGCATTGAGCCTTTTCTATTTAATTCCTATGCAATTTCTGGGTTTCATCGTCAACAAGAAGGTCAGAGGGATACAGTAAACCTGAAGTGAAGCATCGGAATCTATAACTAGTGTCACAGGAATGGTTCAAAACATAGACAGTAAGAAGAGTCAGTTTTCTTGTACTTAAGTCAGCGTTGTACCTTTTGTATTTAATTCCGATGCAATATCTGTGTTTCATCGTCAATAAGTGGGTCAGAGGGATACAGTAAACCTGAAGTGAAGCATCGGAATCTACAACTAGTGTCACAGGAATGGTTCAAAACATAGACAGTAAGAAGAGTCAGTTTTCTTGTACTTAAGTCGGCATTTCGCCTTTTGTATTTAATTCCGTTTCAATTTCTGTGTTTCATCGTCAATAAGAAGGTCAGAGGGATACAGTAAACCTGAAGTGAAGCATCGGAATCTATAACTAGTGTCTCAGGAATGGTTCAAAACATAGACAGTAAGAAGAGTCAGTTTTCTTGTACTTAAGTCGGCATTTCGCCTTTTGTATTTAATTCCGTTGCAATTTCTGTGTTTCATCGTCAATAAGAAGGTCAGAGGGATACAGTAAACCTGAGGTGAAGCATCGGAATCTATAACTAGTGTCACAGGAATGGTTCAAAACATAGACAGTAAGAATTGTCAGTTTTCGTGTACTTAAGTCGGCATTGTGCCTTTTCTATTTAATACCGATGCTATTTCTTTGTTTCATCAACTTTAAGTAGGTCAGAGGGATACAGTAAACCTGAAGTGAAGCATCGGAATCTATAACTAGTGTCTCAGGAATGGTTCAAAACATAGACAGTAAGAAGAGTCAGTTTTCTTGTACTTAAGTCTGCGTTGTACCTTTTGTATTTAATTCCGATGCAATTTCTGTGTTTCATCGTCAAAAAGAAGGTCAGAGGGATACAGTAAACCTGAAGTGAAGCATCGGAATCTATAACTAGTGTCACAGGAATGGTTGAAAACTTAGACAGTAAGAAGAGTCAGTTTTCTTGTACTTAAGTCGGCGTTGTACCTTTTGTATATAATTCCGATGCAATTTCTGTGTTTCATCGTCAATAAGAAGGTCAGAGGGATACAGTAAACCTGAAGTGTTGCATCGGAATCTATAACTAGTGTCTCAGGAATGGTTCAAAACATTGACAGTAAGAAGAGTCAGTTTTCTTGTACTTAAATGGGCATTGCGCCTCTTCTATTTAATTCCTATGCAATTTCTGGGTTTCATCGTCAGCAAGAAGGTCAAAGGGATACAGTAAACCTGAAGTGAAGCATCGGAATCTATAACTAGTGTCACAGGAATGGTTCAAAACATAGACAGTAAGAAGAGTCAGTTTTCTTGTACTTAAGTCGGCATTGTGCCTTTTGTATTAATTTCCGATGCAACATCTGTGTTTCATCGTCAATACGAAGGTCAGAGGGTTACAGTAAACCTGAAGTGAAGCATCGGCATCTATAACTAGTGTCACAGGAATGGTTCAAAACATAGACAGTAAGAAGAGTTAGTTTTCTTGTACTTAAGTCGGCATTGTGCCTTTTGTATTTAATTCCGAAGCAATTTCTGTGTTTCATCGTCAATAAGAAGGTCAGAGGGATACAGTAAACCTGAAGTGAATCATTGGAATCTATAACTAGTGTCACATGAATTGCTCAAAACATAGACAGTAAGAAGAGTCAGTTTTCGTGTACTTAAGTCGGCATTGTGCCTTTTCTATTTATTTCCGATGCAATTTCTGGGTTTCATCGTCAATAAGAAGGTCAGAGGGATACAGTAAACCTGAAGTGAAGCATCGGAATCTATAACTAGTGTCACAGGAGTAGTTCAAAACATAGACAGTAAGAATAGTCAGTTTTCTTGTACTTAAGTCGGCGTTGTACCTTTTGTATTTAATTCCGATGCAATTACTGTGTTTCATCGTCAATAAGAAGGTCAGAGGGATACAGTAAACCTGAAGTGAAGCATCGGAATCTATAACTAGTGTCACAGGAATGGTTCAAATCAAAGACAGTAAGAAGAGTCAGTTTTCTTGTACTTAAGTCGGCATTGTGCCTTTTCTATTTATTTCCGATGCAATTTCTGTGTTTCATCGTCAATAAGAAGCTCAGAGGGATACAGAAAACCTGAAGTGAAGCATCGGAATCTATAACAAGTGTCACAGGAGTGGTTCAAAACACAGACAGTAAGAAGAGTCAGTTTTCTTGTACTTAAGTCGACGTTGTACCTTTTGTATTTAATTCCGATGCAATTACTGTGTTTCATCGTCAATAAGAAGGTCAGAGGGATACAGTAAACCTGAAGTGAAGCATCGGAATCTACAACTAGTGTCACAGGAATGGTTCAGAACCTGAAGTGAAGCATCGAAATCTATAACTAGTGTCACAGGAATGGTTCAAAACATGGACAGTAAGAAGAGTCAGTTTTCTTGTATTTAAGTCGGCATTGTGCCTTTTGTATTAATTTCCGATGCAACATCTGTGTTTCATCGTCAATACGAAGGTCAGAGGGTTACAGTAAACCTGAAGTGAGCATCGGCATCTATAACTAGTGTCACAGGAATGGTTCAAAACATAGACAGTAAGAAGAGTTAGTTTTCTTGTACTTAAGTCGGCATTGTGCCTTTTGTATTTAATTCGGAAGCAATTTCTGTGTTTCATCGTCAATAAGAAGGTCAGAGGGATACAGTAAACCTGAAGTGAATCATTGGAATCTATAACTAGTGTCACATGAATTGCTCAAAATATAGACAGTAAGAAGAGTCAGTTTTCTTGTACTTAAGTCGGCATTGTGCATTTTGTATTTAATTCCGAAACAATTTCTGTGTTTCATCGTCAATAAGAAGGTCAGAGGGATACAGTAACCCTTAAGTGAATCATCGGAATCTATAACTAGTGTCACATGAATTGTTCAAAATATAGACAGTAAGAAGAGTCAGTTTTCTTGTACTTAAGTCGGCATTGTGCCTTTTGTATTTAATTCCGATACAATTTCATTGTTTCATCGTCAATAAGAAGGTCAAAGGGATACAGTAGACCTGTAGTGAACCATCGGAATCTATAACTAGTGTCACAGGAATGGTTCAAACATAGACAGTAAGAAGAGTCAGTTTTCTTGTACTTAAGTCGGCATTGTGCCTTTTGTATTTAATTCCGATGCAATTTCTTTGTTTCATCGTCAATAAGAAGGTCAGTGGGATACAGTAAACCTGAAGTGAATCATTGGAATCTATAATTAGTGTCACATGAATTGCTCAAAATATAGACAGTTAGAAGAGTCAGTTTTCTTGTACTTAAGTCGGCATTGTGCCTTTTATATTTAATTCCGATGCAATTTCATTGTTCCATCGTCAATAAGAAGGTCAGAGGGATACAGTAGAACTGCAGTGAAGCATCGGAATCTATAACTAGTGTCACAGGAATGGTTCAAACATAGACAGTAAGAAGAGTCAGTTTTCTTGTACTTAAGTCGGCATTGTGCCTTTTGTATCAATTTCAGATGCAACTTCTGTGTTTCATCGTCAATACGAAGGTCAGAGGGTTACAGTAAACCTGAAGTGAAGCATCGGAATCTATAACTAGTGTCACAGGAATGGTTCAAAACATTGACAGTAAGAAGAGTTAGTTTTCTTGTACTTAAGTCGGCATTGTGCATTTTGTATTTAATTCCGAAGCAATTTCTGTGTTTCATCGCAAATAAGAAGGTCAGAGGAATACAGTAAAGCTGAAGTGAATCATCGGAAACTATAACTAGTGTCACATGAATTGTTCAAAATATAGACAGTAAGAAGAGTCAGTTTTCTTGTACTTAAGTCGGCATTGTGCATTTTGTATTTAATTCCGAAACAATTTCTGTGTTTCATCGTCAATAAGAAGGTCAGAGGGATACAGTAAACCTGAAGTGAATCATCGGAATCTATAACTAGTGTCACATGAATTGTTCAAAATATAGACAGTAAGAAGAGTCAGTTTTCTTGTACTTAAGTCGGCATTGTGCCTTTTGTATTTAATTCCGATACAATTTCATTGTTTCATCGTCAATAAGAAGGTCAGAGGGATACAGTAGACCTGTAGTGAAGCATCGGAATCTATAACTAGTGTCACAGGAATGGTTCAAACATAGACAGTAAGAAGAGTCAGTTTTCTTGTACTTAAGTCGGCATTGTGCCTTTTGTATTTAATTCCGATGCAATTTCTTTGTTTCATCAACTTTAAGTAGGTCAGAGGGATACAATAAACCTGAGGTGAAGCATCGGAATCTATAACTAGTGTCACAGGAATGGTTCAAAACATAGACAGTAAGAAGAGTCAGTTTTCGTGTACTTAAGTCGGCATTGTGCCTTTTCTATTTATTTCCGATGCAATTTCTGGGTTTCATCGTCAATAAGAAGTTCAGAGGGATACAGAAAACCTGAAGTGAAGCATCGGAATCTATAACTAGTGTCACAGGAGTGGTTCAAAACATAGACAGTAAGAAGAGTCAGTTTTCTTGTACTTAAGTCAGCGTTGTACCTTTTGTATTTAATTCCGATGCAATTACTGTGTTTCATCGTCAATAAGAAGGTCAGAGGGATACAGTAAACCTGAAGTGAAACATCGGAATCTACAACTAGTGTCACAGGAATGGATCAAAACATGGACTGAAAGAAGAGTCAGTTTTCTTGTACTTAAGTCGGCATTGTGCCTTTTGTATCAATTTCAGATGCAACTTCTGTGTTTCATCGTCAATACGAAGGTCAGAGGGTTACAGTAAACCTGAAGTGAAGCATCGGAATCTATAACTAGTGTCTCAGGAATGGTTCAAAACATAGACAGTAAGAAGAGTCAGTCTTCTTGTACTTAAGTCGGCATTTCGCCTTTTGTATTTAATTCCGTTGCAATTTCTGTGTTTCATCGTCAATAAGAAGGTCAGAGGGACACAGAAAACCTGAGATGAAGCATCGGAATCTATAACTAGTGTCACAGGAATGGTTCAAAACATAGACAGTAAGAAGGGTCAGTTTTCGTGTACTTAAGTCGGCATTGAGCCTTTTCTATTTAATTCCTATGCAATTTCTGGGTTTCACCGTCAACAAGAAGGTCAGAGGGATACAGTAAACCTGAAGTGAAGCATCGGAATCTATAACTAGTGTCACAGGAATGGTTCAAAACATAGACAGTAAGAAGAGTCAGTTTTCTTGTACTTAAGTCTGCGTTGTACCTTTTGTATTTAATTCCGATGCAATATCTGTGTTTCATCGTAAATAAGAGGGTCAGAGGGATACAGTAAACCTGAAGTGAAGCATCGGAGTCTACAACTAGTGTCACAGGAATGGTTCAAAACATAGACAGTAAGAAGAGTCAGTTTTCTTGTACTTAAGTCGGCATTGTGCCTTTTGTATTAATTTCCGATGCAACTTCTGTGTTTCATCGTCAATACGAAGGTCAGAGGGTTACAGTAAACCTGAAGTGAAGCATCGGAATCTATAACTAGTGTCACAGGAATGGTTCAAAACATAGACAGTAAGAAGAGTTAGTTTTCTTGTACTTAAGTCGGCTTTGTGAATTTTGTATTTAATTCCGAAGCAATTTCTGTGTTTCATCGTCAATAAGAAGGTCAGAGGGATACAGTAAACCTGAAGTGAATCATTGGAATCTATAACTAGTGTCACATGAATTGCTCAAAATATAGACAGTTAGAAGAGTCAGTTTTCTTGTACTTAAGTCGGCATTGTGCCTTTTATATTTAATTCCGATGCAATTTCATTGTTCCATCGTCAATAAGAAGGTCAGAGGGATACAGTAGACCAGCAGTGAAGCATCGGAATCTATAACTAGTGTCACAGGAATGGTTCAAACATAGACAGTAAGAAGAGTCAGTTTTCTTGTACTTAAGTCGGCATTTCGCCTTTTGTATTTAATTCCGTTGCAATTTCTGTGTTTCATCGTCAATAAGAAGGTCAGAGGGACACAGTAAAGCTGAGGTGAAGCATCGGAATCTATAAATAGTGTCACAGGAATGGTTCAAAACATAGACAGTAAGAAGGGTCAGTTTTCGCGTACTTAAGTCGGCATTGAGCCTTTTCTATTTAATTCCTATGCAATTTCTGGGTTTCATCGTCAACAAGAAGGTCAGAGGGATACAGTAAACCTGAAGTGAAGCATCGGAATCTATAACTAGTGTCACAGGAATGGTTCAAAACATAGACAGTAAGAAGAGTCAGTTTTCTTGTACTTAAGTCAGCGTTGTACCTTTTGTATTTAATTCCGATGCAATATCTGTGTTTCATCGTCAATAAGTGGGTCAGAGGGATACAGTAAACCTGAAGTGAAGCATCGGAATCTACAACTAGTGTCACAGGAATGGTTCAAAACATAGACAGTAAGAAGAGTCAGTTTTCTTGTACTTAAGTCGGCATTTCGCCTTTTGTATTTAATTCCGTTTCAATTTCTGTGTTTCATCGTCAATAAGAAGGTCAGAGGGATACAGTAAACCTGAAGTGAAGCATCGGAATCTATAACTAGTGTCTCAGGAATGGTTCAAAACATAGACAGTAAGAAGAGTCAGTTTTCTTGTACTTAAGTCGGCATTTCGCCTTTTGTATTTAATTCCGTTGCAATTTCTGTGTTTCATCGTCAATAAGAAGGTCAGAGGGATACAGTAAACCTGAGGTGAAGCATCGGAATCTATAACTAGTGTCACAGGAATGGTTCAAAACATAGACAGTAAGAATTGTCAGTTTTCGTGTACTTAAGTCGGCATTGTGCCTTTTCTATTTAATACCGATGCTATTTCTTTGTTTCATCAACTTTAAGTAGGTCAGAGGGATACAGTAAACCTGAAGTGAAGCATCGGAATCTATAACTAGTGTCTCAGGAATGGTTCAAAACATAGACAGTAAGAAGAGTCAGTTTTCTTGTACTTAAGTCTGCGTTGTACCTTTTGTATTTAATTCCGATGCAATTTCTGTGTTTCATCGTCAAAAAGAAGGTCAGAGGGATACAGTAAACCTGAAGTGAAGCATCGGAATCTATAACTAGTGTCACAGGAATGGTTGAAAACTTAGACAGTAAGAAGAGTCAGTTTTCTTGTACTTAAGTCGGCGTTGTACCTTTTGTATATAATTCCGATGCAATTTCTGTGTTTCATCGTCAATAAGAAGGTCAGAGGGATACAGTAAACCTGAAGTGTTGCATCGGAATCTATAACTAGTGTCTCAGGAATGGTTCAAAACATTGACAGTAAGAAGAGTCAGTTTTCTTGTACTTAAATGGGCATTGCGCCTCTTCTATTTAATTCCTATGCAATTTCTGGGTTTCATCGTCAGCAAGAAGGTCAAAGGGATACAGTAAACCTGAAGTGAAGCATCGGAATCTATAACTAGTGTCACAGGAATGGTTCAAAACATAGACAGTAAGAAGAGTCAGTTTTCTTGTACTTAAGTCGGCATTGTGCCTTTTGTATTAATTTCCGATGCAACATCTGTGTTTCATCGTCAATACGAAGGTCAGAGGGTTACAGTAAACCTGAAGTGAAGCATCGGCATCTATAACTAGTGTCACAGGAATGGTTCAAAACATAGACAGTAAGAAGAGTTAGTTTTCTTGTACTTAAGTCGGCATTGTGCCTTTTGTATTTAATTCCGAAGCAATTTCTGTGTTTCATCGTCAATAAGAAGGTCAGAGGGATACAGTAAACCTGAAGTGAATCATTGGAATCTATAACTAGTGTCACATGAATTGCTCAAAACATAGACAGTAAGAAGAGTCAGTTTTCGTGTACTTAAGTCGGCATTGTGCCTTTTCTATTTATTTCCGATGCAATTTCTGGGTTTCATCGTCAATAAGAAGGTCAGAGGGATACAGTAAACCTGAAGTGAAGCATCGGAATCTATAACTAGTGTCACAGGAGTAGTTCAAAACATAGACAGTAAGAATAGTCAGTTTTCTTGTACTTAAGTCGGCGTTGTACCTTTTGTATTTAATTCCGATGCAATTACTGTGTTTCATCGTCAATAAGAAGGTCAGAGGGATACAGTAAACCTGAAGTGAAGCATCGGAATCTATAACTAGTGTCACAGGAATGGTTCAAATCAAAGACAGTAAGAAGAGTCAGTTTTCTTGTACTTAAGTCGGCATTGTGCCTTTTCTATTTATTTCCGATGCAATTTCTGTGTTTCATCGTCAATAAGAAGCTCAGAGGGATACAGAAAACCTGAAGTGAAGCATCGGAATCTATAACAAGTGTCACAGGAGTGGTTCAAAACACAGACAGTAAGAAGAGTCAGTTTTCTTGTACTTAAGTCGACGTTGTACCTTTTGTATTTAATTCCGATGCAATTACTGTGTTTCATCGTCAATAAGAAGGTCAGAGGGATACAGTAAACCTGAAGTGAAGCATCGGAATCTACAACTAGTGTCACAGGAATGGTTCAGAACCTGAAGTGAAGCATCGAAATCTATAACTAGTGTCACAGGAATGGTTCAAAACATGGACAGTAAGAAGAGTCAGTTTTCTTGTATTTAAGTCGGCATTGTGCCTTTTGTATCAATTTCAGATGCAACTTCTGTGTTTCATCGTCAATACGAATGTCAGAGGGTTACAGTAAACCTGAAGTGAAGCATCGGAATCTATAACTAGTGTCACAGGAATGGTTCAAAACATAGACAGTAAGAAGAGTTAGTTTTCTTGTACTTAAGTCGGCATTGTGCATTTTGTATTTAATTCCGAAGCAATTTCTGTGTTTCATCGCAAATAAGAAGGTCAGAGGGATACAGTAAAGCTGAAGTGAATCATCGGAATCTATAACTAGTGTCACATGAATTGTTCAAAATATAGACAGTAAGAAGAGTCAGTTTTCTTGTACTTAAGTCGGCATAGTGCATTTTGTATTTAATTCCGAAACAATTTCTGTGTTTCATCGTCAATAAGATGGTCAGAGGGATACTGTAAACCTGAAGTGAATCATCGGAATCTATAACTAGTGTCACATGAATTGTTCAAAATATAGACAGTAAGAAGAGTCAGTTTTCTTGTACTTAAGTCGGCATTGTGCCTTTTGTATTTAATTCCGATACAATTTCATTGTTTCATCGTCAATAAGAAGGTCAGAGGGATACAGTAGACCTGTAGTGAAGCATCGGAATCTATAACTAGTGTCACAGGAATGGTTCAAACATAGACAGTAAGAAGAGTCAGTTTTCTTGTACTTAAGTCGGCATTGTGCCTTTTGTATTTAATTCCGATGCAATTTCTTTGTTTCATCAACTTTAAGTAGGTCAGAGGGATACAGTAAACCTGAGGTGAAGCATCGGAATCTATAACTAGTGTCACAGGAATGGTTCAAAACATAGACAGTAAGAGAGGTCAGTTTTCGTGTACTTAAGTCGGCATTGTGCCTTTTCTATTTATTTCCGATGCAATTTCTGGGTTTCATCGTCAATAAGAAGTTCAGAGGGATACAGAAAACCTGAAGTGAAGCATCGGAATCTATAACTAGTGTCACAGGAGTGGTTCAAAACATAGACAGTAAGAAGAGTCAGTTTTCTTGTACTTAAGTCGGCGTTGTACCTTTTGTATTTAATTCCGATGCAATTACTGTGTTTCATCGTCAATAAGAAGGTCAGAGGGATACAGTAAACCTGAAGTGAAGCATCGGAATCTATAACTAGTGTCACAGGAATGGTTCAAAACATGGACAGAAAGAAGAGTCAGTTTTCTTGTACTTAAGTCGGCATTGTGCCTTTTGTATCAATTTCAGATGCAACTTCTGTGTTTCATCGTCAATACGAAGGTCAGAGGGTTACAGTAAACCTGAAGTGAAGCATCGGAATCTATAACTAGTGTCACAGGAATGGTTCAAAACATAGACAGTAAGAAGAGTTAGTTTTCTTGTACTTAAGTCGGCATTGTGCATTTTGTATTTAATTCCGAAGCAATGTCTGTGTTTCATCGCAAATAAGAAGGTCAGAGGGATACAGTAAAGCTGAAGTGAATCATCGGAATCTATAACTAGTGTCACATGAAATGTTCAAAATATAGACAGTAAGAAGAGTCAGTTTTCTTGTACTTAAGTCGGCATTGTGCATTTTGTATTTAATTCCGAAACAATTTCTGTGTTTCATCGTCAATAAGAAGGTCAGAGGGATACAGTAACCCTTAAGTGAATCATCGGAATCTATAACTAGTGTCACATGAATTGTTCAAAATATAGACAGTAAGAAGAGTCAGTTTTCTTGTACTTAAGTCGGCATTGTGCCTTTTGTATTTAATTCCGATACAATTTCATTGTTTCATCGTCAATAAGAAGGTCAGAGGGATACAGTAGACCTGTAGTGAAGCATCGGAATCTATAACTAGTGTCACAGGAATGGTTCAAACATAGACAGTAAGAAGAGTCAGTTTTCTTGTACTTAAGTCGGCATTGTGCCTTTTGTATTTAATTCCGATGCAATTTCTTTGTTTCATCATCTTTAAGTAGGTCAGAGGGATACAGTAACCCTTAAGTGAATCATCGGAATCTATAACTAGTGTCACATGAATTGTTCAAAATATAGACAGTAAGAAGAGTCAGTTTTCTTGTACTTAAGTCGGCATTGTGCCTTTTGTATTTAATTCCGATACAATTTCATTGTTTCATCGTCAATAAGAAGGTCAGAGGGATACAGTAGACCTGTAGTGAAGCATCGAAATCTATAACTAGTGTCACAGGAATGGTTCAAACATAGACAGTAAGAAGAGTCAGTTTTCTTGTACTTAAGTCGGCATTTCGCCTTTTGTATTTAATTCCGTTGCAATTTCTGTGTTTCATCGTCAATAAGAAGGTCAGAGGGACACAGTAAACCTGAGGTGAAGCATCGGAATCTATAACTAGTGTCACAGGAATGGTTCAAAACATAGACAGTAAGAAGGGTCAGTTTTCGTGTACTTAAGTCGGCATTGAGCCTTTTCTATTTAATTCCTATGCAATTTCTGTGTTTCATCGTCAACAAGAAGGTCAGAGGGATACAGTAAACCTGAAGTGAAGCATCGGAATCTATAACTAGTGTCACAGGAATGGTTCAAAACATAGACAGTAAGAAGAGTCAGTTTTCTTGTACTTAAGTCTGCGTTGTACCTTTTGTATTTAATTCCGATGCAATATCTGTGTTTCATCGTCAATAAGAGGGTCAGAGGAATACAGTAAACCTGAAGTGAAGCATCGGAATCTACAACTAGTGTCACAGGAATGGTTCAAAACATAGACAGTAAGAAGAGTCAGTTTTCTTGTACTTAAGTCGGCATTTCGCCTTTTGTATTTAATTCCGTTGCAATTTCTGTGTTTCATCGTCAATAAGAAGGTCAGAGGGATACAGTAAACCTGAAGTGAAGCATCGGAATCTATAACTAGTGTCTCAGGAATGGTTCAAAACATAGACAGTAAGAAGAGTCAGTTTTCTTGTACTTAAGTCGGCATTTCGCCTTTTGTATTTAATTCCGTTGCAATTTCTATGTTTCATCGTCAATAAGAAGGTCAGAGGGATACAGTAAACCCGAGGTGAAGCATCGGAATCTATAACTAGTGTCACAGGAATGGTTCAAAACATAGACAGTAAGAATTGTCAGTTTTCGTGTACTTAAGTCGGCATAGTGCCTTTTCTATTTAATTCCGATGCTATTTCATTGTTTCATCAACTTTAAGTAGGTCAGAGGGATACAGTAAACCTGAAGTGAAGCATCGGAATCTATAACTAGTGTCTCAGGAATGGTTCAAAACATAGACAGTAAGAAGAATCAGTTTTCTTGTACTTAAGTCGGCATTTCGCCTTTTGTATTTAATTCCGTTGCAATTTCTGTGTTTCATCGTCAATAAGAAGGTCAGAGGGATACAGGAAACCTGAAGTGAAGCATCGGAATCTATCACTAGTGTCTCAGGAATGGTTCAAAACATTGACAGTAAGAAGAGTCAGTTTTCTTGTACTTAAGTCGGCGTTGTACCTTTGTATATAATTCCGATGCAATTTCTGTGTTTCATCGTCAATAAGAAGGTCAGAGGGATACAGTAAACCTGAAGTGTAGCATCGGAATCTATAACTAGTGTCTCAGGAATGGTTCAAAACATTGACAGTAAGAAGAGTCAGTTTTCTTGTACTTAAGACGGCATTTCGCCTTTTGTATTTAATTCCGTTGCTATTTCTGTGTTTCATCGTCAGTAAGAAGGTCAGAGGGATATAGTAAACCTTAGGTGAAGCATCGGAATCCATAACTAGTGTCACAGGAATGGTTCAAAACATAGACAGTAAGAAGGGTCAGTTTTCGTGTACTTAAATCGGCATTGCGCCTTTTCTATTTAATTCCTATGCAATTTCTGGGTTTCATCGTCAGCAAGAAGGTCAAAGGGATACAGTAAACCTGAAGTGAAGCATCGGAATCTATAACTAGTGTCACAGGAATGGTTCAAAACATAGACAGTAAGAAGAGTCAGTTTTCTTGTACTTAAGTCGGCATTGTGCCTTTTGTATTAATTTCCGATGCAACATCTGTGATTCATCGTCAATACGAAGGTCAGAGGGTTACAGTAAACCTGAAGTGAAGCATCGGCATCTATAACTAGTGTCACAGGAATGGTTCAAAACATAGACAGTAAGAAGAGTTAGTTTTCTTGTACTTAGGTCGGCATTGTGCCTTTTGTATTTAATTCCGATGCAATTTCTGTGTTTCATCGTCAATAAGAAGGTCAGAGGGATACAGTAAACCTGAAGTGAATCATTGGAATCTATTACTAGTGTCACATGAATTGCTCAAAATATAGACAGTAAGAAGAGTCAGTTTTCTTGTACTTAAGTCGGCATTGTGCCTTTTGTATTTAATTCCGATGCAATTTCATTGTTTCATCGTCAATAAGAAGGTCAGAGGGATACAGTAGACCTGAAGTGAAGCATCGGAATCTATAAATAGTGTCACAGGAATGGTTCAAAACATAGACAGTAAGAAGAGTCAGTTTTCTTGTACTTAAGTCGGCATTGTGCCTTTTGTATTTAATTCCGATGCAATTTCTTTGTTTCATCAACATTAAGTAGGACAGAGGGATACAGTAAACCTGAAGTGAAGCATCGGAATCTATAACTAGTGTCTCAGGAATGGTTCAAAACATAGACAGTAAGAAGAGTCAGTTTTCGTGTACTTAAGTTGGCATTGTGCCTTTCTATTTATTTCCGATGCAATTTCTGGGTTTCATCGTCAATAAGAAGGTTTGAGGGATACAGTAAACCTGAAGTGAAGCATCGGAATCTATAACTAGTGTCACAGGAGTGGTTCAGAACATAGACAGTAAGAAGAGTCAGTTTTCTTGTACTTAAGTCGGCGTTGTACCTTTTGTACTTAATTCCGATGCAATTACTGTGTTTCATCGTCAATAAGAAGGTCACAGGGATACAGTAAACCTGAAGTGAAGCATCGGAATCTATAACTAGTGTCACAGGAATGGTTCAAAACATAGACAGTAAGAAGAGTCAGTTTTCTTGTACTTAAGTCGGCGTTGTACCTTTTGTATTTAATTCCGATGCAATTTTTGTGTTTCATCGTCAATAAGAATGTCAGAGGGATACAGTAAACCTGAAGTGAAGCATCGGAATCTATAACTAGTGTCTCAGGAATGGTTCAAAACATAGACAGTAAGAAGAGTCAGTTTTCTTGTACTTAAGTCGGTATTTCGCCTTTTGTATTTAATTCCGTTGCAATTTCTGTGTTTCATCGTCAGTAAGAAGGTCAGAGGGATACAGTAAACCTGAGGTGAAGCATCGGAATCTATAACTAGTGTCACAGGTATGGTTCAAATCATAGACAGTAAGAAGGGTCAGTTTTCGTGTACTTAAGTCGGCATTGTGACTTTTCTATTTAATTCCTATGCAATTTCTGGGTTTCATCGTCAGCAAGAAGGTCAGAGGGATACAGTAAACCTGAAGTGAAGCATCGGAAACTATAACTAGTGTCACAGGAATGGTTCAAAGCATAGACAGTAAGAAGAGTCAGTTTTCTTGTACTTAAGTCGACGTTGTACCTTTTGTATTTAATTCCGATGCAATTTCTGTGTTTCATCATCAATAGGAAGTTCAGAGGGATACAGTAAACCTGAAGTGAAGCATCGGAATCTATAAGTAGTGTCACAGGAATTGTTCAAATCATAGACAGTAAGAAGAGTTAGTTTTCTTGTACTTAAGTCGGCATTGTGCCTTTTGTATTTAATTCCGAAGCAATTTCTGTGTTTCATCGTCAATAAGAAGGTCAGAGGGATACAGTAACCCTTAAGTGAATCATCGGAATCTATAACTAGTGTCACATGAGTTGTTCAAAATATAGACAGTAAGAAGAGTCAGTTTTCTTGTACTTAAGTCGGCATTGTGCCTTTTGTATTTAATTCCGATACAATTTCATTGTTTCATCGTCAATAAGAAGGTCAGAGGGATACAGTAGACCTGTAGTGAAGCATCGGAATCTATAACTAGTGTCACAGGAATGGTTCAAACATAGACAGTAAGAAGAGTCAGTTTTCTTGTACTTAAGTCGGCATTGTGCCTTTTGTATTTAATTCCGATGCAATTTCTTTGTTTCATCAACTTTAAGTATGTCAGAGGGATACAGTAAACCTGAAGTGAAGCATCGGAATCTATAAATAGTGTCTCAGGAATGGTTCAAAACATAGACAGTAACAAGAGTCAGTTTTCTTGTACTTAAGTCGGCATTTCGCCTTTTGTATTTAATTCCGTTCCAATTTCTGGGTTTCATCGTCAATAAGAACGTCAGAGGGATACAGTAAACCTGAGGTGAAGCATCGGAATCCATAACTAGTGTCACAGGAATGGTTCAAATATAGACAGTAAGAATTGTCAGTTTTCGTGTACTTAAGTCGGCATTGTGCCTTTTCTATTTAATTCCGATGCAATTTCTGGGTTTCATCGTCAATAAGAAGGTCAGAGGGATACAGTAAACCTGAAGTGAAGAATCGGAATCTATCATTAGTGTCCCAGGAATGGTTCAAAACATAGACAGTAAGAAGAGTCAGTTTTCTTGTACTTAAGTCGGCGTTGTACCTTTTGTATTTAATTCCGATGCAATTTCTGTGTTTCATCGTCAATAAGAGGGTCAGAGGGATACAGTAAACCTGAAGTGAAGCATCGGAATCTATAACTAGTGTCACAGGAATGGTTCAAAACATAGACAGTAAGAAGAGTCAGTTTTCTTGTACTTAAGTCGGCATTGTGCCTTTTGTATTAGTTTCCGATGCAACTTCTGTGTTTCATCATCAATACGAAGGTCAGAGGCTTACAGTAAACCTGAAGTGAAGCATCGGAATCTATAACTAGTGTCACAGGAATGGTTCAAAACATAGACAGTAAGAAGAGTTAGTTTTCTTGTACTTAAGTCGGCATTGTGCATTTTGTATTTAATTCCGAACCAATTTCTGTGTTTCATCGTCAATAAGGTCAGAGGGATACAGTAAACCTGAAGTGAAGCATCGGAATCTATAACTAGTGTCACAGGAATGGTTCAAACATAGACAGTAAGAAGAGTCAGTATTCTTGTACTTAAGTCGGCATTGTGCTTTTTGTATTTAATTCCGATGCAATTTCTTTGTTTGATCAACTTTAAGTAGGTCAGACGGATACAGTAAACCTGAAGTGAAGCATCGGAATCTATAACTAGTGTCTCAGGAATGGTTCAAAACATAGACAGTAAGAAGAGTCAGTTTTCTTGTACTTAAGTCGGCATTTCGCCTTTTGTATTTAATTCCGTTGCAATTTCTGTGTTTGATCGTCAATAAGAAGGTCAGAGGGATACAGTATACCTGAGGTGAAGCATCGGAATCTATAACTAGTGTCACAGGAATGGTTCAAAGCATAGACAGTAAGAAGAGTCAGTTTTCGTGTACTTATGTCGGCATTGTGCCTTTTCTATTTAACTCCGATGCAATTTCTGGGTTTCATCGTCAATAAGAGGGTCAGAGGGATACAGTAAACCTGAAGTGAAGCTTCGGAATCTATAACTAGTGTCACAGGAATGGTTCAAAACATAGACATTAAGAAGAGTCAGTTTTCTTGTACTTAAGTCGGCGTTGTACCTTTTGTATTTAATTCCGATGCAATTTCTGTGTTTCATCGTCAATAAGAAGGTCAGAGGGATACAGTAAACCTGAAGTGAAGCATCGGAATCTATAACTAGTGTCTCAGGAATGGTTCAAAACATAGACAGTAAGAAGAGTCAGTCTTCTTGTACTTAAGTCGGCATTTCGCCTTTTGTATTTAATTCCGTTGCAATTTCTGTGTTTCATCGTCAATAAGAAGGTCAGAGGGACACAGTAAACCTGAGGTGAAGCATCGGAATCTATAACTAGTGTCACAGGAATGGTTCAAAACATAGACAGTAAGAAAGGTCAGTTTTCTTGTACTTAAGTCGGCATTGTGCCTTTTGTATTAATTTCCGATGCAACTTCTGTGTTTCATCGGCAATACGAAGGTCAGAGGGTTACAGTAAACCTGAAGTCAAGCATCGGAATCTATAACTAGTGTCACAGGAATGGTTCAAAACATAGACAGTAAGAAGAGTCATTTTTACTTGTACTTAAGTCGGCATTGTGCCTTTTGTATTAATTTCCGATGCAATTTCTGTGTTTCATCGTCAATACGAAGGTCAGAGGGTTACAGTAAACCTGAAGTGAAGCATCGGAATCTATAACTAGTGTCACAGGAATGGTTCAAAACATAGACAGTAAGAAGAGTTAGTTTTCTTGTACTTAAGTCGACTTTGTGAATTTTGTATTTAATTCCGAAGCAATTACTGTGTTTCATCGTCAATAAGAAGGTCAGAGGGATACAGTAAACCTGAAGTGAATCATTGGAATCTATAACTAGTGTCACATGAATTGCTCAAAATATAGACAGTTAGAAGAGTCAGTTTTCTTGTACTTAAGTCGGCATTGTGCCTTTTATATTTAATTCCGATGCAATTTCATTGTTCCATCGTCAATAAGAAGGTCAGAGGGATACAGTAGACCTGCAGTGAAGCATCGGAATCTATAACTAGTGTCACAGGAATGGTTCAAACATAGACAGTAAGAAGAGTCAGTTTTCTTGTACTTAAGTCGGCAATTCGCCTTTTGTATTTAATTCCGTTGCAATTTCTGTGTTTCATCGTCAATAAGAAGGTCAGAGGGACACAGTAAACCTGAGGTGAAGCATCGGAATCTATAACTAGTGTCACAGGAATGGTTCAAAACATAGACAGTAAGAAGGGTCAGTTTTCGTGTACTTAAGTCGGCATTGAGCCTTTTCTATTTAATTCCTATGCAATTTCTGGGTTTCATCGTCAACAAGAAGGTCAGAGGGATACAGTAAACCTGAAGTGAAGCATCGGAATCTATAACTAGTGTCACAGGAATGGTTCAAAACATAGACAGTAAGAAGAGTCAGTTTTCTTGTACTTAAGTCTGCGTTGTACCTTTTGTATTTAACTCCGATGCAATATCTGTGTTTCATCGTCAATAAGAGGGTCAGAGGGATACAGTAAACCTGAAGTGAAGCATCGGAATCTACAACTAGTGTCACAGGAATGGTTCAAAACATAGACAGAAAGAAGAGTCAGTTTTCTTGTACTTAAGTCTGCATTTCGCCTTTTGTATTTAATTCCGTTGCAATTTCTGTGTTTCATCGTCAATAAGAAGGTCAGAGGGATACAGTAACCCTTAAGTGAATCATCGGAATCTATAACTAGTGTCACATGAATTGTTCAAAATATAGACAGTAAGAAGAGTCAGTTTTCTTGTACTTAAGTCGGCATTGTGCCTTTTGTATTTAATTCCGATACAATTTCATTGTTTCATCGTCAATAAGAAGGTCAGAGGGATACAGTAGACCTGTAGTGAAGCGTCGGAATCTATAACTAGTGTCACAGGAATGGTTCAAACATAGACAGTAAGAAGAGTCAGTTTTCTTGTACTTAAGTCGGCATTGTGCCTTTTGTATTTAATTCCGATGCAATTTCTTTGTTTCATCAACTTTAAGTAGGTCAGAGGGATACAGTAAACCTGAAGTGAAGCATCGGAATCAATAACTAGTGTCTCAGGAATGGTTCAAAACATAGACAGTAAGAAGAGTCAGTTTTCTTGTACTTAAGTCGGCATTTCACCTTTTGTATTTAATTCCGTTGCAATTTCTGGGTTTCATCGTCAATAAGAACGTCAGAGGGATACAGTAAACCTGAGGTGAAGCATCGGAATCTATAACTAGTGTCACAGGAATGGTTCAAATATAGACAGTAAGAATTGTCAGTTTTCGTGTACTTAAGTCGGCATTGTGCCTTTTCTATTTAATTCCGATGCAATTTCTGGGTTTCATCGTCAATAAGAAGGTCAGAGGGATACAGTAAACCTGAAGTGAAGCATCGGAATCTATCATTAGTGTCCCAGGAATGGTTCAAAACATAGACAGTAAGAAGAGTCAGTTTTCTTGTACTTAAGTCGGCGTTGTACCTTTTGTATTTAATTCCGATGCAATTTCTGTGTTTCATCGTCAATAAGAGGGTCAGAGGGATACAGTAAACCTGAAGTGAAGCATCGGAATCTATAACTAGTGTCACAGGAATGGTTCAAAACATAGACAGTAAGAAGAGTCAGTTTTCTTGTACTTAAGTCGGCATTGTGCCTTTTGTATTAGTTTCCGATGCAACTTCTGTGTTTCATCATCAATACGAAGGTCAGAGGCTTACAGTAAACCTGAAGTGAAGCATCGGAATCTATAACTAGTGTCACAGGAATGGTTCAAAACATAGACAGTAAGAAGAGTTAGTTTTTTTGTACTTAAGTCGGCATTGTGCATTTTGTATTTAATTCCGAAGCAATTTCTGTGTTTCATCGTCAATAAGGTCAGAGGGATACAGTAAACCTGAAGTGAAGCATCGGAATCTATAACTAGTGTCATAGGAATGGTTCAAACATAGACAGTAAGAAGAGTCAGTTTTCTTGTACTTAAGTCGGCATTGTGCCTTTTGTATTTAATTCCGATGCAATTTCTTTGTTTGATCAACTTTAAGTAGGTCAGACGGATACAGTAAACCTGAAGTGAAGCATCGGAATCTATAACTAGTGTCTCAGGAATGGTTCAAAACATAGACAGTAAGAAGAGTCAGTTTTCTTGTACTTAAGTCGGCATTTCGCCTTTTGTATTTAATTCCGTTGCAATTTCTGTGTTTCATCGTCAATAAGAAGGTCAGAGGGATACAGTATACCTGAGGTGAAGCATCGGAATCTATAACTAGTGTCACAGGAATGGTTCAAAGCATAGACAATAAGAAGAGTCAGTTTTCGTGTACTTATGTCGGCATTGTGCCTTTTCTATTTAACTCCGATGCAATTTCTGGGTTTCATCGTCAATAAGAGGGTCAGAGGGATACAGTAAACCTGAAGTGAAGCATCGGAATCTATAACTAGTGTCACAGGAATGGTTCAAAACATAGACATTAAGAAGAGTCAGTTTTCTTGTACTTAAGTCGGCGTTGTACCTTTTGTATTTAATTCCGTTGCAATTTCTGTGTTTCATCGTCCATAAGGAGGTCAGAGGGATACAGTAAACCTGAAGTGAAGCATCGGAATCTATAACTAGTGTCTCAGGAATGGTTCAAAACATAGACGGTAAGAAGAGTCAGTCTTCTTGTACTTAAGTCGGCATTTCGCCTTTTGTATTTAATTCCGTTGCAATTTCTGTGTTTCATCGTCAATAAGAAGGTCAGAGGGACACAGTAAACCTGAGGTGAAGCATCGGAATCTATAACTAGTGTCACAGGAATGGTTCAAAACATAGACAGTAAGAAGGGTCAGTTTTCGTGTATTTAAGTCGGCATTGAGCCTTTTCTATTTAATTCCTATGCAATTTCTGGGTTTCATCGTCAACAAGAAGGTCAGAGGGATACAGTAAACCTGAAGTGAAGCATCGGAATCTATAACTAGTGTCACAGGAATGGTTCAAAACATAGACAGTAAGAAGAGTCAGTTTTCTTGTACTTAAGTCTGCGTTGTACCTTTTGTATTTAATTCCGATGCAATATCTGTGTTTCATCGTCAATAAGAGGGTCAGAGGGATACAGTAAACCTGAAGTGAAGCATCGGAATCTACAACTAGTGTCACAGGAATGGTTCAAAACATAGACAGTAAGAAGAGTCAGTTTCCTTGTACTTAAGTCGGCATTGTGCCTTTTGTATTAATTTCCGATGCAACTTCTGTGTTTCATTGTCAATACGAAGGTCAGAGGGTTACAGTAAACCTGAAGTCAAGCATCGGAATCTATAACTAGTGTCACAGGAATGGTTCAAAACATAGACAGTAATAAGAGTTAGTTTTCTTGTACTTAAGTCGGCCTTGTGAATTTTGTATTTAATTCCGAAGCAATTTCTGTGTTTCATCGTCAATAAGAAGGTCTGAGGGATACAGTAAACCTGAAGTGAATCATTGGAATCTATAACTAGTGTCACATGAATTGCTCAAAATATAGACAGTTAGAAGAGTCAGTTTTCTTGTACTTAAGTCGGCATTGTGCCTTTTATATTTAATTCCGATGCAATTTCATTGTTCCATCGTCAATAAGATGGTCAGAGGGACACAGTAAACCTGAGGTGAAGCATCGGAATCTATAACTAGTGTCACAGGAATGGTTCAAAACATAGACAGTAAGAAGGGTCAGTTTTCGTGTACTTAAGTCGGCATTGAGCCTTTTCTATTTAATTCCTATGCAATTTCTGGGTTTCATCGTCAACAAGAAGGTCAGAGGGATACAGTTAACCTGAAGTGAAGCATCGGAATCTATAACTAGTGTCACAGGAATGGTTCAAAACATAGACAGTAAGAAGAGTCAGTTTTCTTGTACTTAAGTCTGCGTTGTACCTTTTGTATTTAATTCCGATGCAATATCTGTGTTTCATCGCCAATAAGAGGGTCAGAGGGATACAGTAAACCTGAAGTGAAGCATCGGAATCTACAACTAGTCTCACAGGAATGTTTCAAAACATAAACAGTAAGAAGAGTCAGTTTTCTTGTACTTAAGTCTGCATTTCGCCTTTTGTATTTAATTCCGTTGCAATTTCTGTGTTTCATCGTCAATAAGAAGGTCAGAGGGATACAGTAAACCTGAAGTGAAGCATCGGAATCTATAACTAGTGTCTCACGAATGGTTCAAAACATAGATAGTAAGAAGAGTCAGTTTTCTTGTACTTAAGTCGGCATTTCGCCTTTTGTATTTAATTCCGTTGCAATTTCTGTGTTTCATCGTCAATAAGAAGGTCAGAGGGATACAGTAAACCTGAGGTGAAGCATCGGAATCTATAACTAGTGTCACAGGAATGGTTCAAAACATAGACAGTAAGAATTGTCAGTTTTCGCGTACTTAAGTCGGCATTGTGCCTTTTCTATTTAATTCCGATGCTATTTCTTTGTTTCATCAACTTTAAGTAGGTCAGAGGGATACAGTAAACCTGAAGTGAAGCATCGGAATCTATAACTAGTGTCTCAGGAATGGTTCAAAACATAGACAGTAAGAAGAGTCAGTTTTCTTTTACTTAAGTCGGCATTGTGCCTTTTATATTTAATTCCGATGCAATTTCATTGTTCCATCGTCAATAAGAAGGTCAGATGGATACAGTAGACCTGCAGTGAAGCATCGGAATCTATAACTAGTGTCACAGGAATGGTTCAAACATAGACAGTAAGAAGAGTGAGTTTTCTTGTACTTAAGTCGGCATTTCGCATTTTGTATTTAATTCCGTTGCAATTTCTGTGTTTCATCGTCAATAAGAAGGTCAGAGGGACACAGTAAACCTGAGGTGAAGCATCGGAATCTATAACTAGTGTCACAGGAATGGTTCAAATCATAGACAGTAAGAAGGGTCAGTTTTCGTGTACTTAAGTCGGCATTGTGACTTTTCTATTTAATTCCTATGCAATTTCTGGGTTTCATCGTCAGCAAGAAGGTCAGAGGGATACAGTAAACCTGAAGTGAAGCATCGGAATCTATAACTAGTGTCACAGGAATGGTTCAAAGCATAGACAGTAAGAAGAGTCAGTTTTCTTGTACTTAAGTCGGCGTTGTACCTTTTGTAATTAATTCCGATGCAATTTCTGTGTTTCATCATCAATAGGAAGTTCAGAGGGATACAGTAAACCTGAAGTGAAGCATCGGAATCTATAACTAGTGTCACAGGAATGGTTCAAAACATAGACAGTAAGAAGAGTCAGTTTTCTTGTACTTAAGTCGGCATTGTGCCTTTTGTATTAATTTCCGATGCAACTTCTGTGTTTCATCGTCAATACGAAGGTCAGAAGGTTACAGTAAACCTGAAGTGTAGCATCGGAATCTATAACTAGTGTCACAGGAATGGTTCAAAACATAGACAGTAAGAAGAGTTAGTTTTCTTGTAATTAAGTCGGCATTGTGCCTTTTGTATTTAATTCCGAAGCAATTTCTGTGTTTCATCGTCAATAAGGTCAGAGGGATACAGTAAACCTGAAGTGAATCGTTGGAATCTATAACTTGTGTCACATGAATTGCTCAAAATATAGACAGTTAGAAGAGTCAGTTTTCTTGTACTTAAGTCGGCATTGTGCCTTTTATATTTAATTCCGATGCAATTTCATTGTTTCATCGTCTATAAGAAGGTCAGAGGGATACAGTAGACATGAAGTGAAGCATCGGAATCTATAACTAGTGTCACAGGAATGGTTCAAACATAGACAGTAAGAAGAGTCAGTTTTCTTGTACTTAAGTCGGCATTGTGCCTTTTGTATTTAATTCCGATGCAATTTCTTTGTTTGATCAACTTTAAGTAGGTCAGACAGATACAGTAAACCTGAAGTGAAGCATCGGAATCTATAACTAGTGTCTACGGAATGGTTCAAAACATAGACAGTAAGAAGAGTCAGTTTTCTTGTACTTAAGTCGGCATTTCGCCTTTTGTATTTAATTCCGTTGCAATTTCTGTATTTCATCGTCAATAAGAAGGTCAGAGGGATACAGTAAACCTGAGGTGAAGCATCGGAATCTATAACTAGTGTCACAGGAATGGTTCAAAGCATAGACAGTAAGAAGAGTCAGTTTTCGTGTACTTATGTCGGCATTGTGCCTTTTCTATTTAACTCCGATGCAATTTCTGGGTTTCATCGTCAATAAGAGGGTCAGAGGGATACAGTAAACCTGAAGTGAAGCATCGGAATCTATAACTAGTGTCACAGGAATGGTTCAAAACATAGACAGTAAGAAGAGTCAGTTTTCTTGTACTTAAGTCGGCGTTGTACCTTTTGTATTTAATTCCGATGCAATTTCTGTGTTTCATCGTCAATAAGAAGGTCAGAGGGATACAGTAAACCTGAAGTGAAGCATCGGAATCTATAACTAGTGTCTCAGGAATGGTTCAAAACATAGACAGTAAGAAGAGTCAGTCCTCTTGTACTTAAGTCGGCATTTCGCCTTTTGTATTTAATTCCGTTGCAATTTCTGTGTTTCATCGTCAATAAGAAGGTCAGAGGAACACAGTAAACCTGAGGTGAAGCATCGGAATCTATAACTAGTGTCACAGGAATGGTTCAAAACATAGACAGTAAGAAGGGTCAGTTTACGTGTACTTAAGTCGGCATTGAGCCCTTTCTATTTAATTCCTATGCAATTTCTGGGTTTCATCGTCAACAAGAAGGTCAGAGAGATACAGTAAACCTGAAGTGAGCCATCGGAATCTATAACTAGTGTCACAGGAATGGTTCAAAACATTGACAGTAAGAAGAGTCAGTTTTCTTGTACTGAAGTCTGCATTGTACCTTTTGTATTTAATTCCGATGCAATATCTGTGTTTCATCGTCAATAAGAGGGTCAGAGGGATACAGTAAACCTGAAGTGAAGCATCGGAATCTACAACTAGTGTCACAGGAATGGTTCAAAACATAGACAGTAAGAAGAGTCAGTTTTCTTGTACTTAAGTCAGCATTGTGCCTTTTGTATTAATTTCCGATGCAACTTCTGTGTTTCATCGTCAATACGAAGGTCAGAGGGTTACAGTAAACCTGAAGTGAAGCATCGGAATCTATAACTAGTGTCATAGGAATGGTTCAAAACATAGACAGTAAGAAGAGTTAGTTTTCTTGTAATTAAGTCGGCATTGTGCATTTTGTATTTAATTCCGAAGCAATTTCTGTGTTTCATCGTCAATAAGGTCAGAGGGATACAGTAAACCTGAAGTGAATCGTTGGAATCTATAACTTGTGTCACATGAATTGCTCAAAATATAGACAGTTAGAAGAGTCAGTTTTCTTGTACTTAAGTCGGCATTGTGCCTTTTATATTTAATTCCGATGCAATTTCATTGTTTCATCGTCTATAAGAAGGTCAGAGGGATACAGTAGACATGAAATGAAGCATCGGAATCTATAACTAGTGTCACAGGAATGGTTCAAACATAGACAGTAAGAAGAGTCAGTTTTCTTGTACTTAAGTCGGCATTGTGCCTTTTGTATTTAATTCCGATGCAATTTCTTTGTTTGATCAACTTTAAGTAGGTCAGACGGATACAGTAAACCTGAAGTGAAGCATCGGAATCTATAACTAGTGTCTCAGGAATGGTTCAAAACATAGACAGTAAGAAGAGTCCGTTTTCTTGTACTTAAGTCGGCATTTCGCCTTTTGTATTTAATTCCGTTTCAATTTCTGTGTTTCATCGTCAATAAGAAGGTCAGAGGGATACAGTAAACCTGAGGTGAAGCATCGGAATCTATAACTAGTGTCACAGGAATGGTTCAAAGCATAGACAGTAAGAAGAGTCAGTTTTCGTGTACTTATGTTGGCATTGTGACTTTTCTATATAACTCCGATGCAATTTCTGGGTTTCATCGTCAATAAGAGGGTCAGAGGGATACAGTAAACCTGAAGTAAAGCATCGGAATCTATAACTAGTGTCACAGGAATGGTTCAAAACATAGACAGTAAGAAGAGTCAGTTTTCTTGTACTTAAGTCGGCGTTGTACCTTTTGTATTTAATTCCGATGCAATTTCTGTGTTTCATCGTCAATAAGAAGTTCAGAGGGATACAGTAAACCTGAAGTGAAGCATCGGAATCTATAACTAGTGTCTCAGGAATGGTTCAAAACATAGACAGTAAGAACAGTCAGTCTTCTTGTACTTAAGTCGGCATTTCGCCTTTTGTATTTAATTCCGTTGCAATTTCTGGGTTTCATCGTCAATAAGAAGGTCAGAGGGACACAGTAAACCTGAGGTGAAGCATCGGAATCTATAACTAGTGTCACAGGAATGGTTCAAAACATAGACAGTAAGAAGGGTCAGTTTTCGTGTACTTAAGTCGGCATTGAGCCTTTTCTATTTAATTCCTATGCAATTTCTGGGTTTCATCGTCAACAAGAAGGTCAGAGAGATACAGTAAACCTGAAGTGAACCATCGGAATCTATAACTAGTGTCACAGGAATGGTTCAAAACATAGACAGTAAGAAGAGTCAGTTTTCTTGTACTTAAGTCTGCGTTGTACCTTTTGTATTTAATTCCGATGCAATATCTGTGTTTCATCGTCAATAAGAGGGTCAGAGGGATACAGTAAACCTGAAGTGAAGCATCGGAATCTACGACTAGTGTCACAGGAATGGTTCAAAACATAGACAGTAAGAAGAGTCAGTTTTCTTGTACTTAAGTCGGCATTGTGCCTTTTGTATTAATTTCCGATGCAACTTCTGTGTTTCATCGTCAATACGAAGGTCAGAGGGTTACAGTAAACCTGAAGTGAAGCATCGGAATCTATAACTAGTGGCACCGGAATGGTTCAAAACATTGACAGTAAGAAGAGTTAGTTTTCTTGTACTTAAGTCGGCTTTGTGAATTTTGTATTTAATTCCGAAGCAATTTCTGTGTTTCATCATCAATAAGAAGGTCAGAGGGATACAGTAAACCTGAAGTGAATCATTGGAATCTATAACTAGTGTCACATGAATTGCTCAAAATATAGACAGTTAGAAGAGTCAGTTTTCTTGTACTTAAGTCGGCATTGTGCCTTTTATATTTAATTCCGATGCAATTTCATTGTTCCATCGTCAATAAGAAGGTCAGAGGGATACAGTAGACCTGCAGTGAAGCATCGGAATCTATAACTAGTGTCACAGGAATGGTTCAAACATAGACAGTAAGAAGAGTCAGTTTTCTTGTACTTAAGTCGGCATTTCGCCTTTTGTATTTAATTCCGTTGCAATTTCTGTGTTTCATCGTCAATAAGAAGGTCAGAGGAACACAGTAAACCTGAGGTGAAGCATCGGAATCTATAACTAGTGTCACAGGAATGGTTCAAAACATAGACAGTAAGAAGGGTCAGTTTTCGTGTACTTAAGTCGGCATTGAGCCTTTTCTATTTAATTCCTATGCAATTTCTGGGTTTCATCGTCAACAAGAAGGTCAGAGGGATACAGTAAACCTGAAGTGAAGCATCGGAATCTATAACTAGTCTCACAGGAATGGTTCAAAACATAGACAGTAAGAAGAGTCAGTTTTCTTGTACTTAAGTCAGCGTTGTACCTTTTGTATTTAATTCCGATGCAATATCTGTGTTTCATCGTCAATAAGAGGGTCAGAGGGATACAGTAAACCTGAAGTGAAGCATCGGAATCTACAACTAGTGTCACAGGAATGGTTCAAAACATAGACAGTAAGAAGAGTCAGTTTTCTTGTACTTAAGTCTGCATTTCGCCTTTTGTATTTATTTCCGTTGCAATTCCTGTGTTTCATCGTCAATAAGAAGGTCAGAGGGATACAGTAAACCTGAAGTGAAGCATCGGAATCTATAACTAGTGTCTCAGGAATGGTTCAAAACATAGATAGTAAGAAGAGTCAGTTTTCTTGTACTTTAGTCGGCATTTCGCATTTTGTATTTAATTCCGTTGCAATTTCTGTGTTTCATCGTCAATAAGAAGGTCAGAGGGATACAGTAAACCTGAGGTGAAGAATCGGAATCTATAACTAGTGTCACAGGAATGGTTCAAAACATAGACAGTAAGAATTGTCAGTTTTCGTGTACTTAAGTCTGCATTGTGCCTTTTCTATTTAATTCCGATGCTATTTCTTTGTTTCATCAACTTTAAGTAGGTCAGAGGGATACAGTAAACCTGAAGTGAAATATCGAAATCTATAACTAGTGTCTCAGGAATGGTTCAAAACATAGACAGTAAGAAGAGTCAGTTTTCTTGTACTTAAGTCGGCATTTCGCCTTTTGTATTTAATTCCGTTGCAATTTCTGTGTTTCATCGTCAATAAGAAGGTCAGAGGGATACAGTAAACCTGAAGTGAAGCATCGGAATCTATCACTAGTGTCAACGGAATGGTTCAAAACATAGACACTAAGAAGAGTCAGTTTTCTTGTACTTAAGTCGCCGTTGTACCTTTTGTATTTCATTCCGATGCAATTTCTGTGTTTCATCATCAATAAGAAGGTCAGAGGGACACAGTAAACCTGAGGTGAAGCATCGGAATCTATAACTAGTGTCACAGGAATGGTTCAAAACATAGACAGTAAGAAGGGTCAGTTTTCGTGTACTTAAGTCGGCATTGAGCCTTTTCTATTTAATTCCTATGCAATATCTGGGTTTCATCGTCAACAAGAAGGTCAGAGGGATACAGTAAACCTGAAGTCAAGCATCGGAATCTATAACTAGTGTCACAGGAATGGTTCAAAACATAGACAGTAAGAAGAGTCAGTTTTCTTGTACTTAAGTCTGCGTTGTACCTATTGTATTTAATTCCGATGCAATATCTGTGTTTCATCGTCAATAAGAGGGTCAGAGGGATACAGTAAACCTGAAGTGAAGCATCGGAATCTACAACTAGTGTCACAGGAATGGTTCAAAACATAGACAGTAATAAGAGTCAGTTTTCTTGTACTTAAGTCGGCATTGTGCCTTTTGTATTAATTTCCGATGCAACTTCTGTGTTTCATCGTCAATACGAAGGTCAGAGGGTTACAGTAAACCTGAAGTGAAGCATCGGAATCTATAACTAGTGTCACAGGAATGGTTCAAAACATAGACAGTAAGAAGAGTTAGTTTTCTTGTACTTAAGTCAGCTTTGTGAATTTTGTATTTAATTCCGAAGCAATTTCTGTGTTTCATCGCCAATAAGAAGGTCAGAGGGATACAGTAAACCTGAAGTGAATCATTGGAATCTATAACTAGTGTCACATGAATTGCTCAAAATATAGACAGTTAGAAGAGTCAGTTTTCTTGTACTTAAGTCGGCATTGTGCCTTTTGTATTTAATTCCGATGCAATTTCTTTGTTTGATCAACTTTAAGTAGGTCAGACGGATACAGTAAACCTGAAGTGAAGCATCAGAATCTATAACTAGTGTCACAGGAATGGTTCAAAGCATAGACAGTAAGAAGAGTCAGTTTTCGTGTACTTATGTTGGCATTGTGCCTTTTCTATATAACTCCGATGCAATTTCTGGGTTTCATCGTCAATAAGAGGGTCAGAGGGATACAGTAAACCTGAAGTGAAGCATCGGAATCTATAACTAGTGTCACAGGAATGGTTCAAAACATAGACAGTAAGAAGAGTCAGTTTTCGTGTACTTATGTTGGCATTGTGCCTTTTCTATATAACTCCGATGCAATTTCTGGGTTTCATCGTCAATAAGAGGGTCAGAGGGATACAGTAAACCTGAAGTGAAGCATCGGAATCTATAACTAGTGTCACAGGAATGGTTCAAAACATAGACAGTAAGAAGAGTCAGTTTTCTTGTACTTAAGTCGGCGTTGTACCTTTTGTATTTAATTCCGATGCAATTTCTGTGTTTCATCGTCAATAAGAAGGTCAGAGGGATACAGTAAACCTGAAGTGAAGCATCGGAATCTATAACTAGTGTCTCAGGAATGGTTCAAAACATAGACAGCAAGAAGAGTCAGTCTTCTTGTACTTAAGTCGGCATTTCGCCTTTTGTATTTAATTCCGTTGCAATTTCTGTGTTTCATCGTCAATAAGAAGGTCAGAGGGACACAGTAAACCTGAGGTGAAGCATCGGAATCTATAACTAGTGTCACAGGAATGGTTCAAAACATAGACAGTAAGAAGGGTCAGTTTTCGTGTACTTAAGTCGGCATTGAGCCTTTTCTATTTAATTCCTATGCAATTTCTGGGTTTCATCGTCAACAAGAAGGTCAGAGAGATACAGTAAACCTGAAGTGAACCATCGGAATCTATAACTAGTGTCACAGGAATGGTTCAAAACATAGACAGTAAGAAGAGTCAGTTTTCTTGTACTTAAGTCTGCGTTGTACCTTTTGCATTTAATTCCGATGCAATATCTGTGTTTCATCGTCAATAAGAGGGTCAGAGGGATACAGTAAACCTGAAGTGAAGCATCGGAATCTACGACTAGTGTCACAGGAATGGTTCAAAACATAGACAGTAAGAAGAGTCAGTTTTCTTGTACTTAAGTCGGCATTGTGCCTTTTGTATTAATTTCCGATGCAACTTCTGTGTTTCATCGTCAATACGAAGGTCAGAGGGTTACAGTAAACCTGAAGTGAAGCATCGGAATCTATAACTAGTGTCACCGGAATGGTTCAAAACATAGACAGTAAGAAGAGTTAGTTTTCTTGTACTTAAGTCGGCTTTGTGAATTTTGTATTTAATTCCGAAGCAATTTCTGTGTTTCATCATCAATAAGAAGGTCAGAGGGATACAGTAAACCTGAAGTGAATCATTGGAATCTATAACTAGTGTCACATGAATTGCTCAAAATATAGACAGTTAGAAGAGTCAGTTTTCTTGTACTTAAGTCGGCATTGTGCCTTTTATATTTAATTCCGATGCAACTTCATTGTTCCATCGTCAATAAGAAGGTCAGAGGGATACAGTAGACCTGCAGTGAAGCATCGGAATCTATAACTAGTGTCACAGGAATGGTTCAAACATAGACAGTAAGAAGAGTCAGTTTTCTTGTACTTAAGTCGGCATTTCGCCTTTTGTATTTAATTCCGTTGCAATTTCTGTGTTTCATCGTCAATAAGAAGGTCAGAGGGACACAGTAAACCTGAGGTGAAGCATCGGAATCTATAACTAGTGTCACAGGAATGGTTCAAAACATAGACAGTAAGAAGGGTCAGTTTTCGTGTACTTAAGTCGGCATTGAGCCTTTTCGATTTAATTCCTATGCAATTTCTGGGTTTCATCGTCAACAAGAAGGTCAGAGGGATACAGTAAACCTGAAGTGAAGCATCGGAATCTATAACTAGTCTCACAGGAATGGTTCAAAACATAGACAGTAAGAAGAGTCAGTTTTCTTGTACTTAAGTCTGCGTTGTACCTTTTGTATTTAATTCCGATGCAATATCTGTGTTTCATCGTCAATAAGAGGGTCAGAGGGATACAGTAAACCTGAAGTGAAGCATCGGAATCTACAACTAGTGTCACAGGAATGGTTCAAAACATAGACAGTAAGAAGAGTCAGTTTTCTTGTACTTAAGTCTGTATTTCGCCTTTTGTATTTATTTCCGTTGCAATTTCTGTGTTTCATCGTCAATAAGAAGGTCAGAGGGATACAGTAAACCTGAAGTGAAGCATCGGAATCTATAACTAGTGTCTCAGGAATGGTTCAAAACATAGATAGTAAGAAGAGTCAGTTTTCTTGTACTTTAGTCGGCATTTCGCATTTTGTATTTAATTCCGTTGCAATATCTGTGTTTCATCGTCAATAAGAAGGTCAGAGGGGTACAGTAAACCTGAGGTGAAGAATCGGAAACTATAACTAGTGTCACAGGAATGGTTCAAAACATAGACAGTAAGAATTGTCAGTTTTCGTGTACTTAAGTCTGCATTGTGCCTTTTCTATTTAATTCCGATGCTATTTCTTTGTTTCATCAACCTTAAGTAGGTCAGAGGGATACAGTAAACCTGAAGTGAAGCATCGGAATCTATAACTAGTGTCTCAGGAATGGTTCAAAACATAGACAGTAAGAAGAGTCAGTTTTCTTGTACTTAAGTCGGCATTGTGCCTTTTGTATTAATTTCCGATGCAACTTCTGTGTTTCATCGTCAATACGAAGGTCAGAGGGTTACAGTAAACCTGAAGTGAAGCATCGGAATCTATAACTAGTGTCACCGGAATGGTTCAAAACATAGACAGTAAGAAGAGTTAGTTTTCTTGTACTTAAGTCGGCTTTGTGAATTTTGTATTTAATTCCGAAGCAATTTCTGTGTTTCATCATCAATAAGAAGGTCAGAGGGATACAGTAAACCTGAAGTGAATCATTGGAATCTATAACTAGTGTCACATGAATTGCTCAAAATATAGACAGTTAGAAGAGTCAGTTTTCTTGTACTTAAGTCGGCATTGTGCCTTTTATATTTAATTCCGATGCAACTTCATTGTTCCATCGTCAATAAGAAGGTCAGAGGGATACAGTAGACCTGCAGTGAAGCATCGGAATCTATAACTAGTGTCACAGGAATGGTTCAAACATAGACAGTAAGAAGAGTCAGTTTTCTTGTACTTAAGTCGGCATTTCGCCTTTTGTATTTAATTCCGTTGCAATTTCTGTGTTTCATCGTCAATAAGAAGGTCAGAGGGACACAGTAAACCTGAGGTGAAGCATCGGAATCTATAACTAGTGTCACAGGAATGGTTCAAAACATAGACAGTAAGAAGGGTCAGTTTTCGTGTACTTAAGTCGGCATTGAGCCTTTTCTATTTAATTCCTATGCAATTTCTGGGTTTCATCGTCAACAAGAAGGTCAGAGGGATACAGTAAACCTGAAGTGAAGCATCGGAATCTATCACTAGTGTCAACGGAATGGTTCAAAACATAGACACTAAGAAGAGTCAGTTTTCCTTACTTAAGTCGCCGTTGTACCTTTTGTATTTAATTCCGATGCAATTTCTGTGTTTCATCGTCAATAAGAAGGTCAGAGGGACACAGTAAACCTGAGGTGAAGCATCGGAATCTATAACTAGTGTCACAGGAATGGTTCAAAACATAGACTGTAAGAAGGGTCAGTTTTCGTGTACTTAAGTCGGCATTGAGCCTTTTCTATTTAATTCCTATGCAATATCTGGGTTTCATCGTCAACAAGAAGGTCAGAGGGATACAGTAAACCTGAAGTCAAGCATCGGAATCTATAACTAGTGTCACAGGAATGGTTCAAAACATAGACAGTAAGAAGAGTCAGTTTTCTTGTACTTAAGTCTGCGTTGTACCTATTGTATTTAATTCCGATGCAATATCTGTGTTTCATCGTCAATAAGAGGGTCAGAGGGATACAGTAAACCTGAAGTGAAGCATCGGAATCTACAACTAGTGTCACAGGAATGGTTCAAAACATAGACAGTAATAAGAGTCAGTTTTCTTGTACTTAAGTCGGCATTGTGCCTTTTGTATTAATTTCCGATGCAACTTCTGTGTTTCATCGTCAATACGAAGGTCAGAGGGTTACAGTAAACCTGAAGTGAAGCATCGGAATCTATAACTAGTGTCACAGGAATGGTTCAAAACATAGACAGTAAGAAGAGTTAGTTTTCTTGTACTTAAGTCAGCTTTGTGAATTTTGTATTTAATTCCGAAGCAATTTCTGTGTTTCATCGCCAATAAGAAGGTCAGAGGGATACAGTAAACCTGAAGTGAATCATTGGAATCTATAACTAGTGTCACATGAATTGCTCAAAATATAGACAGTTAGAAGAGTCAGTTTTCTTGTACTTAAGTCGGCATTGTGCCTTTTATATTTAATTCAGATGCAATTTCATTGTTCCATCGTCAATAAGAAGGTCAGAGGGATACAGTAGACCTGCAGTGAAGCATCGGAATCTATAACTAGTGTCACAGGAATGGTTCAAACATAGACAGTAAGAAGAGTCAGTTTTCTTGTACTTAAGTCGGCATTTCGCCTTTTGTATTTAATTCCGTTGCAATTTCTGTGTTTCATCGTCAATAAGAAGGTCAGAGGGACACAGTAAACCTGAGGTGAAGCATCGGAATCTATAACTAGTGTCACAGGAATGGTTCAAAACCTAGACAGTAAGAAGGGTCAGTTTTCGTGTACATAAGTCGGCATTGAGTCTTTTCTATTTAATTCCTATGCAATTTCTGGGTTTCATTGTCAACAAGAAGGTCAGAGGGATACAGTAAACCTGAAGTGAAGCATCGGAATCTATAACTAGTGTCACAGGAATGGTTCAAATCATAGACAGTAAGAAGAGTCAGTTTTCTTGTACTTAAGTCTGCGTTGTACCTTTTGTATTCAATTCCGATGCAATATCTGTGTTTCATCGTCAATAAGAGGGTCAGAGGGATTCAGTAAACCTGAAGTGAAGCATCGGAATCTACAACTAGTGTCACAGAAATGGTTCAAAACATAGACAGTAAGAAGAGTCAGTTTTCTTGTACTTAAGTCTGCATTTCGCCTTTTGTATTTAATTCCGTTGCAATTTCTGTGTTACATCGTCAATAAGAAGGTCAGAGGGATACAGTAAACCTGAAGTGAAGCATCGGAATCTATAACTAGTGTCTCAGGAATGGTTCAAAACATAGACAGTAAGAAGAGTCAGTTTTCTTGTACTTAAGTCGGCATTTCGACTTTTGTATTTAATTCCGTTGCAATTTCTGTGTTTCATCGTCAATAAGAAGGTCAGAGGGATACAGTAAACCTGAGGTGAAGCATCGCAATCTATAACTAGTGTCACAGGAATGGTTCAAAACATAGACAGTAAGAATTGTCAGTTTTCGTGTACTTAAGTCGGCATTGTTCGTTTTCTACTTAATTCCGATGCTATTTCTTTGTTTCATCAACTTTAAGTAGGTCAGAGGGATACAGTAAACCTGAAGTGAAGCATCGGAATCTATAACTAGTGTCTCAGGAATGGTTCAATACATAGACAGTAAGAAGAGGCAGTTTTCTTGTACTTAAGTCGGCATTTCGCCTTTTGTATTTAATTCCGTTGCAATTTCTGTGTTTCATCGTCAATAAGAAGGTCAGAGGGATACAGTAAACCTGAAGTGAAGCATCGGAATCAATCACTAGTGTCACAGGAATGGTTCAAAACATAGACAGTAAGAAGAGTCAGTTTTCTTGTACTTAAGTCGGCTTTGTACATTTTGTATTTAATTCCGATGCAATTTCTGAGTTTCATCGTCAATAAGAAGGTCAGAGGGATACAGTAAACCTGAAGTGAAGCATCGGAATCCATAATTAGTGTCACAGGAATGGTTCAAAACATAGACAGTGAGGAGAGTCAGTTGTCTTGTACTTAAGTCGGCGTTGTACCTTTTGTATATAATTCCGATGCAATTTCTGTGTTTCATCGTCAATAAGAAGGTCAGAGGGATACAGTAAACCTGAAGTGTAGCATCGGAATCTATAACTAGTGTCTCAGGAATGGTTCAAAACATTGACAGTAAGAAGAGTCAGTTTTCTTGTACTTAAGTCGGCATTTCGAGTTTTGTATTTAATTCCGTTGCAATTTCTGTGTTTCATCGACAGTAAGAAGGTCAGAGGGATATAGTAAACCTGAGGTGAAGCATCGGAATCTATAACTAGTGTCACAGGAATGGTTCAAAACATAGACAGTAAGAAGGGTCAGTTTTCGTGTACTTAAATCGGCATTGCGCCTTTTCTATTTAATTCCTATGCAATTTCTGGGTTTCATCGTGAGCAAGAAGGTCAAAGGGATACAGTAAACCTGAAGTGAAGCATCGGAATCTATAACTAGTGTCACAGGAACGGTTCAAAACATAGACAGTTAGAAGAGTCAGTTTTCTTGTACTTAAGTCGGCGTTGTACCTTTTGTATTTAATTCCGATGCGATTTCTGTGTTTCATCATCAATAGGAAGTTCAGAGGGATACAGTAAACCTGAAGTGAAGCATCGGAATCTATAACTAGTGTCACAGGAATGGTTCAAAACATAGACAGTAAGAAGAGTCAGTTTTCTTGTACTTAAGTCGGCATTGTGCCTTTTGTATTTAATTCCGAAGCAATTTCTGTGTTTCATCGCCAATAAGAAGGTCAGAGGGATACAGTAAACCTGAAGTGAATCATTGGAATCTATAACTAGTGTCACATGAATTGCTCAAAATATAGACAGTAAGAAGAGTCAGTTTTCTTGTACTTAAGTCGGCATTGTGCCTTTTGTATTTAATTCCGATGCAATTTCATTGTTTCATCGTCAATAAGAAGGTCAGAGGGATACAGTAGACCTGAAGTGAAGCATCGGAATCTATAAATAGTGTCACAGGAATGGTTCAAAACATAGACAGTAAGAAGAGTCAGTTTTCTTGTACTTAAGTCGGCATTGTGCCTTTTGTATTTAATTCCGATGCAATTTCTTTGTTTCATCAACTTTAAGTAGGACAGAGGGATACAGTAAACCTGAAGTGAAGCATCGGAATCTATAACTAGTGTCTCAGGAATGGTTCAAAACATAGACAGTAAGAAGAGTCAGTTTTCGTGTACTTAAGTTGGCATTGTGCCTTTCTATTTATTTCCGATGCAATTTCTGGGTTTCATCGTCAATAAGAAGGTTTGAGGGATACAGTAAACCTGAAGTGAAGCATCGGAATCTATAACTAGTGTCACAGGAGTGGTTCAAAACATAGACAGTAAGAAGAGTCAGTTTTCTTGTACTTAAGTCGGCGTTGTACCTTTTGTATTTAATTCCGATGCAATTACTGTGTTTCATCGTCAATAAGAAGGTCAGAGGGATACAGTAAACCTGAAGTGAAGCATCGGAATCTATAACTAGTGTCACAGGAATGGTTCAAAACATAGACAGTAAGAAGAGTCAGTTTTCTTGTACTTAAGTCGGCGTTGTACCTATTGTATTAAATAACGATGCAATTTCTGTGTTTCATCGTCAATAAGAATGTCAGAGGGATACAGTAAACCTGAAGTGATGCATCGGAATCTATAACTAGTGTCTCAGGAATGGTTAAAACATAGACAGTAACAAGAGTCAGTTTTCTTGTACTTAAGTCGGCATTTCGCCTTTTGTATTTAATTCCGTTGCAATTTCTGTGTTTCATCGTCAGTAAGAAGGTCAGAGGGATACAGTAAACCTGAGGTGAAGCATCGGAATCTATAACTAGTGTCACAGGAATGGTTCAAATCATAGACAGTAAGAAGGGTCAGTTTTCGTGTACTTAAGTCGGCATTGTGCCTTTTCTATTTAATTCCTATGCAATTTCTGGGTTTCATCGTCAGCAAGAAGGTCAGAGGGATACAGTAAACCTGAAGTGAGGCATCGGAATCTATAACTAGTGTCACAGGAATTGTTCAAAGCATAGACAGTAAGAGGAGTCAGTTTTCTTGTACTTAAGTCGGCGTTGTACCTTTTGTATTTAATTCCGATTCAATTTCTGTGTTTCATCATCAATAGGAAGTTCAGAGGGATACAGTAAACCTGAAGTGAAGCATCGGAATCTATAACTAGTGTCACAGGAATGGTTCATAACATAGACAGTAAGAAGAGTCAGTTTTCTTGTACTTAAGTCGGCATTGTGCCTTTTGTATTAATTTCCGATGCAACTTCTGTGTTTCATCGTCAATACGAAGGTCAGAGGGTTACAGTAAACCTGAAGTGAAGCATCGGAATCTATAACTAGTGTCACAGGAATGGTTCAAATCATAGACAGTAAGAAGAGTTAGTTTTCTTGTAATTAAGTCGGCATTGTGCATTTTGTATTTAATTCCGAAGCAATTTCTTTGTTTCATCGTCAATAAGAATGTCAGAGGGATACAGTAAACCTGAAGTGAATCATTGGAATCTATAACTAGTGTCACATGAATTGCTCAAAATATAGACAGTAAGAAGAGTCAGTTTTCTTGTACTTAAGTCGGCATTGTGCCTTTTGTATTTAATTCCGTGGCAATTTCATTGTTTCATCGTCAATAAGAAGGTTTGAGGGATACAGTAGACCTGAAGTGAAGCATCGGAATCTATAACTAGTGTCACAGGAATGGTTCAAACATAGACAGTAAGAAGAGTCAGTTTTCTTGTACTTAATTCGGCATTGTGCCTTTTGTATTTATTTCCGATGCAATTTCTTTGTTTCATCAACTTTAAGTAGGTCAGAGGGATACAGTAAACCTGAAGTGAAGCATCGGAATCTATAACTAGTGTCTCAGGAATGGTTCAAAACATAGACAGTAAGAAGAGTCAGTTTTCTTGTACTTAAGTCGGCATTTCGCCTTTTGTATTTAATTCCGTTGCAATTTCTGGGTTTCATCGTCAATAAGAACGTCAGAGGGATACAGTAAACCTGAGGTGAAGCATCGGAATCTATAACTAGTGTCACAGGAATGGTTCAAATATAGACAGTAAGAATTGTCAGTTTTCGTGTACTTAAGCCGGCATTGTGCCTTTTCTATTTAATTCCGATGCAATTTCTGGGTTTAATCGTCAATAAGAAGGTCGGAGGGATACAGTAAACCTGAAGTGAAGCATCGGAATCTATCATTAGTGTCCCACGAATGGTTCAAAACATAGACAGTAAGAAGAGTCAGTTTTCTTGTACTTAAGTCGGCGTTGTACCTTTTGTATTTAATTCCGATGCAATTTCTGTGTTTCATCGTCAAGAAGAGGGTCAGAGGGATACAGTAAACCTGAAGTGAAGCATCGGAATCTATAACTAGTGTCACAGGAATGGTTCAAAACATAGACAGTAAGAAGAGTCAGTTTTCTTGTACTTAAGTCGGCATTGTGCCTTTTGTATTAATTTAAGATGCAACTTCTGTGTTTCATCGTCAATACGAAGGTCAGAGGCTTACAGTAAACCTGAAGTGAAGCATCGGAATCTATAACTAGTGTCACAGGAATGGTTCAAAACATAGACAGTAAGAAGGGTTAGTTTTCTTGTACTTAAGTCGGCATTGTGCATTTTGTATTTAATTCCAAAGCAATTTCTGTGTTTCATCGTCAATAAGGTCAGAGGGATACAGTAAACCTGAAGTGAATCATTGGAATCTATAACTTGTGTCACATGAATTGCTCAAAATATAGACAGTTAGAAGAGTCAGTTTTCTTGTACTTAAGTCGGCATTGTGCCTTTTATATTTAATTCCGATGCAGTTTCATTGTTTCATCGTCTATAAGAAGGTCAGAGGGATACAGTAGACATGAAGTGAAGCATCGGAATCTATAACTAGTGTCACAGGAATGGTTCAAACATAGACAGTAAGAAGAGTCAGCTTTCTTGTACTTAAGTCGGCATTGTGCCTTTTGTATTTAATTCCGATGCAATTTCTTTGTTTGATCAACTTTAAGTAGGTCAGACGGATACAGTAAACCGGAAGTGAAGCATCGGAATCTATAACTAGTGTCTCAGGAATGGTTCAAAACATAGACAGTAAGAAGAGTCAGTTTTCTTGTACTTAAGTCGGCATTTCGCCTTTTGTATTTAATTCCGTTGCGATTTCTGTGTTTCATCGTCAATAAGAAGGTCAGAGGGATACAGTAAACCTGAGGTGAAGCATCGGAATCTATAACTAGTGTCACAGGAATGGTTCAAAGCATAGACAGTGAGAAGAGTCAGTTTTCGTGTACTTATGTCGGCATTGTGCCTTTTCTATTTAACTCCGATGCAATTTCTGGGTTTCATCGTCAATAAGAAGGTCAGAGGGATACAGTAAACCTGAAGTGAAGCATCGGAATCTATAACTAGTCTCACAGGAATGGTTCAAAACATAGACAGTAAGAAGAGTCAGTTTTCTTGTACTTAAGTCGGCGTTGTACCTTTTGTATTTAATTCCGATGCAATTTCTGTGTTTCATCGTCATTAAGAAGGTCAGAGGGATACAGTAAACCTGAAGTGAAGCATCGGAATCTATAACTAGTGTCTCAGGAATGGTTCAAAACATCGACAGTAAGAAGAGTCAGTTTTCTTGTACTTAAGTCGGCATTGCGCCTTTTGTATTTAATTCCGTTGCAATTTCTGTGTTTCATCGTCAGTAAGAAGGTCAGAGGGATCCAGTAAACCTGAGGTGAAGCATCGGAATCTATAACTAGTGTCACAGGAGTGGTTCAAAACATAGAGAGTAAGAAGGGTCAGTTTTCGTGTACTTAAGTCGGCATTGTGCCTTTTCTATTTAATTCCTATGCAATTTCTGGGTTTCATCGTCAGCAAGAAGGTCAAAGGGATACAGTAAACCTGAAGTGAAGCATCGGAATCTATAACTAGTGTCACAGGAATGGTTCAAAACATAGACAGTAAGAAGAGTCAGTTTTCTTGTACTTAAGTCGGCGTTGTACCTTTATTATTTAATTCCGATGCAATTTCTGTGATTCATCATCAATAGGAAGTTCAGAGGGATACAGTAAACCTGAAGTGAAGCATCGGAATCTATAACTAGTGTCACAGGAATGGTTCAAAACTTAGACTGTAAGAAGAGTCTGTTTTCTTGTACTTAAGTCGGCATTGTGCCTTTTGTATTAATTTCCGATGCAACTTCTATGTTTCATCGTCAATAAGAAGGTCAGAGGGATACAGTAAACCTGAAGTGAATCATTGGAATCTATAACTAGTGTCACATGAATTGCTCAAAATATAGACAGTAAGAAGAGTCAGTTTTCTTGTACTTAAGTCGGCATTGTGCCTTTTGTATTTAATTCCGATGCAATTTCATTGTTTCATCGTCAATAAGAAGGTCAGAGGGATACAGTAAACCTGAGGTGAAGCATCGGAATCTATAACTAGTGTCACAGAAATGGTTCAAAACATAGACAGTAAGAAAAGTCATTTTTCTTGTACTTAAGTCGGCATTTCGCCTTTTGTATTTAATTCCGTTGCAATTTCTGTGTTTCATCGTCAATAAGAAGGTCAGAGGGATACAGTAAACCTGAGGTGGAGCATTGGAATCTATAACTAGTGTCACAGGAATGGTTCAAAACATAGACAATAACAATTGTCAGTTTTTGTGTACTTAAGTCGGCGTTGTACCTTTTGTATGTAATTCCGATGCAATTTCTGTGTTTCATCGTCAATAAGAAGGTCAGAGGGATACAGTAGAACTGAAGTGAAGCATCGGAATCTATAACTAGTGTCACAGGAATGGTTCAAACATAGACAGTAAGAAGAGTCAGTTTTCTTGTACTTAAGTCTGCATTGTGCCTTTTGTATTTAATTCCGATGCAATTTCTTTGTTTCATCAACTTTAAGTAGGACAGAGGGATACAGTAAACCTGAAGTGAAGCATCGGAATCTATAACTAGTGTCTCAGGAATGGTTCAGAACTTAGACAGTAAGAAGAGTCAGTTTTCTTGTACTTAAGTCGGCATTGTGCCTTTTGTATTTAATTCCGAAGCAATTACTGTGTTTCATCGTCAATAAGAAGGTCAGAGGGATACAGTAAACCGGAAGTGAAGCATCTGAATCTATAACTAGAGTTACAGGAATGGTTCAAAACATAGACAGTAAAAAGAGTCAGTTTTCTTGTACTTAAGTCGGCATTGTGCCTTTTGTATTTAATTCCGATGCAATTTCTATGTTTCATCGTCAATAAGGTCAGAGGAATACAGTAAACCTGAAGTGAAGCATCGGTATCTATAACTAGTATAACAGGAATGGTTCAAAACACAGACAGTAAGAAGGGTCAGTTTTCTTGTACTTAAGTCGTCATTGTGCCATTTGTATTTAATTCCGATGCAATATCTGTGTTTCATCGTCAATAAGAAGGTCAGAGGGATACAGTAAACCTGAAGTGAAGCATCGGAATCTATATCTAGTGTCACACGAATGGTTCAAAACATAGACTGTATGAAGAGCTAGTTTTCTTGTACTTAAGTCGGCATTGTGCCTTTTGTATTTAACTCCGATGCAATATCTGTGTTTCTTCGTCAATAAGAAGGTCAGAGGGATACAGTAAACCTGAAGTGAAGCATCGGAATCGATAACTAGTGTCACAGGAATGGTTCAAAACATAGACAGTAAGAAGAGTCAGTTTTCTTGTATTTAAGCCGGCATTGTGCATTTTGTATTTAATTCCGATGCAATTACTGTGTTTCATCGTCAATAAGAACGTCACAGGGATACAGTAAACCTGAAGTGAAGCACCCGAATCTATAACTAGTGTCACAGGAATGGTTCAAAACATAGTCAGTAAGAAGAGTCAGTTTTCTTGTATTTAAGTAGGCGTTGTGCCTTTTGTATTTAATTCCGATGCTATATCTGTGTTTCATCAACAGTAAGAATGTCAGAGGGATACAGTAAACCTGAAGTGAAGCATCGGAACCTATAACTAGTGTCACATGAATGGTTCAAACATAGACAGTAAGAATAGTCAGTTTTCTTGTACTTAAGTCGGCATTGTGCCTTTTGTATTTAATTCCGATGCAATTTCTGTGTTTCATCGTCAATAAGAAGGTCAGAGGGATACAGTAAACCTGAAGTGAAGCATCGGAATCTATAACTAGTGTCACAGGAATGGTTCAAAACATAGACAGTAAGAAGAGTTAGTTTTCTTGTACTTAAGTCGGCATTGTGCTTTTAGTATTTATTTGCGATGCGATTTCTGCGTTTCATCGTCAATAAGATGGTCAGAGTAATATAGTAAACCTGAAGTGAAGCATCGGAAACTATATCTAGTGTCACAGGAAAGGTACAAAACATAGACAGTAAGAAGAGTCAGTTTTCTTGTACTTAAGTCGGCGTTGTGCCTTTTGTATTTAATTCCGATGCAATTTCTGTGTTTCATCGTCAATAAGAAGGTCTGTGGGATACAGTAAACCTGAAGTGAAGCGTCGGAATCTATAACTAGTGTCACAGGAATGGTTCAAAACGTAGACAGTAAGAAGAGTCAGTTTTCTTTTACTTAAGTCGGCATTGTGCCTTTTGTGTTTAATTCCAATGCAATATCTGGGTTTCATTTTCAGTAAGAAGGTCAGAGGGATACAGTAAACCTGAAGTGAAGCATCGGAATCTATAACTAGTGTCACACGAATTGTTCAAAACATAGACTGTATGAAGAGTCAGTTTTCTTGTACTTAAGTCGGCATTGTGCCTTTTGTATTTAATTCCGAAGCAATTACTGTGTTTCATCGTCAATAAGAAGGTCAGAGGGATACAGTAAACCGGAAGTGAAGCATCTGAATCTATAACTAGAGTTACAGGAATGGTTCAAACATAGACAGTAAGAAGAGTCAGTATTCTTGTACTTAAGTCGGCATTGTGCCCTTTGTATTTAATTCAGATGTAATTTCTGTGTTTCATCGTCAATAAGAAGGTCAGAGCGATACAGTAAACCTGAAGTGAAGCATCGGAATCAATAACTAGTGTCACATGAATTGTTCATACATAAACAGTGAGAAGAGTCAGTTTTCTTGTACATAAGTCGGCATTGTGCCATTTGTATTTAATTCCGATGCAATTTCTGTGTTTCATCGTCAATAAGAAGGTCAGAGGGTTACAGTAAACCTGAAGTGAAGAATCGGACTCAATAATTTGTGTCACATGTTTTTTTCAAAACATTGAGAGTAAGAAGAGTCAGCTTCTTGTACTTAAGTCGGCATTGTGCTCTTTGTATTTAATTCCGATGCAATTTCTGTGATTCATCGTCAATAAGAAGGTCATAGGGATACAGTAAAGCTGAAGTGAAGCATCGGAATCTATAACTATTGTCACAGGTATGGTTCAAAACATAGACAGTAAGAAAAAGTCAGTTTTCTTGTCCTTAAGTCGGCATTGTGCCTTTTGTATTAAATCCGATGCAATTTCTGTGTTTCATCGTCAATAAGAAGGTCAGAGGGATACAGTAAACCAGAAGTGAAGCATCGGAATTTATAACAAGTGTCTCAGGAATGGTTCAAAACATAGACAGTAAGAAGAGTCATTTTTCTTTTACTTAAGTCGACATTGAGCCTTCTGTATTTAATTCCGTTGCAATTACAGAGTTTCATCGTCAATAAGAAGGTCAGAGGGATACTGCAAACCTGAGGTGTAGCATCGGTATCTATAACTAGTGTCACAGGAATGGTTCAAAGCATAGACAGTAAGAAGAGTCAGTTTTCTTGTACTTAAGTCGGCATTGTGCATTTTGTATTTAATTCCGATGAAATTTCTGTGTTTCAGCGTCAATAAGAAGGTCAGAGGGATACAGTAAACCTGAAGTGAAGCATCGAATCTATAACTAGTGTCACATGAATGGTTCAAAACATAGACAGTAAGAAGAGTCTGTTTTCTTGTACTGAAGTCGGCATTGTGCCTTTTGTATTTAATTCCAATGCAATTTCTGTGTTTCATCGTCAATAAGAAGGTCAGAGGGAAACAGTAAACCTGAAGTGAAGCATCGGAATCTATTACTAGTGTCACAGGAATGGTTCAAAACATAGTCAGTAAGAAGAGTCAGTTTTCTTGTATTTAAGTAGGCGTTGTGCTTTTGTATTTAATTCCGATGCTATATCTGTGTTTCATCAACAGTAAGAATGTCAGAGGGATACAGTAAACCTGAAGTGAAGCATCGGAACCTATAACTAGTGTCACATGAATGGTTCAAACATAGACAGTAAGAATAGTCAGTTTTCTTGTACTTAAGTCGGCATTGTGCCTTTTGTATTTAATTCCGATGCAATTTCTGTGTTTCATCGTCAATAAGAAGGTCAGAGGGATACAGTAAACCTGAAGTGAAGCATCGGAATCTATAACTAGTGTCACAGGAATGGTTCAAAACATAGACAGTAAGAAGAGTTAGTTTTCTTGTACTTAAGTCGGCATTGTGCTTTTAGTATTTATTTGCGATGCGATTTCTGCGTTTCATCGTCAATAAGATGGTCAGAGTAATATAGTAAACCTGAAGTGAAGCATCGGAAACTATATCTAGTGTCACAGGAAAGGTACAAAACATAGACAGTAAGAAGAGTCAGTTTTCTTGTACTTAAGTCGGCGTTGTGCCTTTTGTATTTAATTCCGATGCAATTTCTGTGTTTCATCGTCAATAAGAAGGTCTGTGGGATACAGTAAACCTGAAGTGAAGCGTCGGAATCTATAACTAGTGTCACAGGAATGGTTCAAAACTTAGACAGTAAGAAGAGTCAGTTTTCTTTTACTTAAGTCGGCATTGTGCCTTTTGTGTTTAATTCCAATGCAATATCTGGGTTTCATTTTCAGTAAGAAGGTCAGAGGGATACAGTAAACCTGAAGTGAAGCATCGGAATCTATAACTAGTGTCACACGAATTGTTCAAAACATAGACTGTATGAAGAGTCAGTTTTCTTGTACTTAAGTCTGCATTGTGCCTTTTGTATTTAACTCCGATGCAATATCTGTGTTTCATCGTCAATAAGAAGGTCAGAGGGATACAGTAAACCTGAAGTGAAGCATCGGAATCTATAACTAGTGTCACAGGAATGGTTCAAAACAAAGACAGTAAGAAGAGTCAATTTTCTTGTACTTAAGTCGGCGTTGTGCCTTTTGTATTTAACTCCGATGCAATATCTGTGTTTCATCGTCAATAAGAAGGTCAGAGGGATACAGTAAACCTGAAGTGAAGCATCGGAATCTATAACTAGTGTCACAGGAATGGTTCAAAACAAAGACAGTAAGAAGAGTCTGTTTTCTTGTACTTAAGGCGGCATTGTGCCTTTTGTATTTAATTCCGAAGCAATTTCTGTGTTTCATCGTCAATAAGAAGGTCAGAGGGTTACAGTAAACCTGAAGTGAAGCATCTGAATCTATAACTAGTGTCACAGGAATGGTTGAAATCATAGACAGTAAGGAGAGTCAGTTTTCTTGTACTTAAGTCGGCATTGTGCCTTTTGTATTTAATTCCGATGCAATTTCTGTGTTTCATCGTCAATTTGAAGGTCAGAGGAATACAGTAAACCTGAATGAAGCATCGGAATCTATAACTAGTGTCACAGGAATGGTTCAAAAACGTAGACAGTAAGAAGAGTCAGTTTTCTTGTACTTAAGTCGTCATTGTGCCATTTGTATTTAATTCCGATGCAATAACTGTGTTTCATCGTCAATAAGAAGGTCAGAGGGATACAGTAAATCTGAAGTGAAGCATCGGAATCTATAACTAGTGTCACACGAATTGTTCAAAACTTAGACTGTATGAAGACTCAGTTTTCTTGTACTTAAGTCGGCATTGTGACTTTTGTGTTTAATTCCAATGCAATATCTGGGTTTCATTTTCAGTAAGACGGTCAGAGGGATACAGTAAACCTGAGGTGAAGCATCGGTATCTATAACTAGTGTCACAGGAATGGTTCAGAACTTAGACAGTAAGAAGAGTCAGTTTTCTTGTACTTAAGGCGGCATTGTGCATTTTGTATTTAATTCCGATGCAATTTCTGTGTTTCATCGTCAATAAGAAGGTCAGAGGGATACAGTAAACCTGAAGTGAAGCATCGGAATCTATAACTAGTGTCACATGAATGTTTCAAAGATAGACAGTCAGAAGAGACAGTTTTATTGTACATAAGTCGGCATTGTGCCTTTTGTATTTAATTCCGATGCAATTTCTGTGTTTCATCGTCAATAAGAAGGTCTGAGGGATACAGTAAACCTGAAGTGAAGCATCGAATCTATAACTAGTGTCACAGGAATGGTTCAAAGCATAAACAGTAAGAAGAGTCAGTTTTCTTGTCTTAAGTAGGCATTGTGCCTTTTGTATTTAATTCCGATGCAATATCTGTGTTTCATCAACAGTAAGAATGTCAGAGGGATACAGTTAACCTGAAGTGAAGCATCGGAATCTATAACTTGTGTCACATGAATGGTTCAAACATAGACAGTAAGAAGAGTCAGTTTTCTTGTACTTATATCGGCATTGTGCCTTTTGTATTTAATTCCGATGCAATTTCTGTGTTTCATCGTCAATAAGAAGGTCAGAGGGATACAGTAAACCTGAAGTGAAGCATCGAAATCTATAACTAGTGACACAGGAATGGTTCAAAACGTAGACAGTAAGAAGAGTTAGTTTACTTGTACTTAAGTCGGCATTGTGCTTTTTGTATTTAATTCCGATGCGATTTCTGTGTTTCATCGTCATTAAGAAGGTCAGAGTAATACAGTAAACCTGAAGGGAAGCATCGGAATCTATATCTAGTGTCACAGGAATGGTTCAAAAACGTAGACAGTAAGAAGAGTCAGTTTTTTTGTACTTGAGTCGGCGTTGTGCCTTTTGTATTTAATTCCGATGCAATTTCTCTGTTTCATCGTCAATAAGAACGTCTGAGGGATACAGTAAACCTGAAGTGAAGCATCGGAATCTATAACTAGTGTCACAGGAATGGTTCAAAACATAGACAGTAAGAAGAGTCAGTTTTCTTGTACTTAAGTCGGCATTGTGCTTTTTGTATTTTTATTCCGACGCCATTTTTGTGTTTCATCGTCAATAAGTAGGTCAGAGGGATACAGTAAAGCTGAAATGAAGCATCGGAATCTATAACTAGTGTCACAGGAATGGTTCAAATCATAGACAGTAAGAAGAGTCAGTTTTCCTGTACTTAAGTCGGCATTGTACCTTTTGTATTAAATCCGATGCAATTTCTGTGTTTCATCGTCAATAAGAAGGTCAGAGGGATACAGTAAACCTGAAGTGAAGCATCGGAATCGATAACTAGTGTCACAGGAATGGTTCAAAACATAGACAGTAAGAAGAGTCAGTTTTCTTGTATTTAAGTCGGCATTGTGCATTTTGTATTTAATTCCGACACAATTACTGTGTTTCATCGTCAATAAGAACGTCACAGGGATACAGTAAACCTGAAGTGAAGCGTCGGAATCTATAACTAGTGTCACAGGAATGGTTCAAAACTTAGACAGTAAGAAGAGTCAGTTTTCTTTTACTTAAGTCGGCATTGTGCCTTTTGTGTTTAATTCCAATGCAATATCTGGGTTTCATTTTCAGTAAGAAGGTCAGAGGGATACAGTAAACCTGAAGTGAAGCATCGGAATCTATAACTAGTGTCACACGAATTGTTCAAAACATAGACTGTATGAAGAGTCAGTTTTTTTGTATTTAAGTCGGCATTGTGCATTTTGTATTTAATTCCGACACAATTACTGTGTTTCATCGTCAATAAGAACGTCACAGGGATACAGTAAACCAGAAGTGAAGCACCCGAATCTATAACTAGTGTCACAGGAATGGTTCAAACATAGACAGTAAGAAGAGTCAGTCTTCTTGTACTTAAGTCGGCATTGTGCCTTTTGTATTCAATTCCGATGCAATTTCTGTGTTTCATCGTCAATAAGAATGTCAGAGGGATACAGTAAACCTGAAGTGAAGCATCGAATCTATAACTAGTGTCACAGGAATGGTTCAAAGCATATACAGTAAGAAGAGTCAGTTTTCTTGTACTTAAGTCGGCATTGTGCCTTTTCCATTTAGTTCCGATGCAATTACTGTGTTTCATGGTCAATGAGATGGTCAGAGGGATACAGTAAACCTGAAGTGAAGCATCGGAATCTATAACTAGTGTCGCAGGAATGGTTTAATCATAGACAGTAAGAAGAGTCAGTTTCTTGTACTTAAGTCGGCATTGTGCCTTTTGTATTTAATTCCGATGCAATTTCTGTGTTTCATCGTCAACAAGAAGGTCAGAGGGATACAGTAAACCTGAAGTGAAGCATCGGAATCTATAACTAGTGTCACATGAATGGTTCAAACATAGACAGTAAGAAGAGTCAGTTTTCTTGTACATAAGTCGGCATTGAGCCTTTTGTATTTACTTCCGATGCAATTTCTGTGTTTCGTCGTGAATAAGAAGGTCTGTGGGATACAGTAAACCTGAAGTGAAGCGTCGGAATCTATAACTAGTGTCACAGGAATGGTTCAAAACTTAGACAGTAAGAAGAGTCAGTTTTCTTTTACTTAAGTCGGCATTGTGCCTTTTGTGTTTAATTCCAATGCAATATCTGGGTTTCATTTTCAGTAAGAAGGTCAGAGGGATACAGTAAACCTGAAGTGAAGCATCGGAATCTATAACTAGTGTCACACGAATTGTTCAAAACATAGACTGTATGAAGAGTCAGTTTTCTTGTACTTAAGTCTGCATTGTGCCTTTTGTATTTAACTCCGATGCAATATCTGTGTTTCATCGTCAATAAGAAGGTCAGAGGGATACAGTAAACCTGAAGTGAAGCATCGGAATCTATAACTAGTGTCACAGGAATGGTTCAAAACAAAGACAGTAAGAAGAGTCAGTTTTCTTGTACTAAAGGCGGCATTGTGCCTTTTGTATTTAATTCCGAAGCAATTTCTGTGTTTCATCGTCAATAAGAAGGTCAGAGGGTTACAGTAAACCTGAAGTGAAGCATGTGAATCTATAACTAGTGTCACAGGAATGGTTGAAATCATAGACAGTAAGGAGAGTCAGTTTTCTTGTACTTAAGTCGGCATTGTGCCTTTTGTATTTAATTCCGATGCAATTTCTGTGTTTCATCGTCAATAAGGAGGTCAGAGGAATACAGTAAACCTGAAGTGAAGCATCGGAATCTATAACTAATGTCACAGGAATGGTTCAAAAACGTAGACAGTAAGAAGAGTCAGTTTTCTTGTACTTAAGTCGTCATTGTGCCATTTGTATTTAATTCCGATGCAATAACTGTGTTTCATCGTCAATAAGAAGGTCAGAGGGATACAGTAAATCTGAAGTGAAGCATCGGAATCTATACCTAGTGTCACACGAATTGTTCAAAACATAGACTGTATGAAGACTCAGTTTTCTTGTACTTAAGTCTGCATTGTGCCTTTTGTCTTTAACTCCGATGCAATATCTGTGTTTCATCGTCAATAAGAAGGTCAGAGGGATACAGTAAACCTGAAGTGAAGCATCGGAATCTATAACTAGTGTCACAGGAATGGTTCAAAACAAAGACAGTATGAAGAGTCAGTTTTCTTGTACTTAAGTCGACATTGTGCCTTTTGTATTTAATTCCGTTCCAATTACAGAGTTTCATCGTCAATAAGACGGTCAGAGGGATACAGTAAACCTGAGGTGAAGCATCGGTATCTATAACTAGTGTCACAGGAATGGTTCAAAGCATAGACAGTAAGAAGAGTCAGTTTCCTTGTACTTTAGTCGGCATTGTGCCTTTTGTATTTAATTCCGATGCAACTTCTGTGTTTCATCGTCAATAAGAAGGTCAGAGGGATACAGTTAACCTGAAGTGAAGCATCGAATCTATAACAAGTGTCACAGGAATGGTTCAAAACATAGACGGCGAGAAGAGTCAGTTTTCTTGTACTTAAGTCGGCGTTGTGCCTTTTGTATTTAATTCCGATGCAATTTCGGTGTTTCATCGTCAATAAGATGGTAAGAGGGATACAGTAAACCTGAAGTGAACCATCGGAATCTATAACTAGTGTCACAGGAATGGTTCAGAACTTAGACAGTAAGAAGAGTCAGTTTTCTTGTACTTAAGGCGGCATTGTGCCTTTTGTATTTAATTCCGATGCAATTTCTGTGTTTCATCGTCAATAAGAAGGTCAGAGGGATACAGTAAACCTGAAGTGAAGCATCGGAATCTATTACTACTGTCACAGGAATGGTACAAATCATAGTCAGTAAGGAGAGTCAGTTTTCTTGTACTTAAGTAGGCATTGTGCCTTTTGTATTTAATTCCGATGCAATATCTGTGTTTCATCAACAGTAAGAACGTCAGAGGGATACAGTTAACCTGAAGTGAAGCATCGGAATCTATAACTTGTGTCACATGAATGGTTCAAACATAGACAGTAAGAAGAGTCAGTTTTCTTGTACTTATATCGGCATTGTGCCTTTTGTATTTAATTCCGATGCAATTTCTGTGTTTCATCGTCAATAAGAAGGTCAGAGGGATACAGTGAACCTGAAGTGAAGCATCGAAATCTATAACTAGTGACACAGGAATGGTTCAAACCATAGACAGTAAGAAGAGTTAGTTTACTTGTACTTAAGTCGGCATTGTGCTTTTTGTATTTAATTCCGATGCGATTTCTGTGTTTCATCGTCATTAAGAAGGTCAGAGTAATACAGTAAACCTGAAGGGAAGCATCGGAATCTATATCTAGTGTCACAGGAATGGTTCAAAACGTAGACAGTAAGAAGAGTCAGTTTTTTTTTATTTGAGTCGGCGTTGTGCCTTTTGTATTTAATTCCGATGCAATTTCTGTGTTTCATCGTCAGTAAGAACGTCTGAGGGATACAGTAAACCTGAAGTGAAGCATCGGAATCTATAACTAGTGTCACAGGAATGGTTCAAAACATAGACAGTAAGAAGAGTCAGTTTTCTTGTACTTAAGTCGGCATTGTGCTTTTTGTATTTTTATTCCGATGCCTTTTTTGTGTTTCATCGTCAATAAGAAGCTCAGAGGTATACAGTAAAGCTGAAATGAAGCATCGGAATCTATAACAAGTGTCACAGGAATGATTCAAATCATAGACAGTAAGCAGAGTCAGTTTTCCTGTACTTAAGTCGGCATTGTGCCTTTTGTATTAAATCCGATGCAATTTCTGTGTTTCATCGTCAATAAGAAGGTCAGAGGGATACAGTAAACCTGAAGTGAAGCATCGGAATCGATAACTAGTGTCACAGGAATGGTTCAAATCATAGACAGTAAGAAGAGTCAGTTTTCTTGTATTTAAGTCGGCATTGTGCATTTTGTATTTAATTCCGACACAATTACTGTGTTTCATCGTCAATAAGAACGTCACAGGGATACAGTAAACCAGAAGTGAAGCACCCGAATCTATAACTAGTGTCACAGGAATGGTTCAAACATAGACAGTAAGAAGAGTCAGGATTCTTGTACTTAAGTCGGCATTGTGCCTTTTGTATTAAATTCCGATGCAATTTCTGTGTTTCATCGTCAATAAGAATGTCAGAGGGATACAGTAAACCGAAGTGAAGCATCGAATATATAACTAGTGTCACAGGAATGGTTCAAAGCATATACAGTAAGAAGAGTCAGTTTTCTTGTACCTAAGTCGGCATTGTGCCTTTTCCATTTAGTTCCGATGCAATTACTGTGTTTCATGGTCAATGAGAAGGTCAGAGGGATACAGTAAACCTGAAGTGAAGCATCGGAATCTATAACTAGTGTCGCAGGAATGGTTTAATCATAGACAGTAAGAAGAGTCAGTTTCTTGTACTTAAGTCGACATTGTGCCTTTTGTATTTAATTCCGATGCAATTTCTGTGTTTCATCGTCAATAAGAAGGTCATAGGGATACAGTAAACCTGAAGTGAAGCATCGGAATCTATAACTAGTGTCACATGAATGGTTCAAACATAGACAGTAAGAAGAGTCAGTTTTCTTATACATAAGTCGGCATTGAGCCTTTTGTATCTACTTCCGATGCAATTTCTGTGTTTCGTCGTCAATAAGAATGTCAGATGGATACAGTAAACCTGAAGAGAAGAATCGGAAGCTATAACTAGTGTCACATGAATGGTTCAAAACATAGACAGTAAGAAGTGTCTGTTTTCTTGTACTTAAGTCGGCATTGTGCCTTTTGTATTAAATTCCGATGCAATTTCTGTGTTTCATCGTCAATAAGAAGGTCAGAGGGAAATAGTAAACCTGAAGTGAATCATCGGAATCTATTACTACTGTCACAGGAATGGTTCAAAACATAGTCAGTAAGGAGAGTCAGTTTTCTAGTACTTAAGTAGACATTGTGCCTTTTGTATTTAATTCCGATGCAATTTCTGTGTTTCGTCGTCAATAAGAAGGTCAGATGGATACAGTAAACCTGAAGAGAAGAATCGGAAGCTATAACTAGTGTCACATGAATGGATCAAAACATAGACAGTAAGAAGAGTCTGTTTTCTTGTACTTAATTCGGCATTGTGCCTTTTGTATTTAATTCCGATGCAATTTCTGTTTTTCATCGTCAATAAGAAGGTCAGAGGGATACAGTAAATCTGAAGTGAAGCATCGGAATCTACAACTAGTGTCACAGGAATGGTTCAAAACGTAGACAGTAAGAAGAGTCAGTTTTTTTGTACTTGAGTCGGTGTTGTGCCTTTTGTATTTAATTCCGATGCAATTTCTGTTTCATCGTCAATAAGAACGTCTGAGGGATACAATAAACCTGAAGTGACGCATCGGAATCTATACCTAGTGTCACAGGAATGGTTCAAAACATAGACAGTAAGAAGAGTCAGTTTTCTTTTACTTAAGTCCGCATTGTGCCTTTTGTATTTAATTCCGATGCAATATCTGGGTTTCATCTTCAGTAAGAAGATCAGAGGGATACAGTAAACCTGAAGTGAAGCATTGGAATCTATAACTAGTGTCACAGGAATGGTTTAAAACATAGACAGTAAGAAGAGTCAGTTTTCTTGTACTTAAGTCGGCATTGTTCCTTTTCTATTTAATTCCTCTGCAATTACTATGTTTCATCGTCAATTAGAAGGTCAGAGGGATACAGTAAACCTGAAGTGAAGCATCGGAATCTATAACTAGTGTCACAGGAATGGATCAAAACGTAGACAGTAAGAAGAGTCAGTTTTCTTGTACTTAAGTCGGCATTGTGCCTTTTGTATTTAATTCCGAAGCAATTTCTGTGTTTCATCGTCAATAAGAAGGTCAGAGGGATACAGTACACCTGGAGTAAAGCATCGGAATCCATAACTAGTGTCACATGAATGGTTCAAAACATAGACAGTTATAAGTGTCAGTTTTCTTGTACTCAAGTCGGCATTGTGCCTTTTGTATTTAATTCCAATGCAATTTCTGTGTTTCATCGTCAATAAGAAGGTCAGAGGGATACAGTAAACCTGAAGTGAAGCATCGGAATCTATAACTAGTGTCACAGGAATGGTTCAAAACGTAGACAGTTAGAAGAGTCAGTTTTCTTGTACTTAAGTCGGCATTGTGCCTTTTGTATTAAATCCGATGCAATTTCTGTGTTTCATCGTCAATAAGAAGGTCAGAGGGATACAGTAAACCTGAAGTGAAGCATCGGAAACTATAACAAGTGTCTCAGGAATGGCTCAAAACAAAGACAGTAAGAAAAGTCAGTTTTCTTGTACTTAAGTCGGCATTGTGCCTTTTGTATTAAATTCCGATGCAATTTCTGTGTTTCATCGTCAATAAGAATGTCAGAGGGATACAGTAAACCGAAGTGAAGCATCGAATATATAACTAGTGTCACAGGAATGGTTCAAAGCATATACAGTAAGAAGAGTCAGTTTTCTTGTACCTAAGTCGGCATTGTGCCTTTTCCATTTAGTTCCGATGCAATTACTGTGTTTCATGGTCAATGAGAAGGTCAGAGGGATACAGTAAACCTGAAGTGAAGCATCGGAATCTATAACTAGTGTCGCAGGAATGGTTTAATCATAGACAGTAAGAAGAGTCAGTTTCTTGTACTTAAGTCGGCATTGTGCCTTTTGTATTTAATTCCGATGCAATTTCTGTGTTTCATCGTCAATAAGAAGGTCATAGGGATACAGTAAACCTGAAGTGAAGCATCGGAATCTATAACTAGTGTCACATGAATGGTTCAAACATAGACAGTAAGAAGAGTCAGTTTTCTTATACATAAGTCGGCATTGAGCCTTTTGTATCTACTTCCGATGCAATTTCTGTGTTTCGTCGTCAATAAGAAGGTCAGATGGATACAGTAAACCTGAAGAGAAGAATCGGAAGCTATAACTAGTGTCACATGAATGGTTCAAAACATAGACAGTAAGAAGTGTCTGTTTTCTTGTACTTAAGTCGGCATTGTGCCTTTTGTATTAAATTCCGATGCAATTTCTGTGTTTCATCGTCAATAAGAAGGTCAGAGGGAAATAGTAAACCTGAAGTGAATCATCGGAATCTATTACTACTGTCACAGGAATGGTTCAAAACATAGTCAGTAAGGAGAGTCAGTTTTCTAGTACTTAAGTAGACATTGTGCCTTTTGTATTTAATTCCGATGCAATTTCTGTGTTTCGTCGTCAATAAGAAGGTCAGATGGATACAGTAAACCTGAAGAGAAGAATCGGAAGCTATAACTAGTGTCACATGAATGGATCAAAACATAGACAGTAAGAAGAGTCTGTTTTCTTGTACTTAATTCGGCATTGTGCCTTTTGTATTTAATTCCGATGCAATTTCTGTGTTTCATCGTCAATAAGAAGGTCAGAGGGAAACAGTAAAACTGAAGAGAAGCATCGGAATCTATTACTACAGTCACAGGAATGGTACAAAACATAGTCAGTAAGGAGAGTCAGTTTTCTTCTACTTAAGTAGGCATTGTGCCTTTTGTATTTAATTCCGATGCAATATCTGTGTTTCATCAACAGTAAGAATGTCAGAGGGATACAGTTAACCTGCAGTGAAGCATCGGAATCTATAACTAGTGTCACATGAATGGTTCAAACATAGACAGTAAGAAGAGTCAGTTTTCTTGTACTTATATCGGCATTGTGCCTTTTATATTTAATTCCGATGCAATTTCTGTGTTTCATCGTCAATAAGAAGGTCAGTGGGATACAGTAAATCTGAAGTGAAGCATCGGAATCTACAACTACTGTCACAGGAATGGTTCAAAACGTAGACAGTAAGAAGAGTCAGTTTTTTTGTACTTGAGTCGGTGTTGTGCCTTTTGTATTTAATTCCGATGCAATTTCTGTTTCATCGTCAATAAGAACGTCTGATGGATACAGTAAACCTGAAGTGACGCATCGGAATCTATACCTAGTGTCACAGGAATGGTTCAAAACATAGACAGTAAGAAGAGTCAGTTTTCTTTTACTTAAGTCGGCATTGTGCCTTTTGTATTTAATTCCGATGCAATATCTGGGTTTCATCTTCAGTAAGAAGATCAGAGGGATACAGTAAACCTGAAGTGAAGCATTGGAATCTATAACTAGTGTCACAGGAATGGTTTAAAACATAGACAGTAAGAAGAGTCAGTTTTCTTGTACTTAAGTCGGCATTGTTCCTTTTCTATTTAATTCCTCTGCAATTACTATGTTTCATCGTCAATTAGAAGGTCAGAGGGATACAGTAAACCTGAAGTGAAGCATCGGAATCTATAACTAGTGTCACAGGAATGGATCAAAACGTAGACAGTAAGGAGAGTCAGTTTTCTTGTACTTAAGTCGGCATTGTGCCTTTTGTATTTAATTCCGAAGCAATTTCTGTGTTTCATCGTCAATAAGAAGGTCAGAGGGATACAGTACACCTGGAGTAAAGCATCGGAATCCATAACTAGTGTCACATGAATGGTTCAAAACATAGACAGTTATAAGAGTCAGTTTTCTTGTACTCAAGTCGGCATTGTGCCTTTTGTATTTAATTCCGATGCAATTTCTGTGTTTCATCGTCAATAAGAAGGTCAGAGGGATACAGTAAACCTGAAGTGAAGCATCGGAATCTATAACTAGTGTCACAGGAATGGTTCAAAACGTAGACAGTTAGAAGAGTCAGTTTTCTTGTACTTAAGTCGGCATTGTGCCTTTTGTATTAAATCCGATGCAATTTCTGTGTTTCATCGTCAATAAGAAGGTCAGAGGGATACAGTAAACCTGAAGTGAAGCATCGGAAACTATAACAAGTGTCTCAGGAATGGCTCAAAACAAAGACAGTAAGAAAAGTCAGTTTTCTTGTACTTAAGTCGACATTGTGTCTTTTGTATTAAATTCCGTTGCAATTACATAGTTTCATCGTCAATAAGAAGGTCAGAGGGATACAGTAAACCTGAGGTGAAGCATCGGTATCTATTACTAGTGCCACAGGAATGGTACAAAGCATAGACAGTAAGAAGAGTCAGTTTTCTTGTACTTAAGTCGGCATTGTGCTTTTTGTATTTTTATTCCGATGCCTTTTTTGTGTTTCATCGTCAATAAGAAGCTCAGAGGTATACAGTAAAGCTGAAATGAAGCATCGGAATCTATAACAAGTGTCACAGGAATGGTTCAAATCATAGACAGTAAGAAGAGTCAGTTTTCCTGTACTTAAGTCGGCATTGTGCCTTTTGTATTAAATCCGATGCAATTTCTGTGTTTCATCGTCAATAAGAAGGTCAGAGGGATACAGTAAACCGAAGTGAAGCATCGAATCTATAACTAGTGTCACAGGAATGGTTCAAAACATATACAGTAAGAAGAGTCAGTTTTCTTGTACCTAAGTCGGCATTGTGCCTTTTCCATTTAGTTCCGATGCAATTACTGTGTTTCATGGTCAATGAGAAGGTCAGAGGGATACAGTAAACCTGAAGTGAAGCATCGGAATCTATAACTAGTGTCGCAGGAATGGTTTAATCGTAGACAGTAAGAAGAGTCAGTTTCTTGTACTTAAGTCGGCATTGTGCCTTTTGTATTTAATTCCGATGCAATTTCTGTGTTTCATCGTCAATAAGAAGGTCATAGGGATACAGTAAACCTGAAGTGAAGCATCGGAATCCATAACTAGTGTCACATGAATGGTTCAAACATAGACAGTAAGAAGAGTCAGTTTTCTTGTACATAAGTCGGCATTGAGCCTTTTGTATCTACTTCCGATGCAATTTCTGTGTTTCGTCGTCAATAAGAAGGTCAGATGGATACAGTAAACCTGAAGAGAAGAATCGGAAGCTATAACTAGTGTCACATGAATGGTTCAAAACATAGACGGTAAGAAGTGTCTGTTTTCTTGTACTTAAGTCGGCATTGTGCCTTTTGTATTAAATTCCGATGCAATTTCTGTGTTTCATCGTCAATAAGAAGGTCAGAGGGAAATAGTAAACCTGAAGTGAATCATCGGAATCTATTACTACTGTCACAGGAATGGTTCAAAACATAGTCAGTAAGGAGAGTCAGTTTTCTAGTACTTAAGTAGACATTGTGCCTTTTGTATTTAATTCCGATGCAATTTCTGTGTTTCGTCGTCAATAAGAAGGTCAGATGGATACAGTAAACCTGAAGAGAAGAATCGGAAGCTATAACTAGTGTCACATGAATGGATCAAAACATAGACAGTAAGAAGAGTCTGTTTTCTTGTACTTAATTCGGCATTGTGCCTTTTGTATTTAATTCCGATGCAATTTCTGTGTTTCATCGTCAAATAAGAAGGCCAGAGGGAAACAGTAAAACTGAAGTGAAGCATCGGAATCTATTACTACAGTCACAGGAATGGTACAAAACATAGTCAGTAAGGAGAGTCAGTTTTCTTCTACTTAAGTAGGCATTGTGCCTTTTGTATTTAATTCCGATGCAATATCTGTGTTTCATCAACAGTAAGAATGTCAGAGGGATACAGTTAACCTGCAGTGAAGCATCGGAATCTATAACTAGTGTCACATGAATGGTTCAAACATAGACAGTAAGAAGAGTCAGTTTTCTTGTACTTATATCGGCATTGTGCCTTTTATATTTAATTCCGATGCAATTTCTGTGTTTCATCGTCAATAAGAAGGTCAGAGGGATACAGTAAATCTGAAGTGAAGCATCGGAATCTATAACTAGTGTCACAGGAATGGTTCAAAACGTAGACAGTAAGAAGAGTCAGTTTTTTTGTACTTGAGTCGGTGTTGTGCCTTTTGTATTTAATTCCGATGCAATTTCTGTTTCATCGTCAATAAGAACGTCTGAGGGATACAGTAAACCTGAAGTGACGCATCGGAATCTATACCTAGTGTCACAGGAATGGTTCAAAACATAGACAGTAAGAAGAGTCAGTTTTCTTTTACTTAAGTCGGCATTGTGCGTTTTGTATTTAATTCCGATGCAATATCTGGGTTTCATCTTCAGTAAGAAGATCAGAGGGATACAGTAAACCTGAAGTGAAGCATTGGAATCTATAACTAGTGTCACAGGAATGGTTTAAAACATAGACAGTAAGAAGAGTCAGTTTTCTTGTACTTAAGTCGGCATTGTTCCTTTTCTATTTAATTCCTCTGCAATTACTATGTTTCATCGTCAATTAGAAGGTCAGAGGGATACAGTAAACCTGAAGTGAAGCATCGGAATCTATAACTAGTGTCACAGGAATGGATCAAAACGTAGACAGTAAGAAGAGTCAGTTTTCTTGTACTTAAGTCGGCATTGTGCCTTTTGTATTTAATTCCGAAGCAATTTCTGTGTTTCATCGTCAATAAGAAGGTCAGAGGGATACAGTACACTTGGAGTAAAGCATCGGAATCCATAACTAGTGTCACATGAATGGTTCAAAACATAGACAGTTATAAGAGTCAGTTTTCTTGTACTCAAGTCGGCATTGTGCCTTTTGTATTTAATTCCGATGCAATTTCTGTGTTTCATCGTCAATAAGAAGGTCAGAGGGATACAGTAAACCTGAAGTGAAGCATCGGAATCTATAACTAGTGTCACAGGAATGGTTCAAAACGTAGACAGTTAGAAGAGTCAGTTTTCTTGTACTTAAGTCGGCATTGTGCCTTTTGTATTAAATCCGATGCAATTTCTGTGTTTCATCGTCAATAAGAAGGTCAGAGGGATACAGTAAACCTGAAGTGAAGCATCGGAAACTATAACAAGTGTCTCAGGAATGGCTCAAAACAAAGACAGTGAGAAAAGTCAGTTTTCTTGTACTTAAGTCGGCATTGAGCCTTTTGTATCTACTTCCGATGCAATTTCTGTGTTTCGTCGTCAATAAGAAGGTCAGATGGATACAGTAAACCTGAAGAGAAGAATCGGAAGCTATAACTAGTGTCACATGAATGGTTCAAAACATAGACAGTAAGAAGTGTCTGTTTTCTTGTACTTAAATCGGCATTGTGCCTTTTGTATTAAATTCCGATGCAATTTCTGTGTTTCATCGTCAATAAGAAGGTCAGAGGGAAATAGTAAACCTGAAGTGAATCATCGGAATCTATTACTACTGTCACAGGAATAGTTCAAAACATAGTCAGTAAGGAGAGTCAGTTTTCTAGTACTTAAGTAGGCATTGTGCCTTTTGTATTTAATTCCGATGCAATTTCTGTGTTTCGTCGTCAATAAGAAGGTCAGATGGATACAGTAAACCTGAAGAGAAGAATCGGAAGCTATAACTAGTGTCACATGAATGGATCAAAACATAGACAGTAAGAAGAGTCTGTTTTCTTGTTCTTAATTCGGCATTGTGCCTTTTGTATTTAATTCCGATGCAATTTCTGTGTTTCATCGTCAATAAGAAGGTCAGAGGGAAACAGTAAAACTGAAGTGAAGCATCGGAATCTATTACTACAGTCACAGGAATGGTACAAAACATAGTCAGTAAGGAGAGTCAGTTTTTTTTGTACTTAAGTAGGCATTGTGCCTATTGTATTTAATTCCGATGAATATCTGTGTTTCATCAACAGTAAGAATGTCAGAGGGATACAGTTAACCTGCAGTGAAGCATCGGAATCTATAACTAGTGTCACATGAATGGTTCAAACATAGACAGTAAGAAGAGTCAGTTTTCTTGTACTTATATCGGCATTGTGCCTTTTATATTTAATTCCGATGTAATTTCTGTGTTTCATCGTCAATAAGAAGGTCAGAGGGATACAGTAAATCTGAAGTGAAGCATCGGAATCTATAACTAGTGTCACAGGAATGGTTCAAAACGTAGACAGTAAGAAGAGTCAGTTTTTTTGTACTTGAGTCGGTGTTGTGCCTTTTGTATTTAATTCCGATGCAATTTCTGTTTCATCGTCAATAAGAACGTCTGAGGGATACAGTAAACCTGAAGTGACGCATCGGAATCTATACCTAGTGTCACAGGAATGGTTCAAAACATAGACAGTAAGAAGAGTCAGTTTTCTTTTACTTAAGTCGGCATTGTGCCTTTTGTATTTAATTCCGATGCAATATCTGGGTTTCATCTTCAGTAAGAAGATCAGAGGGATACAGTAAACCTGAAGTGAAGCATTGGAATCTATAACTAGTGTCACAGGAATGGTTTAAAACATAGACAGTAAGAAGAGTCAGTTTTCTTGTACTTAAGTCGGCATTGTTCCTTTTCTATTTAATTCCTCTGCAATTACTATGTTTCATCGTCAATTAGAAGGTCAGAGGCATACAGTAAACCTGAAGTGAAGCATCGGAATCTATAACTAGTGTCACAGGAATGGATCAAAACGTAGACAGTAAGAAGAGTCAGTTTTCTTGTACTTAAGTCGGCATTGTGCCTTTTGTATTTAATTCCGAAGCAATTTCTGTGTTTCTTCGTCAATAAGAAGGTCCAAGGGATACAGTACACCTGGAGTAAAGCATCGGTATCTATTACTAGTGCCACAGGAATGGTTCAAAGCATAGACAGTAAGAAGAGTCAGTTTTCTTGTACTTAAGTCGGCATTGTGCATTTTGTATTTAATTCGGATGAAATTTCTGTGTATCATCGTCAGTAAGAAGGTCAGAGGGATACAGTAAACCTGAAGTGAAGCATCGAATCTATAACTAGTGTCACAGGAATGGTTCAAAGCATATACAGTAAGAAAAGTCAGTTTTCTTGTACTTAAGTCGGCATTGTGCCTTCTGTTTTTAATTCCGATGAAATTTCTGTGTTTCATCGTCAATAAGAAGGTCAGAGGGATACAGTAAACCTGAAGTGAAGCATCGGAATCTACAACTAGTGTCACAGGAATGGTTCAAAACATAGTCAGTAAGAAGAGTCAGTTTTCTTGTACTTTAGTCGGCATTGTGCTTTTTGTATTTAATTCCGATGTCATTTTTGTGTTTCATCGTCAATAAGAAGGTCAGAGATATACAGTAAAGCTGAAATGAAGCATCGGAATCTATAACTAGTGTCACAGGAATGGTTCAAATCATAGACAGTAAGAAGAGTCAGTTTTCCTGTACTTAAGTCGGCATTGTGCCTTTTGTATTAAATCCGATGCAATTTCTGTGTTTCATCGTCAATAAGAAGGTCAGAGGGATACAGTAAACCTGAAGTGAAGCATCGGAATCGATAACTAGTGTCACAGGAATGGTTCAAAACATAGACAGTAAGAAGAGTCAGTTTTCTTGTATTTAAGTCGGCATTGTGCATTTTGTATTTAATTCCGACACAATTACTGTGTTTCATCGTCAATAAGAACGTCACAGGGATACAGTAAACCAGAAGTGAAGCACCCGAATCTATAACTAGTGTCACAGGAATGGTTTAAACATAGACAGTAAGAAGAGTCAGTATTCTTGTACTTAAGTCGGCATTGTGCCTTTTGTATTAAATTCCGATACAATTTCTGTGTTTCATCGTCAATAAGAATGTCAGAGGGATACAGTAAACCTGAAGTGAAGCATCGAATCTATAACTAGTGTCACAGGAATGGTTCAAAGCATATACAGTAAGAAGAGTCAGTTTTCTTGTACCTAAGTCGGCATTGTGCCTTTTCCATTTAGTTCCGATGCAATTACTGTGTTTCATGGTCAATGAGAAGGTCAGAGGGATACAGTAAACCTGAAGTGAAGCATCGGAATCTATAACTAGTGTCGCAGGAATGGTTTAATCATAGACAGTAAGAAGAGTCAGTTTCTTGTACTTAAGACGGCATTGTGCCTTTTGTATTTAATTCCGATGCAATTTCTGTGTTTCATCGTCAATAAGAAGGTCAGAGGGATACAGTAAACCTGAAGTGAAGCATCGGAATCTATAACTAGTGTCACATGAATGGTTCAAACATAGACAGTAAGAAGAGTCAGTTTTCTTGTACATAAGTCGGCATTGAGCCTTTTGTATCTACTTCCGATGCAATTTCTGTGTTTCGTCGTCAATAAGAAGGTCAGATGGATACAGTAAACCTGAAGAGAAGAATCGGAAGCTATAACTAGTGTCACATGAATGGTTCAAAACATAGACAGTAAGAAGTGTCTGTTTTCTTGTACTTAAGTCGGCATTGTGCCTTTTGTATTAAATTCCGATGCAATTTCTGTGTTTCATCGTCAATAAGAAGGTCAGAGGGAAATAGTAAACCTGAAGTGAATCATCGGAATCTATTACTACTGTCACAGGAATAGTTCAAAACATAGTCAGTAATGAGAGTCAGTTTTCTAGTACTTAAGTAGGCATTGTGCCTTTTGTATTTAATTCCGATGCAATTTCTGTGTTTCGTCGTCAATAAGAAGGTCAGATGGATACAGTAAACCTGAAGAGAAGAATCGGAAGCTATAACTAGTGTCACATGAATGGATCAAAACATAGACAGTAAGAAGAGTCTGTTTTCTTGTTCTTAATTCGGCATTGTCCCTTTTGTATTTAATTCCGATGCAATTTCTGTGTTTCATCGTCAATAAGAAGGTCAGAGGGAAACAGTAAAACTGAAGTGAAGCATCGGAATCTATTACTACAGTCACAGGAATGGTACAAAACATCGTCCGTAAGGAGAGTCAGTTTTTTTTGTACTTAAGTAGGCATTGTGCCTATTGTATTTAATTCCGATGAATATCTGTGTTTCATCAACAGTAAGAATGTCAGAGGGATACAGTTAACCTGCAGTGAAGCATCGGAATCTATAACTAGTGTCACATGAATGGTTCAAACATAGACAGTAAGAAGAGTCAGTTTTCTTGTACTTATATCGGCATTTGCCTTTTATATTTAATTCCGATGCAATTTCTGTGTTTCATCGTCAATAAGAAGGTCAGAGGGATACAGTAAATCTGAAGTGAAGCATCGGAATCTATAACTAGTGTCTCAGGAATGGTTCAAAACATAGACAGTGAGAAGAGTCAGTTTTCTTGTACTTTAGTCGGCATTTTGCCTTTTCCATTTAGTTCCGATGCAATTTCTATGTTTCATGGTCAATGAGAAGGTCAGAGGGATACAGTAAACCTGAAGTGAAGCATCGGAATCTATAACTAGTGTTACAGGAATGGTTCAATCATAGACAGTAAGAAGAGTCAGTTTACTTGTACTTAAGTCGGCATTGTGCCTTTTGTATTTAATTCCGATGTAATTTCTGTGTTTCATCGTCAATAAGAAGGTCGGAGGGATACAGTAAACCTGAAGTGAAGCATCGGAATCTATAACTAGTGTCACATGAATGGTTCAAACATAGACAGTAAGAAGAGTCAGTTTTCTTGTACATAAGTCGGCATTGTGCCTTTTGTATTTACTTCCGATGCAATTTCTGTGTTTCGTCGTCAATAAGAAGGTCAGATGGATACAGTAAACCTGAAGAGAAGAATCGGAAGCTATAACTAGTGTCACATGAATGGTTCAAAACATAGACAGTAAGAAGAGTCAGTTTTCTTGTACTTAAGTCGGCATTGTGCCTTTTGTATTTAATTCCGAAGCAATTTCTGTGTTTCATCGTCAATAAGAAGGTCAGAGGGATACAGTACACCTGGAGTAAAGCATCGGAATCTATAACTAGTGTCACATGAATGGTTCAAAACATAGACAGTTATAAGAGTCAGTTTTCTTGTACTCAAGTCGGCATTGTGCCTTTTGTATTTAATTCCGATGCAATTTCTGTGTTTCATCGTCAATAAGAAGGTCAGAGGGATACAGTAAACCTGAAGTGAAGCATCGGAATCTATGACTAGTGTGACAGGAATGGTTCAAACATAGACAGTGAGAAGAGTCAGTTTTCTTGTACTTAAGTCGGCATTGTGCCTTTTGTATTAAATCCGATGCAATTTCTGTGTTTCATCGTCAATAAGAAGGTCAGAGGGATACAGTAAACCTGAAGTGAAGCATCGGAAACTATAACAAGTGTCTCAGGAATGGCTCAAAACAAAGACAGTAAGAAAAGTCAGTTTTCTTGTACTTAAGTCGACATTGTGCCTTTTGTATTAAATTCCGTTGCAATTACGGATTTTCATCGTCAATAAGAAGGTCAGAGGGATACAGTAAACCTGAGGTGAAGCATCGGTATCTATAACTAGTGCCACAGGAATGGTTCAAAGCATAGACAGTAAGAAGAGTCAGTTTTCTTGTACTTATGTCGGCATTGTGCATTTTGTATTTAATTCGGATGAAATTTCTGTGTATCATCGTCAATAAGAAGGTCAGAGGGATACAGTAAACCTGAAGTGAAGCATCGAATCAATAACTAGTGTCACAGGAATGGTTCAAAGCATATACAGTAAGAAGAGTCAGTTTTCTTGTACTTAAGTCGGCATTGTGCCTTCTGTTTTTAATTCCGATGAAATTTCTGTGTTTCATCGTCAATAAGAAGGTCAGAGGGATACAGTAAACCTGAAGTGAAGCATCGGAATCTACAACTAGTGTCACAGGAATGGTTCAAAACATAGTCAGTAAGAAGAGTCAGTTTTCTTGTACTTTAGTCGGCATTGTGCTTTTTGTATTTAATTCCGATGTCATTTTTGTGTTTCATCGTCAATAAGAAGGTCAGAGATATACAGTAAAGCTGAAATGAAGCATCGGAATCTATAAATAGTGTCACAGGAATGGTTCAAATCATAGACAGTAAGAAGAATCAGTTTTCTTGTACTTAAGTCGGCATTGTGCCTTTTGTATTTAATTCCGATGCAATTTCTGTGTTTCATCGTCAATAAGAAGGTCAGAGGGATACAGTAAACCTGAAGTGAAGCATCGGAATCTATAACAAGTGTCTCAGGAATGGTTCAAAACATAGACAGTGAGAAGAGTCAGTTTTCTTGTACTTTGGTCGGCATTTTGCCTTTTCCATTTAGTTCCGATGCAATTTCTATGTTTCATGGTCAATGAGAAGGTCAGAGGGATACAGTAAACCTGAAGTGAAGCATCGGAATCTATAACTAGTGTTACAGGAATGGTTCAATCATAGACAGTAAGAAGAGTCAGTTTACTTGTACTTAAGTCGGCATTGTGCCTTTTGTATTTAATTCCGATGTAATTTCTGTGTTTCATCGTCAATAAGAAGGTCGGAGGGATACAGTAAACCTGAAGTGAAGCATCGGAATCTATAACTAGTGTCACATGAATGGTTCAAACATAGACAGTAAGAAGAGTCAGTTTTCTTGTACATAAGTCGGCATTGTGCCTTTTGTATTTACTTCCGATGCAATTTCTGTGTTTCGTCGTCAATAAGAAGGTCAGATGGATACAGTAAACCTGAAGAGAAGAATCGGAAGCTATAACTAGTGTCACATGAATGGTTCAAAACATAGACAGTAAGAAGAGTCTGTTTTCTTGTACTTAAGTCGGCATTGTGATCTTTTGTATTTAATTCCGATGCAATATCTGTGTTTCATCGTCAATAAGAAGGTCAGAGGGATACAGTAAACCTGGAGTAAAGCATCGGAATCTATAACTAGTGTCACATGAATGGTTCAGACATAGACAGTTATTAGAGTCAGTTTTCTTGTACTCAAGTCGGCATTGTGTCTTATGTATTTAATTCCGATGCAATTTCTGTGTTTCATCGTCAATAAGAAGGTCAGAGGGATACAATAAACCTGAAGTGAAGCATCGAAATCTATAACTAGTGTCACACGAATGGTTTAAAACATAGACAGTGAGAAGAGTCAGTTTTCTTGTACTTAAGTCGGCATTGTGCCTTTTGTATTAAATCCGATGCAATTTCTGTGTTTCATCGTCAATAAGAAGGTCAGAGGGATACAGTAAACCTGAAGTGAAGCATCTGAATCTATAACAAGTGTCTCAGGAATGGTTCAAAACAAAGACAGTAAGAAGAGTCAGTTCTCTTGTACTTAAGTCGACATTGTGCCATTTGTATTTAATTCCGTTGCAATTACAGAGTTTCTTCGTCAATAAGAAGGTCAGAGGGATACAGTAAACCTCAGGTGAAGCATCGGTATCTATAACTAGTGTCACAGGAATGGTTCAAAGCATAGGCAGTAACAAGAGTCAGTTTTCTTGTACTAAAGTCGGCATTGTGCCTTTTGTATTTAATTCCAATGAAATTTCTGTGTTTCATCGTCAATAAGAAGGTCAGAGGGATACAGTAAACCTGAAGTGAAGCATCGAATCTATAACTAGTGTCACAGGAATGGTTCAAAACATATACAGTAAGAAGAGTCAGTTTTCTTGTACTTTAGTCGGCATTGTGCCTTTTCCATTTAGTTCCGATGCAATTTCTATGTTTCATGGTCAATGAGAAGGTCAGAGGGATACAGTAAACCTGAAGTGAAGCATCGGAATCTATAACTAGTGTTACAGGAATGGTTCAATCATAGACAGTAAGAAGAGTCAGTTTTCTTGTACTTTAGTCGGCATTGTGCTTTTTGTATTGAATTCCGATGCCATTTTTGTGTTTCATCGTCAATAAGAAGGTCAGAGATGTACAGTAAAGCTGAAATGAAGCATCGGAATCTATAAATAGTGTCACAGGAATGGTTCAAATCATAGACAGTAAGAAGAATCAGTTTTCTTGTACTTAAGTCGGCATCGTGCCTTTTGTATTTAATTCCGATGCAATTTCTGTGTTTCATCGTCAATAAGAAGGTCAGAGGGATACAGCAAACCTGAAGTGAAACATCGGAATCTATAACAAGTGTCTCAGGAATGGTTCAAAACAAAGACAGTAAGAAGGGTCAGTTTTCTTGTACTTAAGTCGACATTGTGCCTTTTGTATTTAAATCCGTTGCAATTACAGAGTTTCATCGTCAATAAGAAGGTCAGAGGGATACAGTAAACCTGACGTGAAGCATCGGTATCTATAACTAGTGTCACAGGAATGGTTCAAAGCATAGACAGTAAGAAGAGTCAGTTTTCTTGTACTTAAGTCGGCATTGTGCCTTTTGTATTTAATTCCGATGAAATTTCTGTGTTTCATCGTCAATATGAATGTCAGAGGGATACAGTAAACCTGAAGTGAAGCATCGAATCTATAACTAGTGTCACAGGAATGGTTCAAAACATATACAGTAAGAAGAGTCAGTTTTCTTGTACTTTAGTCGGCATTGTGCCTTTTCCATTTAGTTCCGATGCAATTTCTATGTTTCATGGTCAATGAGAAGGTCAGAGGGATACAGTAAACCTGAAGTGAAGCTTTGGAATCTATAACTAGTGTTACAGGAATGGTTCAGTCATAGACAGTAAGAAGAGTCAGTTTACTTGTACTTAAGTCGGCATTGTGCCTTTTGTATTTAATTCCGAAGTAATTTCTGTGTTTCATCGTCAATAAGAAGGTCGGAGGGATACAGTAAACCTGAAGTGAAGCATCGGAATCTATAACTAGTGTCACATGAATGGTTCAAACATAGACAGTAAGAAGAGTCAGTTTTCTTCTACATAAGTCGCCATTGTGCCTTTTGTATTTACTTCCGATGCAATTTCTGTGTTTCGTCGTCAATAAGAAGGTCAGATGGATACAGTAAACCTGAAGAGAAGAATCGGAAGCTATAACTAGTGTCACATGAATGGTTCAAAACATAGACAGTAAGAAGAGTCTGTTTTCTTGTACTTAAGTCGGCATTGTGATCTTTTGTATTTAATTCCGATGCAATATCTGTGTTTCATCGTCAATAAGAAGGTCAGAGGGATACAGTAAACCTGAAGTGAAGCATCGGAATCTATAACTAGTGTCACACGAATGGTTCAAAACATAGACAGTGAGAAGAGTCAGTTTTCTTGTACTTAAGTCGGCATTGTGCCTTTTGTATTAAATCCGATGCAATTTCTGTGTTTCATCGTCAATAAGAAGGTCAGAGGGATACAGTAAACCTGAAGTGAAGCATCGGAATCTATAACAAGTGTCTCAGGAATGGTTCAAAACAAAGACAGTAAGAAGAGTCAGTTTTTTTGTACTTAAGTCGACATTGTGCCATTTGTATTTAATTCCGTTGCAATTACAGAGTTTCTTCGTCAATAAGAAGGTCAGAGGGATACAGTAAACCTGAGGTGAAGCATCGGTATCTATAACTAGTGTCACAGGAATGGTTCAAAGCATAGGCAGTAACAAGAGTCAGTTTTCTTGTACTAAAGTCGGCATTGTGCCTTTTGTATTTAATTCCAATGAAATTTCTGTGTTTCATCGTCAATAAGAAGGTCAGAGGGATACAGTAAACCTGAAGTGAAGCATCGAATCTATAACTAGTGTCACAGGAATGGTTCAAAACATATACAGTAAGAAGAGTCAGTTTTCTTGTACTTTAGTCGGCATTGTGCCTTTTCCATTTAGTTCCGATGCAATTTCTATGTTTCATGGTCAATGAGAAGGTCAGAGGGATACAGTAAACCTGAAGTGAAGCATCGGAATCTATAACTAGTGTCACAGGAATGGTTCAATCATAGACAGTAAGAAGAGTCAGTTTACTTGTACTTAAGTCGGCATTGTGCCTTTTGTATTTAATTCCGATGCAATTTCTGTGTTTCATCGTCAATAAGAAGGTCAGAGGGATACAGTAAACCTGAAGTGAAGCATCGGAATCTATAACTAGTGTCACATGAATGGTTCAAACATAGACAGTAAGAAGAGTCAGTTTTCTTGTACATAAGTCGGCATTGTGCCTTTTGTATTTACTTCCGATGCAATTTCTGTGTTTCGTCGTCAATAAGAAGGTCAGATGGATACAGTAAACCTGAAGAGAAGAATCGGAAGCTATAACTAGTGTCACATGAATGGTCCAAAACATAGACAGTAAGAAGAGTCTGTTTTCTTGTACTTAAGTCGGTATTGTGATCTTTTGTATTTAATTCCGATGCAATTTCTGTGTTTCATCGTCAATAAGAAGGTCAGAGGGAAATAGTAAACCTGAAGTGAATCATCGGAATCTATTACTACTGTCACAGGAATGGTTCAAAACATAGTCAGTAAGGAGAGTCAGTTTTCTAGTACTTAAGTAGGCATTGTGCCTTTTGTATTTAATTCCGATGCAATATCTGTGTTTCATCATCAATAAGAAGGTCAGAGGGATACAGTAAACCTGGAGTAAAGCATCGGAATCTATAACTAGTGTCACATGAATGGTTCAGACATAGACAGTTATACGAGTCAGTTTTCTTGTACTCAAGTCGGCATTGTGCCTTTTGTATTTAATTCCGATGCAATTTCTGTGTTTCATCGTCAATAAGAAGGTCAGAGGGATACAATAAACCTGAAGTGAAGCATCGGAATCTATAACTAGTGTCACACGAATGGTTCAAAACATAGACAGTGAGAAGAGTCAGTTTTCTTGTACTTAAGTCGGCATTGTGCCTTTTGTATTAAATACGATGCAATTTCTGTGTTTCATCGTCAATAAGAAGGTCATAGGGATACAGTAAACCTGAAGTGAAGCATCGGAATCTATAACAAGTGTCTCAGGAATGGTTCAAAACAAAGACAGTCAGAAGAGTCAGTTTTCTTGTACTTAAGTCGACATTGTGCCTTTTGTATTTAATTCCGTTGCAATTACAGAGTTTCATCGTCAATAAGAAGGTCAGAGGGATACAGTAAACCTGAGGTGAAGCATCGGTATCTATAACTAGTGTCACAGGAATGGTTCAAAGCATAGGCAGTAACAAGAGTCAGTTTTCTTGTACTAAAGTCGGCATTGTGCCTTTTGTATTTAATTCCAATGAAATTTCTGTGTTTCATCGTCAATAAGAAGGTCAGAGGGATACAGTAAACCTGAAGTGAAGCATCGAATCTATAACTAGTGTCACAGGAATGGTTCAAAGCATATACAGTAAGAAGAGTCAGTTTTCTTGTACTTAAGTCGGCATTGTGCCTTTTCCATTTAGTTCCGATGCAATTTCTGTGTTTCATCGTCAATGAGAAGGTCAGAGGGATACAGTAAACCTGAAGTGAAGCATCGGAATCTATAACTAGTGTCACAGGAATGGTTCAATCATAGACAGTAAGAAGAGTCAATTTTCTTGTACTTAAGTGTGCATTGTGCCTTTTGTATTTAATTCCGATGCAATTTCTGTGTTTCATCGTCAATAAGAAGGTCAGAGGGATACAGTAAACCTCAAGTGAGGCATCGGAATCTATAACTAGTGTCACATGAATGGTTCAACCATAGACAGTAAGAAGAGCCAGTTTTCTTGTACTTAAGTCGGCCTTGTGCCTTTTGTATTTAATTCCGATGCAATTTCTGTGTTTCATCGTCAATAAGAAGGTCAGTGGGAAACAGTAAACCTGAAGTGATGCATCGGAATCTATTACTACTGTCACAGGAATGGTTCAAAACATAGTCAGTAAGGAGAGTCAGTTTTCTTGTACTTAAGTAGGCATTGTGCCTTTTGTATTTAATTCCGATGCAATATCTGTGTTTCATCAACAATAAGAATGTCAGAGGGATACAGTTAACCTGTAGTGATGCATCGGAATCTATAACTAGTGTCACATGAATGGTTCAAACACAGACAAAATAAAAAGAGTCAGTTTTCTTGTACTTATGTCGGCGTTGTGACTTTGTATTTAATTCCGATGAAATTTCTGTGTTCCATCGTCAATAAGAAGTTCAGAGGGATACAGTAAACCTGAAGTGAAGCATCGGAATCTATAACTAGTGTCACAGGAATGGTTCAAAACATAGACAGTAGGAAGAGTTAGTTTTCTAGTACTTAAGTCGGCATTGTGCTTTTTGTATTTGATTCCGATGCATTTTCTGCGTTTCATCGTCATTAAGAAGGGCACAGTAATACAGTAAACCTGAAGTGAAGCATCGGAATCTATATCTAGTGTCACAGGAATGGTTCAAAACAGAGACAGTAAGAAGAGTCAGTTTTCGTGTACTTAAGTCGGCGTTGTGCCTTTTGTATTTAGTTCCGATGCTATTTCTGTGTTTCATCATCAATAACAACGTCTGAGGGATACAGTAAACCTGAAGTGACGCATCGTTATCTATAACTAGTGTCACAGGAATGGTTCAGAACTTAGACGGTAAGAACAGTCAGTTTTCGTCTACTTAAGTAGGCATTGTGCCATTTGTATTTAATTCCGAAGCAATTTCTGTGTTTCATCGTCAATAAGAAGGTCAGAGGGATACAGTAAACCTGGATTAAGGCATCGGAATCTATAACTACTGTCACATGAATGGTTCAAAGCATAGACAGTTATAAGAGTCAGTTTTCTTGTACTCAAATCGGCATTGTGCCTTTTGTATTTAATTCCGATGCAATTTCTGTGTTTCATCGTCAATAAGAAGGTCAAAGGGATACAGTAAAGCTGAAGTGAAGCATCGGAATCTATAACTAGTGTCACAGGAATGGTTCAAAACATAGACAGTGAGAAGAGTCAGTTTTCTTGTACTTAAGTCGGCGTTGTGCCTTTTGTATTTAATTCCGATGCAATTTCGGTGTTTCATCGTCAATAAGATGGTCAGAGGGATACAGTGAACCTGAAGTGAAGCATCGGAATCTATAACTAGTGTCACAGGAATGGTTTAAAACATAGACAGTAAGAAAAGTCAGTTTTCTTGTACTTAAGTCGGCATTGTGCCTTTTGTATTTAATTCCGATGCAATTTCAGTGTTTCATCGTCAATAAGAAGGTCAGAGGGATACAGTGAACCTGAAATAAAAGATCGGAATCGATAACTAGTGTCAAAGGAATGGTTCAAAACATAGACAGTAAGAAGAGTCAGTTTTTTTGTACTTAAGTCGGCATTGTGCCTTTTGTATTTAATTCCGATGCAACTTTTGTGTTTCATCGTCAATACGTAGGCCAGAGGGATACAGTAAACCTGAAGTGAAGGATCGGAATCTATAACTAGTGTCACAGGAATGGTTCAGAACTTAGACAGTAAGAAGAGTCAGTTTTCTTGTACTTAAGTCTTCATTGTGCCTTTGCATTTAACTCCGATGCAATTTCTGTGTATCATGGTCAATAAGAAGGTCATAGGGATACAGTAAACCTGAAGTGAAGCAGCAGAATCTATAACTAGTGTCACAGGAATGGTTCAAAACATAGACAGTAAGAAGAGTCAGTTTTCTTGTACTTAAGTCGGGATTGTGCCTTTTGTATTTAATTCCGATGCAATTTCTGTGTTTCATCGTCAATAAGAAGGTCAGAGGGATACAGTGGACCTGAAATAAAGCATCGGAATCTATAACTAGTGTCACAGGAATGGTTCAAAACACAGACAGTAAGAAGAGTCAGTTTTCTTGTACTTAAGTCTGCATTGTGCCATTTGTATTTAATTCCGATGCAATATCTGTGTTTCATCGTCAATAAGAAGGTCAGAGGGATACAGTAAACCTGAAGTGAAGCATCGGAATCTATAACTAGTGTCACACGAATGATTCAAAGCATAGACTGTAACAAGAGTTAGTTATCTTGTACTTAAGTCGGCATTGTGCTTTGTATTTAACTCCGATGTAATTTCTGTGTTACATCGTCAATAAGAAGGTCAGAGGGATACAGTAAACCTGAAGTGAAGCATAGGAAACTATAACTAGTGTCACAGGAATGGTTCAAAACTTAGACTGTAAGAAGAGTCAGTTTTCTTGTAATTAAGTCGGCATTGTGCCTTTTGTATTTAAATCCGACGCAATTTCTGTGTTTCATCGTCAATAAGAAGGTCAGAGGGATACAGTAAACCTGAAGTGAAGCATCGGAATCTATAACTAGTGTCACTGGAATGGTTCAAAACATAGACAGTAAGAAGAGCCAATTCTCTTGTACTTAAGTCGGCATTGTGCCATTTGTATTTCATTCCGATGCAATTTCTGTGTCTCATCGTCAATACGAAGGTCAGAGGGATACAGTAAACCTTAAGTGAAGCATCGGAATCTATACCTAGTGTCACAGGAATGGTTCAAACCATAGACAATAAGAAGAGTCAGTTTTCTTGTACTTAAGTCGGCATTGTGCCTTTTGTATTTAATTCCCACGCAATATCTGTGTTTCATCGTCAATAAGAAGGTCAGAGGGATACAGTAAACCTGAAGTGAAGCGTCAGAATCTATAAGGTGTGTCACAGGAATGATTCAAAACATAGACTGTGAGAAGAGTCCGTTTTCTTGTACTTAAGTCGGCATTGTGCCTTTTGTACTTAATTCCAATGCAATTTCTGTGTTTCATCGTCAATAACAAGGTCATTGGGATACAGTAAACCTGAAGTGAAGCATTGGAATCTATAACGAGTGTCGCAGGAATGGTTCAAAACATTGACAGTAAGAAGAGTCAGTTTTCTTGAACTTAAGTCGGCATTGTGCCTTTTCTATTTAATTCCGAAGCAATTTCTGTGTTTCATCGTCAATAAGAAGGTCAGAGGGATACAGTAAACCTGAAGTAAAGCATCGGAATCCATAACGAGTGTCACATGAATGGTTCAAAATATAGACAGTAAGAAGAGTCAGTTTTCTTGTACAAAAGTCGGCATTGTACCTTTTGTATTTAATTCCGATGCAATTTCTGTGTTTCATCCTCAATACGAAGGTCAGAGGGATACAGTAAACCTGAAGTGAAGCATCTGAATCTATAACTAGTGTCAAAGGAATGGTTCAAACATAGACAGTAAGAAGAGTCAGTTTTCTTGTACTTAAGTCGGCATTGTGCCCTTTGTATTTAATTCCGATGCAATTTCTGTGTTTCATCGTCAATAAGAAGGTCAGAGGGATACAGTAAACCTCAAGTGAAGCATCGGAATCTATACCTAGTGTCACAGGAATGGTTTAAATCATAGACAATAAGAAGAGTCAGTTTTCTTGTACTTAAGTCGGCATTGTGCCTTTTGTATTTAATTCCGAAGCAATTTCCGTGCTTCATCGTCAATAAGAAGGTCAGAGGGATACAGTAAACCTGAAGTGAAGCATCGGAATCTATAAGGAGTGTCACAGGAATGATTCAAAACATAGACTGTGAGATGAGTCAGTTTTCTTGTACTTAAGTCGGCATTGTGCCTTTTGTACTTAATTCCAATGCAATTTCTGTGTTTCATCGTCAATAACAAGGTCAGTGGGATACAGTAAACCTGAAGTGAAGCATTGGAATCTATAACGAGTGTCGCAGGAATGGTTCAAAACATTGACAGTAAGAAGAGTCAGTTCTCTTGTACTTAAGTCGGCATTGTGCCTTTTCTATTTAATTCCGAAGCAATTTCTGTGTTTCATCGTCAATAAGAAGGTCAGAGGGATACAGTAAACCTGAAGTAAGGCATCGGAATCCATAACGAGTGTCACATGAATGGTACAAATTATAGACAGTAAGAAGAGTCAGTTTTCTGGTACTTAAGTCGGCATTGTACCTTTTGTATTTAATTCCGAGGCAATTTCTGTGTTTCATCCTCAATACGAAGGTCAGAGGGATACAGTAAACCTGAAGTGAAGCATCTGAATCTATAACTAGTGTCGCAGGAATGGTTCAAACATAGACAGTATGAAGAGTCAGTTTCCTTGTACTTAAGTCGGCATTGTGCCCTTTGTATTTAATTCCGATGCAATTTCTGTGTTTCATCGTTAATAAGAAGGTCAGAGGGATACAGTAAACCTGAAGTGAAGCATCGGAATCTATAACTAGTGTCACAGGAATGGTTCAAAACATAGACAGTAAGAAGAGTCAGTTTTCTTGTACTTAAGTCGGCATTGTGCCTTTTGTATTTAATTCCGATGCAACTTCTGTGTTTCATCATCGTCAATACGAAGGTCAGAGGGATACAGTAAACCTGAAGTGAAGCATCGGAATCTATAACTAGTGTCACAGGAATCGTTCAAAACATAGACAGTAAGAAGAGTCAGTTTTCTTGTACTTAAGTCGGCATTGTGCCTTTTGTATTTAATTCCGATGTAATATTTGTGTTTCATCGTCAATAAGAAGGTCAGAGGGATACAGTAAACCTGAAGTGAAGCATCGGAATCTATAACTAGTGTCACACGAATGGTTCAAAGCATATACTGTAAGAAGAGTCAGTTTTCTTGTACTTAAGTCTTCATTGTGCCTTTGCATTTAACTCCGATGCAATTTGTGTGTATCATGGTCAATAAAAAGGTCATAGGGATACAGTAAACCTGAAGTGAAGCAGCAGAATCTATAACTAGCGTCACAGGAATGGTTCAAAACATAGACAGTAAGAAGAGTCAGTTTTCTTGTACTTAAGTCGGGATTGTGCCTTTTGTATTTAATTCCGATGCAATTTCTGTGTTTCATCGTCAATAAGAAGGTCAGAGGGATACAGTGGACCTGAAATAAAGCATCGGAATTTATAACTAGTGTCACAGGAATGGTTCAAAACACAGACAGTAAGAAGAGTCAGTTTTCTTGTACTTAAGTCAGCATTGTGCCATTTGTATTTAATTCCGATGCAATATCTGTGTTTCATCGTCAATAAGAAGGTCAGAGGGATACAGTAAACCTGAAGTGAAGCATCGGAATCTATAACTAGTGTCACACGAATGATTCAAAGCATAGACTGTAACAAGAGTTAGTTTTCTTGTACTTAAGTCGGCATTGTGCTTTGTATTTAACTCCGATGTAATTTCTGTGTTACATCGTCAATAAGAAGGTCAGAGGGATACAGTAAACCTGAAGTGAAGCATAGGAAACTATAACTAGTGTCACAGGAATGGTTCAAAACTTAGACTGTAAGAAGAGTCAGTTTTCTTGTAATTAAGTCGGCATTGTGCCTTTTGTATTTAAATCCGACGCAATTTCTGTGTTTCATCGTCAATAAGAAGGTCAGAGGGATACAGTAAACCTGAAGTGAAGCATCGGAATCTATAACTAGTGTCACTGGAATGGTTCAAAACATAGACAGTAAGAAGAGCCAATTCTCTTGTACTTAAGTCGGCATTGTGCCATTTGTATTTAATTCCGATGCAATTTCTGTGTCTCATCGTCAATACGAAGGTCAGAGCGATACAGTAAACCTTAAGTGAAGCATCGGAATCTATACCTAGTGTCACAGGAATGGTTCAAACCATAGACAATAAGAAGAGTCAGTTTTCTTGTACTTTAGTCGGCATTGTGCCTTTAGTATTTAATTCCGACGCAATTTCTGTGTTTCATCGTCAATAAGAAGGTCAGAGGGATACAGTAAACCTGAAGTGAAGCGTCAGAATCTATAAGGTGTGTCACAGGAATGATTCAAAACATAGACTGTGAGAAGAGTCAGTTTTCTTGTACTTAAGTCGGCATTGTGCCTTTTGTACTTAATTCCAATGCAATTTCTGTGTTTCATCGTCAATAACAAGGTCAGTGGGATACAGTAAACCTGAAGTGAAGCATTGGAATCTATAACGAGTGTCGCAGGAATGGTTCAAAACATTGACAGTAAGAAGAGTCAGTTTTCTTGAACTTAAGTCGGCATTGTGCCTTTTCTATTTAATTCCGAAGCAATTTCTGTGTTTCATCGTCAATAAGAAGGTCAGAGGGATACAGTAAACCTGAAGTAAAGCATCGGAATCCATAACGAGTGTCACATGAATGGTTCAAAATATAGACAGTAAGAAGAGTCAGTTTTCTTGTACAAAAGTCGGCATTGTACCTTTTGTATTTAATTCCGATGCAATTTCTGTGTTTCATCCTCAATACGAAGGTCAGAGGGATACAGTAAACCTGAAGTGAAGCATCTGAATCTATAACTAGTGTCAAAGGAATGGTTCAAAAATAGACAGTAAGAAGAGTCAGTTTTCTTGTACTTAAGTCGGCATTGTGCCCTTTGTATTTAATTCCGATGCAATTTCTGTGTTTCATCGTCAATAAGAAGGTCAGAGGGATACAGTAAACCTCAAGTGAAGCATCGGAATCTATACCTAGTGTCACAGGAATGGTTTAAATCATAGACAATAAGAAGAGTCAGTTTTCTTGTACTTAAGTCGGCATTGTGCCTTTTGTATTTAATTCCGAAGCAATTTCCGTGCTTCATCGTCAATAAGAAGGTCAGAGGGATACAGTAAACCTGAAGTGAAGCATCGGAATCTATAAGGAGTGTCACAGGAATGATTCAAAACATAGACTGTGAGATGAGTCAGTTTTCATGTACTTAAGTCGGCATTGTGCCTTTTGTACTTAATTCCAATGCAATTTCTGTGTTTCATCGTCAATAACAAGGTCAGTGGGATACAGTAAACCTGAAGTGAAGCATTGGAATCTATAACGAGTGTCGCAGGAATGGTTCAAAACATTGACAGTAAGAAGAGTCAGTTTTCTTGTACTTAAGTCGGCATTGTGCCTTTTCTATTTAATTCCGAAGCGATTTCTGTGTTTCATCGTCAATAAGAAGGTCAGAGGGATACAGTAAACCTGAAGTAAGGCATCGGAAACCATAACGAGTGTCACATGAATGGTACAAATTATAGACAGTAAGAAGAGTCAGTTTTCTGGTACTTAAGTCGGCATTGTACCTTTTGTATTTAATTCCGATGCAATTTCTGTGTTTCATCCTCAATACGAAGCGGCCATCCTGATTTAGGTTTTCCGTGATTTCCCTAAATCGCTCCAGGCAAATGCCGGGATGGTTCCTCTGTAAGGGCACGGCCGACTTCCTTCCCCATCCTTCCCTAATCCGATGAGACCGATGACCACGCTGTCTGGTCTCCTTCCCCAAAACCAACCAACCTCAATACGAAGGTCAGAGGGATACAGTAAACCTGAAGTGAAGCATCTGAATCTATAACTAGTGTCGCAGGAATGGTTCAAACATAGACAGTATGAAGAGTCAGTTTTCTTGTACTTAAGTCGGCATTGTGCCCTTTGTATTTAATTCCGATGCAATTTCTGTGTTTCATCGTTAATAAGAAGGTCAGAGGGATACAGTAAACCTGAAGTGAAGCATCGGAATCTATAACTAGTGTCACAGGAATGGTTCAAAACATAGACAGTAAGAAGAGTCAGTTTTCTTGTACTTAAGTCGGCATTGTGCCTTTTGTATTTAATTCCGATGCAACTTCTGTGTTTCATCATCGTCAATACGAAGGTCAGAGGGATACAGTAAACCTGAAGTGAAGCATCGGAATCTATAACTAGTGTCACAGGAATCGTTCAAAACATAGACAGTAAGAAGAGTCAGTTTTCTTGGACTTAAGTCGGCATAGTGCCATTTGTATTTAATTCCGATACAATATCTGTGTTTCATCGTCAATAAGAAGCTCAGAGGGATACAGTAAACCTGAAGTGAAGCATCGGAATCTATAACTAGTGTCACACGAATGGTTCAAAGCATAGACTGTAAGAAGAGTTAGTTTCCTTGTACTTAAGTCGGCATTGTGCTTTGTACTTAACTCCGATGCAATTTCTGTGTTTCATCGTCAATAAGAAGGTCAGAGGGATACAGTAAACCTGAAGTGAAGCATAGTAAACTATAACTAGTGTCACAGGATTGGTTCAAAACTTAGACAGTAAGAAGAGTCAGTTTTCTTGTAATTAAGTCGGCATTGTGCCTTTTGTATTTAATTCCGATGCAATTTCTGTGTTTCATCGTCAATAAGAAGGTCAGAGGGATACAGTAAACCTCAAGTGAAGCATCGGAATCTGTAACTAGTGTCACAGGAATGGTTCACAACATAGACAGTAAGAAGAGTCAATTTTCTTGTACTTAAGTTGGCATTGTGCCTTTTGTATTTCATTCCGATGCAATTTCTGTGTTTCATCGTCAATACGAAGGTCAGAGGGATACAGTAAACCTTAAGTGAAGCATCGATATCTATACCTAGTGTCACAGGAATGGATTAAAACATAGACAGTAAGAAGAGTCAGTTTTCGTGTACTTAAATCGGCATTATGCCTTTTGTATTTAATTCCGATGCAATTTCTGTGCTTCACCGTCAATAACAAGGTCAGAGGGATACAGTAAATCTGAAGTGAAGCATCGGAATCTATAACTAGTGTCACAGGAATGGTTCCAAATATAGACAGTAAGAAGAGTCAGTTTTCTTGTACTTAAGTTGGTATTGTGCCTTTTGTATTTAATTCCGATGCAATATCTGTGTTTCATCGTCAATAAGAAGGTCAGAGGGATACAGTAAACCTGAAGTGAAGCATCGGAATCTATAAGGAGTGTCACAGGAATGATTCAAAACATAGACTGTAAGAAGAGTCAGTTTTCTTGTACTTAAGTCGGCATTGTGCATTTTGTATTTAATTCCTAAGCAATTTCTGTGTTTCATCGTCAAAAACAAGGTCAGTGGGATACAGTAAACCTGAAGTGAAGCATCAGAATATATAACTAGCTTCACAGGAGTGGTTCAAAACATAGACAGTAAGAAGAGTCAATTTTCTTGTACTTAAGTCGGGATTGTGCCTTTGTATTTAATTCCGATGCAATTTCAGTGTTTCATCGTCGATCCGAAGGTCAGAGGGATACAGTAAACCTTAAGTGAAGCATCAGAATCTATACCTAGTGTCACAGGAATGGTTCAAAACAGAGACAGTAAGAAGAGTTAGTTTTCCTGTACTTAAGTCGGCATTGTCCATTTTGTATTTAATTCCGATGCAATTTCTGTGTTTCATCGTCAATAACAACGTCTGAGGGATACAGTAAACCTGAAGTGAAGCATCGGAATCTATAACTAGTGTCACAGGAATGGTTCAAAACATCGACAGTAAGAAGAGTCAGTTTTCTTGTACTTAAGTCGGCATTGTGCCTTTTGTATTTAATTCCGATGCAATATCTGTGTTTCATCGTCAATAACAAGGTCAGAGGGATACAGTAAACCTGAAGTGAAGCATCGGAATCTATAAGGAGTGTCACAGGAATGATTCAAATCATAGACTGTCAGAAGAGTCAGTTTTCTTGTACTTAAGTCGGCATTGTACCTTTTGTATTTAATTCCGAAGTAATTTCTGTGTTTCATCCTCAATACGAAAGTCAGAGGGATACAGTAAACCTGAAGTTAAGCATCTGAATCTATAACTAGTGTCACAGGAATGGTTCAAACATAGAGAGTAAGAAGAGTCAGTTTTCTTGTACTTAAGTCGGCATTGTGCCCTTTGTATTTAATTCCGATGCAATTCCTGTGTTTCATCGTCAATAAGAAGGTCAGAGAATACAGTAAACCTGAACTGAAGCATCGGAAACTATAAGGAGTGTCACAGGAACGATTCAAAACATAGACTGTGAGAAGAGTCAGTTTTCTTGTACTTAAGTCGGCATTGTGCCTTTTGTACTTAATTCCAATGCAATTTCTGTGTTTCATCGTCAAAAACAAGGTCAGTGGGATACAGTAAACCTGAACTGAAGCATTGGAATCTATAACGAGTGTCGCAGGAATGGTTCAAAACATTGACAGTAAGAAGAGTCAGATTTCTTGTACTTAAGTCGGCATTGTGCCTTTTCTATTTAATTCCGAAGAAATTTCTGTGTTTCATCGTCAATAAGAAGGTCAGAGGGATACAGTAAACCTGAAGTAAAGCATCGGAATCCATAACGAGTGTCACATGAATGGTTCAAAATATAGACAGTAAGAAGAGTCAGTTTTCTTGTACTTAAGTCGGCATTGTACCTTTTGTATTTAATTCCGATGCAGTTTCTGTGTTTCATCCTCAATACGAAGGTCAGAGGGATACAGTAAACCTGAAGTGAAGCATCTTAATCTATAACTAGTGTCACAGGAATGGTTCAAACATAGACAGTATGAAGAGTCAGTTTTCTGGTACTTAAGTCGGCATTGAGCCCTTTGTATTTAATTCCGATGCAATTTCTGTGTTTCATCGTTAATAAGAAGGTCAGAGGGATACAGTGAACCTGAAGTGAAGCATCGGAATCTATACCTAGTGTCACAGGAATGGTTCAAAACATAGACAGTATGAAGAGTCAGTTTTCTTGTACTTAAGTCGGCATTGAGCCCTTTGTATTTAATTCCGATGCAATATCTGTGTTTCATCGTCAATAAGAAGGTCAGAGGGATACAGTAAACCTGAAGTGAAGCATCTTAATCTATAACTAGTGTCACAGGAATGGTTCAAACATAGACAGTATGAAGAGTCAGTTTTCTTGTACTTAAGTCGGCATTGAGCCCTTTGTATTTAATTCCGATGCAATATCTGTGTTTCATCGTCAATAAGAAGGTCAGAGGGATACAGTAAACCTGAAGTGAAGCATCCGTATCTATAACTAGTGTCACACGAATGGTTCAAAGCACAGACTGTAAGAAGAGTTAGTTTTCTTGTACTTAAGTCGGCATTGTGCTTTGTACTTAACTCCGATGCAATTTCTGTGTTTCATCGTCAATAAGAAGGTCAGAGGGATACAGTAAACCTGAAGTGAAGCATAGGAAACTATAACTAGTGTCACAGGATTGGTTCAAAACTTAGACAGTAAGAAGAGTCAGTTTTCTTGTAATTAAGTCTGCATTGTACCTTTTGTATTTAATTCCGATGCAATTTCTGTGTTTCATCGTCAATAAGAAGGTCAGAAGTATACAGTAAACCTGAAGTGAAGCATCGGAATCTATAACTAGTGTCACAGGAATGGTTCAAAACATAGACAGTACGAAGAGTCAATTTTCTTGTACTTAAGTTGGCATTGTGCCATTTGTATTTCATTCCGATGCAATTTCTGTGTTTCATCGTCAATACGAAGGTCAGAGGGATACAGTAAACCTTAAGTGAAGCATCGATATCTATACCTAGTGTCACAGGAATGGTTCAAATCATAGACAGTAAGAAGAGTCAATTTTCTTGTACTTAAGTCGGCATTATGCCTTTTGTATTTAATTAAGATGCAATTTCTGTGCTTCATCGTCAATAACAAGGTCAGAGGGATACAGTAAACCTGAAGTGAAGCATCGGAATCTATAACTAGTGTCACAGGAATGGTTCAAAGTATAGACAGTAAGAAGAGTCAGTTTTCTTGTACTTAAGTTGGTATTGTGCCTTTTGTATTTAATTCCGATGCAATATCTGTGTTTCATCGTCAATAAGAAGGTCAGAGGGATACAGTAAACCTGAAGAGAAGCATAGGAATCTATAACTAGTGTCACAGGAATGGTTCAAAACATAGACAGTAAGAAGAGTAAGTTATCTTGTACTTAAGTCGGCATTGTGCATTTTGTATTTAATTCCTAAGCAATTTCTGTGTTTCATCGTCAAAAATAAGGTCAGTGGGATACAGTAAACCTGAAGTGAAGCATCAGAATATATAACTAGCTTCACAGGAGTGGTTCAAAACATAGACAGTAAGAAGAGTCAATTTTCTTGTACTTAAGTCGGCATTGTGCCCTTTGTATTTAATTCCGATGCAATTTCTGTGTTTCATCGTCAATACGACGGTCAGAGGGATACAGTAAACCTTAAGTGAAGCATCAGAATCTATACCTAGTGTCACAGGAATGGTTCAAAACAGAGACTGTAAGAAGAGTTAGTTTTCCTGTACTTAAGTCGGCATTGTGCATTTTGTATTTAATTCCGATGCAATTTCTGTGTTTCATCGTCAATAGGAAGGTCAGAGGGATACAGTAAACCTGAAGTGAGGCACCGTAATCTATAACTAGTGTCACAGGAATGGTTGAAAACATAGACAGTAAGAAGAGTCAGTTTTCTTTTACTTAAGTCGGCATTGTGCTTTTGTATTTAATTCCGATGCAATTTCTGTGTTTCTTCGTCAATAAGAAAGGTCAGAGGGGTACATTAAACCTGAAGTGAAGCATCGGAATCCATAACTAGTGTCACAGGAATGGTTCAAAACCGAGACAGTAAGAAGAGTCAATTTTCTTGTACTTAAGTTGGCATTGTACCTTTTATTATTAAATCCGATGCTATTTCTGTGTTTCATCGTCAATAAGAAGGTCAGTGGGATACAGTAAACCTGAAGTGAAGCATCGGAATCTATAACTAGTGTCACAGGAATGGTTCAAAACATAGACAGTAAGAAGAGTAAGTTATCTTGTACTTGAGGCGGCATTGTGCCTTTTGTATTTAATTCCGAAGCAATTTCAGTGTTTAAACGTCAATAAGAAGGTCAGAGGGAGACAGTAAACCTTAAGTAAAGCATCGGAATATATAACGAGTGTCACATGAATGGTTCAAAACATAGACAGTAAGAAGAGTCAGTTTTCTTGTAATTAAGTCACATTGTGCCTTTTGTACTTAATTCCGATGCAATTTCTGTGTTTCATCGTCAATAAGAAGGTCAGAGGGATACAGTAAACCTGAATTGCAGCATCGGAATCTATAACTAGTGTCACAGGAATGGTTCAAAACATAGACAGTAAGAAGAGTCAATTTTCTTGTACTTAAGTCGGCATTGTGCCTTTTGTATTTAATTCCGATGCATTTTCTGTGTTTCATCGTCAATACGAAGGTCAGAGGGATACAGTAAACCTTAAGTGAAGCATCAGAATCTATACCTAGTGTCACAGGAATGGTTCAAAACATAGACAGTAAGAAGAGTCAGTTTTCCTGTACTTAAGTCGGCATTGTGCCTTTTGTATTTAATTCCGATGCAATTTCTGTGTTTCATCGTCAATAACAAAGTCAGAGGGATACAGTAAACACGAAGTGAAGCATCGGAATCTATAACTAGTGTCACAGGAATGGTTCAAAACATAGACAGTAAGAAGAGTCAGTTTTCTTGTACTTAAGTCGGCATTGTGCCTTTTGTATTAAATTCCGATGCAATATCTGTGTTTCATCGTCAATAACAAGGTCAGAGGGATACAGTAAACCTGAAGTGAAGCATCGGAATCTATAAGGAGTGTCACAGGAATGGTTCAAACATAGACAGTAAGAAGAGTCAGTTTTCTTGTACTTAAGTCGGCATTGTGCCTTTTGTATTTAATTCCGAAGCAATTTCTGTGTTTCATCGTCAATAAGAAGGTCAGAGGGATACAGTAAACCTGAAGTAAAAAATCGGAATCTATAACGAGTGTCACATGAATGGTTCAAAATATAGACAGTAAGAAGAGTCAGTTTTCTTGTACTTAAGTCGGGATTGTACATTTTGTATTTAATTCCGATGCAATTTCTGTGTTTCATCCTCAATACGAAGGTCAGACGGATACAGTAAACCTGAAGTGAAGCATCGGAATCTATAACTAGTGTCACAGGAATGGTTCAAACATAGACAGTAAGAAGAGTCAGTTTTCATGTACTTAAGGCGGCATTGTGCCTTTTGTATTTAATTCCGTTGCAATTTCTGTGTTTCATCGTCAATAGGAAGGTCAGAGGGATACAGTAAACCTGATGTGAGGCATCGGAATCTATAACTAGTGTCACAGGAATGGTTCAAAACATAGACAGTAAGAAGAGTCAGTTTTCTTGTACTGGAGTCGACATTGTGCTTTTGTATTTAGTTCCGATGCAATTTCTGTGTTTCATCGTCAATAAGAAAGGTCAGAGGGGTACAGTAAACCTGAAGAGAAGCATCGGAATCCATAACTAGTGTCACAGGAATTGTTCAAAATAGAGACAGTAAGAAGTGTCAATTTCCTTGTACTTAAGTCGGCATTGTACCTTTTATTATTAAATCCGATGCAATTTCTGTGTTTCATCGTCAATAAGAAGGTCAAAGGGATACAGTAAACCTGAAGTGAAGCATCGGAATCTATAACTAGTGTCACAGGAATGGTTCAAAACATAGACAGTAAGAAGAGTCAGTTATCTTGTACTTGAGTCGGCATTGTGCCTTTTGTATTTAATTCCGAAGCAATTTCATTGTTTAGCCGTCAATAAGAAGGTCAGAGGGATACAGTAAACCTGAAGCAAAGCATTGGAATCTATAACGAGTGTCACATGAATGGTTCAAAACATAGACAGTAAGAAGAGTCAGTTTTCTTGTACTTAAGTCGGCATTGTGCCTTTTGTATTTAATTCCGATGCAATTTCTGTGTTTCATCGTCAATAAGAAGGTCAGAGCGATACAGTAAACCTGAAGTGAAGCATCGGAATCTATAACTAGTGTCGCAGGAATGGTTGAAAACATAGGCAGTAAGAAGAGTCAGTTTTCTTGTACTTAAGTCGGCATTGTGCTTTTTGTATTTAAATCCGATGCAATATCTGTGTTTCATCGTCAATAAGAAGGTCAGAGGGATACAGTAAACCTGAAGTGAAGCATCGGAATCTATAACTAGTGTCACATGAATGGTTCAAAACATAGACAGTAAGAAGATTCAGTTTTCTTGTACTTAAGTCGGTATTGTGCTTTTTGTATTTAATTCCGATGCAAACTCTGTATTTCATCGTCACTAAGAGGGTCTGAGGCATACAGTAAACCGAAAGTGAAGCATCGGAATCTATAACTAGTGTCACAGGAATGGTTCAAAACATAGCCAGTAAGAAGAGTCAGTTTTCTTGTACTTAAGTCGGCATTGTGCCTTTTGTATTTAATTCCGATGCAATTTCTGTGTTTCATCGTCAATAAGAAGGTCAGAGGGATACAGTAAACCTGAAGTGAAGCATAGGAATCTAAAACCGGTCTCACAGGAAAGTTTCAAAACATAGACAGTTAGAAGAGCCAGTCTTCTTGTACTTGAGTCGGCATTGTGCCTTTTGTATTTAATTGCGATGCAATTTCTGTGTTTCGTCGTCAATAAGAAGGTCACAGGGATACAGTAAACCTGAAGTGAAGCATCGGAATCTATAAGTAGTGTCACAGGAATGGTTCAAAACATAGACAGTAAGAAGAGTCAGTTTTCTTGTACTTAAGTCGGCATTGTACCTTTTCTATTTAATTCTGATGCAATTTCTCTGTTTCATCGTCAATAAGAAGGTCAGAGGGATACAGTAAACCTGAAGTCAAGCATCAGAATCTATAAGTAGTGTCACAGGAATGGTTCAAAACATAGACAGTAAGAAGAGTCAGTTTTCTTGTACTTAAGTCGGCATTGTGCCTTTTGTATTTAATTCCGATGCAATTTCTGTGTTTCATCGTCAATAAGAAGGTCAGAGGGATACAGTAAACCTTAAGTGAAGCATCGGAATTTATAACTAGTGTCACATGAATGGTTCAAAACATAGACATTAAGAAGAGTCAGTTTTCTTGTACTTAAGTCAGAATTGTGCCTTTTGTATTTAATTCTGATGCAATTTCTGTGTTTCGTCGTCAATAAGAAGGTCAGAGGGATACAGTAAACCTGAAGTGAAGCATCGGAATTTATAACTAGTGTCACAGGAATGGTTGAAATCATAGACAGGAAGAAGAGTCAGTTTTCTTGTACTTAAGTCGGCATTGTGCCTTTTGTATTTAATTCCGATGCAAATTCTGTATTTCATCGTCACTAAGAAGGTCTGAGGCATACAGTAAACCTGAAGTGAGGCATCGGAATCTATAACTAGTGTCTCAGGAATGGTTCAAAACATACACAGGGAGAAGAGTCAGTTTTCCTGTACTTAAGACGGCATTCTGCCTCTTGTATTTAATTCCGATGCAATTTCTGTGTTTCATCGTCAATAAGAAGGTAAGAGGGATACAGTAAACTTGAAGTGAAGCATCGGAATCTATAACTAGGTCACATGAATGTTTCAAAACATAGACAGTAAGAAGAGTCAGTTTTCTTGTACTTAAGTCGGCATTGTGCCTTTTGTATTTAATTCCGATGCAATTTCTGTGTTTCATCGTCAATAAGAAGGTCAGAGGGATACAGTAAACCTGAGGTGAAGCATCGGAATCTATAACTAGTGTCACAGGAATGGTTCAAAACATAGACAGTAAGAAGAGTCAGTTATCTTGTACTTGAGTCGGCATTGTGCCTTTTGTATTTAATTCCGAAGCAATTTCATTGTTTAGCCGTCAATAAGAAGGTCAGAGGGATACAGTAAACCTGAAGCAAAGCATTGGAATCTATAACGAGTGTCACATGAATGGTTCAAAACATAGACAGTAAGAAGAGTCAGTTTTTCTTGTACTTAAGTCGGCATTGTGCCTTTTGTATTTAATTCCGATGCAATTTCTGTGTTTCATCGTCAATAAGAAGGTCAGAGCGATACAGTAAACCTGAAGTGAAGCATCGGAATCTATAACTAGTGTCGCAGGAATGGTTGAAAACATAGGCAGTAAGAAGAGTCAGTTTTCTTGTACTTAAGTCGGCATTGTGCTTTTTGTATTTAAATCCGATGCAATATCTGTGTTTCATCGTCAATAAGAAGGTCAGAGGGATACAGTAAACCTGAAGTGAAGCATCGGAATCTATAACTAGTGTCACATGAATGGTTCAAAACATAGACAGTAAGAAGATTCAGTTTTCTTGTACTTAAGTCGGTATTGTGCTTTTTGTATTTAATTCCGATGCAAACTCTGTATTTCATCGTCACTAAGAGGGTCTGAGGCATACAGTAAACCGAAAGTGAAGCATCGGAATCTATAACTAGTGTCACAGGAATGGTTCAAAACATAGCCAGTAAGAAGAGTCAGTTTTCTTGTACTTAAGTCGGCATTGTGCCTTTTGTATTTAATTCCGATGCAATTTCTGTGTTTCATCGTCAATAAGAAGGTCAGAGGGATACAGTAAACCTGAAGTGAAGCATAGGAATCTAAAACCGGTCTCACAGGAAAGTTTCAAAACATAGACAGTTAGAAGAGCCAGTCTTCTTGTACTTGAGTCGGCATTGTGCCTTTTGTATTTAATTGCGATGCAATTTCTGTGTTTCGTCGTCAATAAGAAGGTCACAGGGATACAGTAAACCTGAAGTGAAGCATCGGAATCTATAAGTAGTGTCACAGGAATGGTTCAAAACATAGACAGTAAGAAGAGTCAGTTTTCTTGTACTTAAGTCGGCATTGTACCTTTTCTATTTAATTCTGATGCAATTTCTCTGTTTCATCGTCAATAAGAAGGTCAGAGGGATACAGTAAACCTGAAGTCAAGCATCAGAATCTATAAGTAGTGTCACAGGAATGGTTCAAAACATAGACAGTAAGAAGAGTCAGTTTTCTTGTACTTAAGTCGGCATTGTGCCTTTTGTATTTAATTCCGATGCAATTTCTGTGTTTCATCGTCAATAAGAAGGTCAGAGGGATACAGTAAACCTTAAGTGAAGCATCGGAATTTATAACTAGTGTCACATGAATGGTTCAAAACATAGACATTAAGAAGTGTCAGTTTTCTTGTACTTAAGTCAGAATTGTGCCTTTTGTATTTAATTCTGATGCAATTTCTGTGTTTCGTCGTCAATAAGAAGGTCAGAGGGATACAGTAAACCTGAAGTGAAGCATCGGAATTTATAACTAGTGTCACAGGAATGGTTGAAATCATAGACAGGAAGAAGAGTCAGTTTTCTTGTACTTAAGTCGGCATTGTGCCTTTTGTATTTAATTCCGATGCAAATTCTGTATTTCATCGTCACTAAGAAGGTCTGAGGCATACAGTAAACCTGAAGTGAGGCATCGGAATCTATAACTAGTGTCTCAGGAATGGTTCAAAACATACACAGGGAGAAGAGTCAGTTTTCCTGTACTTAAGACGGCATTCTGCCTCTTGTATTTAATTCCGATGCAATTTCTGTGTTTCATCGTCAATAAGAAGGTAAGAGGGATACAGTAAACTTGAAGTGAAGCATCGGAATCTATAACTAGGTCACATGAATGGTTCAAAACATAGACAGTAAGAAGAGTCAGTTTTCTTGTACTTAAGTCGGCATTGTGCCTTTTGTATTTAATTCCGATGCAATTTCTGTGTTTCATCGTCAATAAGAAGGTCAGAGGGATACAGTAAACCTGAGGTGAAGCATCGGAATCTATAACTAGTGTCACAGGAATGGTTCAAAACATAGACAGTAAGAGGAGTCAGTTCTCTTGTACTAAAGTCGGTATTGTGCCTTTTCTATTTAATTCCGACGCAATTTCTGTGTTTCATCGTCAATAAGAAGGTGAGAGGGATACATTAAACCGGGAGTGAAGCATAAGAATCTATAACTAGTGTCACAGGAATTATACAAAACATAGACAGTAAGAAGAGTCAGTTTTCTTGTACTTAAGTCGGCATTGTGCCTTTTGTATTTAATTCCGATGCAATTTCTGTGTTTCATCGTCAATAAGAAGGTCAGAGGGATACAGTAAACCTGAAGTGAAGCATAGGAATCTAAAACCGGTCTCAAAGGAAAGTTTCAAAACATAGACAGTTAGAAGGGCCAGTCTTCTTGTACTTGAGTCGGCATTTTGCCTTTTGTATTTAATTCCGATGCAATTTCTGTGTTTCGTCGTCAATAAGAAGGTCACAGGGATACAGTAAACCTGAAGTGAAGCATCGGAATCTATAAGTAGTGTCACTGGAATGGTTCAAAACATAGACAGTAAGAAGAGTCAGTTTTCTTGTACTTAAGACGGCATTGTGCCTTTTGTATATAATTCCGATACAATATCTGTGTTTCATCGTCAATAAGAAGGTCAGAGGGATACAGTAAACCGGAAGTGAAGCATCGGAATCTATAACTAGTGTCACAGGAATGGTTCAAATTATAGACAGTAAGAAGAGTCAGTTTTCTTGTACTTAAATCGGCATTGTGCCTTTTGTATTTAATTCCGATGCAATTTCTGTGTTTCATCGTGAACAAGAAGGTCAGAGGGATACAGTAAACCTGAAGTGAAGCATATGAATCCAAAACCGGTCTCACAGGAAAGTTTCAAAATATAGATAGTTAGAAGAGCCAGTCTTCTTGTACTTGAGTCGGCATTTTGCCTTTTGTATTTAATTCCGATGCAATTTCTGTGTTTCATCGTCAATAAGAAAGTCACAGGAATACAGTAAACCTGAAGTGAAGCTAATTAATCTATAAGTAGTGTCACAGGAATGGTTCAAAACATAGACAGTAAGAAGAGTCAGTTTTCTTGTACTTAAGTCGGCATTGTACCTTTTCTATTTAATTCTGATGCAATTTCCCTGTTTCATCGTCAATAAGAAGGTCAGAGGGATACAGTAAACCTAAAGTGAAGCTTCGGAATCTGTAACTAGTGTCTCAGGAATGGTTCAAAACAAACACAGTAGGAAGAGTCAGTTTTCCTGTACTTAAGTCGGCATTCTGCCTCTGGTATTTCATTCTGATGCAATTTCTGTGTTTCATCGTCAATATGAAGGTCAGAGGGATACAGTAAACCTGAAGTGAAGCATCGGTTCCTATAACTAGTGTCACAGGAATTATACAAAACATAGACAGTAAGAAGAGTCAGTTTTCTTGTACTTAAGTCGGCATTGTGCCTTTTGTATTTAATTCCGATGCAATTTCTGTGTTTCATCGTCAATAAGAAGGTCAGAGGTATACAGTAAACCTGAAGTGAAGCATTGGAATCTAAAACCGGTCTCACAGGAAAGTTTCAAAGCATAGACAGTTAGAAGAGCCAGTCTTCTTGTACTTGAGTCGGCATTTTGCCTTTTGTATTTAATTCCGATGCAACTTCTGTGTTTCATCGTCAACAAGAAGGTCAGTGGGATACAGTAAACCTGAAGTGAAGCATCGGAATCTATAACTAGTGTCACAGGAATGGTTCAAAACATAGACAGTAAGAAGAGTCAGTTCACTTGTACTTAAGTCAGCATTGTGGTTTTGTATTTAATTCCGATGCAATATCTGTGTTTCATCGTCAATAAGAAGGTCAGAGGGTTACAGTACACCTGAAGTGAAGCATCGGAATCTGTAACTAGTGTCACGGGAATGGGTCAAATCATAGACAGTAAGAAGAGTCAGTTTTCTTGTACCTAAGTCGGCATTGTGCCTTATCCATTTAATTCCGATGCAATTTCTGTGTTTCGTCGTCAATAAGAAGGTCAGAGGGATACAGTAAACCTGATGTGAAGCATCGGAATCTATAACTAGTGTCACAGGAATGGTTCAAAACATAGACAGTAAGAAGAGTCAGTTTTCTTGTACTTAAGTCGGCATTGTGCCTTTTGTATATAATTCCGATACAATATCTGTGTTTCATCGTCAATAAGAAGATCAGAGGGATACAGTAAACCGGAAGTGAAGCATCGGAATCTATAACTAGAGTCACAGGCATGGTTCAAATCATAGACAGTAGGAAGAGTCAATTTTCTTGTACTTAAATAGGCATTGTGCCTTTTGTATTTAATTCCGATGCAATTTCTGTGTTTCATCGTCAATAAGAAGGTCAGAGGGATACAGTAAACCTGAGGTGAAGCATCGGAATCTATAACTAGTGTCACAGGAATGGTTTAAAACATAGACAGTAAGAGGAGTCAGTTTTCTTGCACTAAAGTCGGTATTGTGCCTTTTCTATTTAATTCCGATGCAATTTCTGTGTTTCATCGTCAATAAGAAGGTGATAGGGATACAGTAAACCGGGAGTGAAGCATAAGAATCTATAACTAGTGTCACAGGAATTATACAAAACATAGACAGTAAGAAGAGTCAGTTTTCTTGTACTTAAGTCGGCATTGTGCCTTTTGTATTTAATTCCGATGCAATTTCTGTGTTTCATCGTCAATAAGAAGGTCAGAGTGATACAGTAAACCTGAAGTGAAGCATAGGAATCTAAAACCGGTCTCACAGGAAAGTTTCAAAACATAGACAGTTAGAAGAGCCAGTCTTCTTGTACTTGAGTCGGCATTTTGCCTTTTGTATTTAATTCCGATGCAATTTTTGTGTTTCATCGTCAACAAGAAGGTCAGTGGGATACAGTAAACCTAAAGTGAAGCTTCGGAATCTATAAGTAGTGTCACAGGAATGGTTCCAAACATAGACAGTAAGAAGAGTCAGTTTTCTTGTACTTAAGACGGCATTGTGCCTTTTGTATATAATTCCGATACAATATCTGTGTTTCATCGTCAATAAGAAGGTCAGAGGGACACAGTAAACCGGAAGTGAAGCATCGGAATCTATAACTAGAGTCACAGGAATGGTTCAAATCATAGTCAGTAAGAAGAGTCAGTTTTCTTGTACTTAAATCGGCATTGTGCCTTTTGTATTTAATTCCGATACAATTTCTGTGTTTCATCTTCAACAAGAAGGTCAGAGGGATACAGTAAACCTGAAGTGAAGCATATGAATCTAAAACCGGTCTCACAGGAAAGTTTCAAAATATAGACAGTTAGAAGAGCCAGTCTTCTTGTACATGAGTCGGCATTTTGCCTTTTGTATTTAATTCCGATGCAATTTCTGTGTTTCATCGTCAATAAGAAAGTCACAGGAATACAGTAAAACTGAAGTGAAGCTAATTAATCTATAAGTAGTGTCACAGGAATGGTTCAAAACATAGACAGTAAGAAGAGTCAGTTTTCTTGTACTTAAGTCGGCATTGTTCCTTTTCTATTTAATTCTGATGCAATTTCTCTGTTTCATCGTCAATTAGAAGGTCAGAGGGATACAGTAAACCTAAAGTGAAGCTTCGGAATCTATAATTAGTGTCTCAGGAATGGTTCAAAACAAACACAGTAGGAAGAGTCAGTTTTCCTGTACTTAAGTCGGCATTCTGCCTCTTGTATTTCATTTCGATGCAATTTCTGTGTTTCATCGTCAATAAGAAGGTCAGAGGGATACAGTAAACCTGAAGTGAAGCATCGGAATCTATAACTAGTGTCACAGGAATGGTTCGAAACATAGACAGTAAGAAGAGTCAGTTCACTTGTACTTAAGTCAGCATTGTGGGTTTGTATTTAATTCCGATGCAATATCTGTGTTTCATCGTCAATAAGAAGGTCAGAGGGATACAGTAAACCTGAAGTGAAGCATCTGAATCTATAAGTAGTGTCACAGGAATGGTTCAACGCATAGACAGTAAGAAGAGTCAGTTTTCTTGAACTTTAGTCGGCATTGTGCTTTTTGTATTTAATTCCGAAGCAATTTCTGTGTTTCATCGTCAATAAGAAGGTCAGAGGGATACAGTAAACCTTAAGTGAAGCATCGGAATCTATAACTAGTGTCACAGGAATGGTTGAAATCATAGACAGTAAGAAGAGTCAGTTTTCTTGTAATTAAGTCGGCATTGTGCCTTTTGTATTTAATTCCGATGCAAATTCTGTATTTCATCGTCACTAAGAAGGTCTGAGGCATACAGTAAACCTGAAGTGAAGCATAGGAATCTATAACTAGTGTCTCAGGAATGGTTCAAAACATACACAGTAGGAAGAGTCAGTTTTTCTGTACTTAAGTCGGCATTCTGCCTCTTGTATTTCATTCCGATGCAATTTCTATGTTTCATCGTCAATAAGAAGCACAGAGGGATACAGTACACCTGAAGTGAAGCATCGGAATCTATAACTAGTGTCACGGGAATGGGTCAAAACATAGACAGTAAGAAGAGTTAGTTTTCTTGTACTTAAGTCGGCATTGTGCCTTTTCTATTTAATTCCGATGCAATTTCTCTGTTTCATCGTCAATAAGAAGGTCAGAGGGATACAGTAAACCTGATGTGAAGCATCGGAATCTATAACTAGTGTCACAGGAATGGTTCAAAACATAGACAGTAAGAAGAACCAGTCTTCTTGTAATTGAGTCGGCATTGTGCCCATGTATTTAATTCCGATGCAATTTCTGTGTTTCATCGTCAATAAGAAGGTCAGAGGGATACAGTAAACCTGAAGTGAAGCATCGGAATCTATAACTAGTGTCACAGGAATGGTTCAAAGCATAGACAGTAAGAAGAGCCAGTCTTCTTGAACTTGAGTCGGCATTGTGCTTTTTGTATTAAATTCCGATGCAATTTCTGTGTTTCATCGTCAATAGGAAGGTCAGTGGGATACAGTAAACCCGAAGTGAAGCATCGGAATCTATAACTAGTGTCACAGGAACGGTTCAATACATAGACAGTAGGAAGAGTCAGTCTTCTTGTACTTGAATCGGCATTGTGGCTTTTGTATTTAATTCCGATGCAATTTCTTTGTTTCATCGTCAATAAGAAGGGCAGAGGGATACAGTAAACCTGAAGTGAAGCATCGGTATCTATAACTAATGTCACAGGAATAGTTCAAACATAGACAGTAAGAAGAGTCAGTCTTCTTGTACTTAAGTCGGCATTGTGCCCTTTGTATATAATTCCGATGCAATTTCTCTGTTTTATCGTTAATGAGAGGGTCACAGGCATACAGTAAACCTGAAGTGAAGCATCGAAATCTATAACTAGTGTCACAGGAGTAGTTCAAAACATAGACAGTAAAAAGAGTCAGTTTTCCTGTACTTAATTCGCCATTGTGCCTTTTGTATTTAATTCCGATGCAATTTCTGTGTTTCATCGTCAATAAGAAGGTCAGAGCGATACAGTAAACCTGAAGTGAAGTTTCGGTATCGATAACGAGTGTCACAGGAATGGTTCAAAACATAGACAGTAAGACGAGTCAGATATCTTGTACTTAAGTCGGCATTGTGCCTTTTGTATTTAATTCCGATGCAATTTCCGTGTTTCATCGTCAATACGAAGGACAGAGGGATGCAGTAAACCTGAAGTGAATATCGAAATCTGTAACTAGTGTCACAGGAATGGTTCAAATCAAAGACAGTAAGAAGAGTCAGTTTTCCTGTACTTAAGTCGGCATTGTGCCTTTTCTATTTAATTCCGCTGCAAGTTCTGTGTTTCATCGTCATTAAGAAGGTCAGAGGGATACAGTAAACATGAAGTGAAGCATCGGAATGTGTAACTATTGTCACAGGAGTGGTTCAAAACATAGACAGTAAGAAGAGTCAGTTTTCTTGTACATAAGTCGGCATTGTGCCTTTTCTATTTAATTCTGATGCAATTTCTGTGTTTCGTCGTCAATAAGAAGATCCAAGGGATACAGTAATCCTGAAGTGAAGCATTGGAATCTAAAACCGGTCTCACAGGAAAGTTTCAAAACACAGACAGTAAGAAGAGCCGCTCTTCTTGTATTTGAGTCGGCATTGTGCCTTTTGTACTTAATTCCGATGCAATTTTTGTGTTTCATCGTCAATAAGACGGTCAGAGGGATACAGTATACCTGAAGTGAAGCATCGGAATCTATAACTAGTGTCACAGGAATGGTTCAAATCATACACAGTAAGAAGAGTCAGTTTTCTTGTACTTAAGTCCGCATTGTGCCTTTTCAATTCAATTCCGATGCAATTTCTGTGTTTCATCGTCAATAAGAAGGTACAAGGGATACAGTAAACATATAGTGAAGCATCGGAATCTAAAACTGGTCTCACAGGAAATGTTGAAATCATAGACAGTAAGAAGGGTCAGTTTTCATGTACTTAAGTCGGCGTTGTGCCTTATGTATATAATTCCGATGCAATTTCTGAGTTTCAACGTCAATAAGAAGGTCCAAGGGATACAGTAAACACATAGTGAAGCATCAGAATCTAAAACTGGTCTCATAGGAAATGTTTAAAATAAAGTCAGTAACAAGAGGCAGTCTTCTTGTACTTAAGTCGGCATTGTGCCTTTTGTATTTAATTCGGATGCAATTTCTGTGTTTCATCGTCAATAAGAAGGTACAAGGGATACAGTAAACATATAGTGAAGCATCGGAATCTAAAACTGGTCTCACAGGAAATGTTGAAATCATAGACAGTAAGAAGGGTCAGTTTTCATGTACTTAAGTCGGCGTTGTGCCTTATGTATATAATTCCGATGCAATTTCTGAGTTTCAACGTCAATAAGAAGGTCCAAGGGATACAGTAAACACATAGTGAAGCATCAGAATCTAAAACTGGTCTCATAGGAAATGTTTAAAATAAAGTCAGTAACAAGAGGCAGTCTTCTTGTACTTAAGTCGGCATTGTGCCTTTTGTATTTAATTCGGATGCAATTTCTGTGTTTCATCGTCAATAAGAAGGTCCAAGGGATACAGTAAACCTGAAGTGAAGCATCGGAATGTGTAACTAGTGTCACAGGAATGGTTCAAAACATAGACAGTAAGAAGAGTCAGTTTTCTTGTACTTAAGTCGGCATTGTGCCTTTCTATCTAATTCCGATGCAATTTCTGTGTTTCGTCGTCAATAAGAGGATCCAAAGGATACAGTAAACCTGAAGTGAAGCATCGGAATCTGAAACTGGTCCCACAGGAAATGTTCAAAACATAGACAGTAAGAAGAGTTAGTTTTCTTGTACTTATGTCAGCATTGTGCCTTTTCTATTTAATTCTGATTAAATTTCTGTGTTTCATCGTCAATAAGAAGGTCAGAGGGATACAGTAAAGCTGAAGTGAAGCATCGGAATCTATAACTAGTGTCACAGGAATGGTTCAAAACATAGACAGTGAGAAGAGTCAGTTTCCTTGTACTTAAGTCGGCGTTTTGCCTTTTGTATTTAATTCCGATGCAATTTCGGTGTTTCATCGTCAATAAGATGGTCAGAGGGATACAGTGAACCTGAAGTGAAGCATCGGAATCTATAACTAGTCTCACAGGAATGGTTTAAAACATAGACAGTAAGAAGAGTCATTTATTTAGTACTTAAGTTGGCATTTTGCCTTTTGTATTTAATTCCGATGCAACTTTTGTGTTTCATCGTCAATACGTAGGTCAGAGGGATACAGTAAACCTGAGGTGAAGGATCGGAATCTATAACTAGTGTCACAGGATTGGTTCAGAACTTAGACAGTAAGAAGAGTCAGTTTTCTTGTACTTAAGTCGGCATTGTGCCTTTTGTATTTAACTCCGATGCAATTTCTGTGTTTCATCGTCAATAAGAAGGTCAGAGGGATACAGTGGACCTGAAATGAAGCATCGGAATCTATAACTAGTGTCACACGAATGGTTCAAAACATAGACAGTAAGAAGAGTCAGTTTTCTTGTACTTAAGTCGGCATTGTGCCATTTGTATTGAATTCGGATGCAATATCTGTGATTCATCGTCAATAAGAAGGTCAGAGGGATACAGTAAACCTGAAGTGAAGCAGCAGAATCTATAACTAGTGTCACAGGAATGGTTCAAAACATAGACAGTAAGAAGAGTCAGTTTTCTTGTACTTAAGTCGGCATTGTGCCTTTTGTACTTAATTCCGATGGAATTTTTGTGTTTCATCGTCAATAAGAAGGTCAGAGGGATACAGTGAAGCAGAAGTGAAGCATCGGAATCTATAACTAGTGTCACAGGAATAGTTCAAAACATAGACAGTATCAAGAGTCAGTTTTCTTGTACTTAAGTCGGCATTGTGCCTTTTGCATTTAATTCCGATGCAATTTCTGTGTTTCATCGTCAATAAGAAGGTCAGAGGGATACAGTAAACCTGAAGTGAAGCATCGGAATCTATAACTAGTGTCACAGGAGTGGTTCAAATCATAGACAGTAAGAAGAGTCAGTTTTCTTTTACTTAAGTCGGCATTGTGCCTTTTGTATTTAATTCCGATTCAATTTCTGTGTTTCATCGTCAATACGAAGGTCAGAGGGATACAGTAAACCTAAAGTGAAGCATCGGAATCTATAACTAGTGTCACAGGAATGGTTCAAACGTAGACATTAAGAAGAGACAGATTTCTTGTACGTAAGTGGGCATTGTGCCTTTGTATTATATTCCGATGCAAATTCTGTGTTTCATCGTTAATAAGAAGGTCAGAGGCATACAGTAAGTCTGAAGTGAAGCATTGGAATCTATAACTAGTGTCACAGGAATGGTTCAAATCATAGACAGTAAGTTGAGTCAGTTTTCTTGTACTTAAGTCGGCATTGTGCCTTTTGTATTTAATTCCGATGCAATTTCTGTGTTTCATCGTCAATAAGAAGGTCCAAGAAATACAGTAAACCTGAAGTGAAGCATCGGAATGTGTAACTAGTGTCACAGGAATGGTTCAAAACATAGACAGTAAGAAGAGTCAGTTTTCTTGTTCTTAAGTCGGCATTGTGCCTTTCTATTTAATTCCGATGCAATTTCTGTGATTCGTCGTCAATAAGAAGATCCAAGGGATACAGTTAACCTGAAGTGAAGCATCGGTATCTGAAACTGGTCTCACAGGAAATGTTCAAAGCATAGACACTAAGAAGAGTTAGTTTTCATCTACTTATGTCAGCATTGTGCCTTTTCTATTTAATTCTGATTGAATTTCTGTGTTTCATCGTCAATAAGAAGGTCAGAGGGATATAGTAAACCTGAAGTGAAGCATCGGAATCTATAACTAGTGTCACAGGAATGGTTCAAAGCATAGCCAGTAAGTAGAGTCAGTTTTCTTGTACTTAACTCGGCATTGTGCCTTTTGTATTTAATTCCGATGGAATTTCAGTGTTTCATCGTCAATAGGAAGGCAAGAGGGATACAGTGAACCTGAAGTGAAGCATCGGTATCTATAACTAGTGTCACAGGAATGGTTCAAAACATAGACAGTAATAAGAGTCAGTCTTCTTGTACTTAAGTCGGCATTGTGCCTTTTGTATTTAATTCCGATGCAATTTCTGTGTTTCATCGTCAATAGGAAGGTCAGAGGGATATAGTAAACCTGAAGTGAAGCATCGGAATCTATAACTAGTGTCACAGGAATGGTTCAAAACATAGACAGTAAGAAGAGTCAGTTTTCTTGTACTTAAGTCGGCATTGTGCCTTTTGTATTTACTTCCGATGCAATTTCTGTGTTTCATCGGCAATAAGAAGGTCAGTCCGATACAGTAAACCTAAAGTGATGCATCGGAATCGATAACTAGTGTCACCGGAATGGTTCAAACATAGACAGTAAGAAGAGTCAGATTTCTTGTACTTAGGTCTGCATTGTGCATTTTGTATTTAATTCTGATTAAATTTCTGTGTTTCATCGTAAATAAGAGGGACAGAGGGATACAGTAAACCTGAAGTGAAGCATCGGAATCTATAACTAGTGTCACAGGAATGGTACAAATCATAGTCAGTAAGAAGAGTCAGTTTTCTTGTACTTAAGTCGGCATTGTGCCTTTTGTATTTAATTCCGATATAATTTCTGTGTTTCATCGTCAATAAGAAGGTCAGAGGGATACAGTGAACCTGAAGTGAAGCATCGGAATCTATAACTAGTGTCACAGGAATGGTTCAAAACATAGACAGTATGAAGAGTCAGTTTTCTGGTACTTAAGTCGGCATTGTGCCTTTTGTATTAAATCCCGATGCAGTTCCTGTGTTTCATAGTCAATAAGAAGGTCAGAGGGATACAGTAAACCTGAAGTGAAGCATCGGAATCTATAACTAGTGTCACAGGAGAGGTTCAAATCATAGACAGTAAGAAGAGTCAGTTTTCTTGTACTTAAGTCGGCATTGTGCCTTTTCTATTTAATTCCGATGCAATTTCTGTGTTTCGTCGTCAATAAGAAGGTCAGAGGGATACAGTAAACCTAAAGTGAAGCATCGGAATCGATAACTTGTGTCACAGGTATGGTTCAAACATAGACAGTAAGAAGAGACAGATTTCTTGTACTTACGTGGGCATTGTGCCTTTTGTATTTAATTCCGATGCAAACTCTGTGTTTCATCGTCAATAAGAACGTCAGAGGCATACAGTAAACCTGAAGTGAAGCATCGGAATCTATAACTAATGTCACAGGAATGGTTCAAATCATAGACAGTAAGATGAGTCAGTTTTCTTGTATTTAAGTCGGCATTGTGCCTTTTGTATTTAATTCCGATGCAATTTCTGTGTTTCATCGTCAATAAGATGGTCCAAGGAATACAGTAATCCTGAAGTAAAACATCGGAATGTGTAACTAGAGTCACAGGAATGGTTCAAAACATAGACAGTAAGAAGAGTCAGTTTTCTTGTACTTAAGTCGGCATTGTGCCTTTCTATTTTATTCCGATGCAATTTCTGTGTTTCGTCGTCAATAAGAAGGTCAGAGAGATACAGTATACCTGAAGTGAAGCATCGGAATCTATAACTAGTGTCACAGGAATGGTTCAAAACATACACAGTAAGAAGAGTCAGTTTTCTAGTACTTAAGTCCGCATTGTGCCTTTTCTATTTAATTCCGATGCAATTTCTGTGTTTCAACGTCAATAAGAAGGTCCAAGGGATACAGTAAACACATAGTGAAGCATCAGAATCTAAAACTGGTCTCATAGGAAATGTTTAAAATAAAGTCAGTAACAAGAGGCAGTCTTCTTGTACTTAAGTCGGCATTGTGCCTTTTGTATTTAATTCGGATGCAATTTCTGTGTTTCATCGTCAATAAGAAGGTACAAGGGATACAGTAAACATATAGTGAAGCATCGGAATCTAAAACTGGTCTCACAGGAAATGTTGAAATCATAGACAGTAAGAAGGGTCAGTTTTCATGTACTTAAGTCGGCGTTGTGCCTTATGTATATAATTCCGATGCAATTTCTGAGTTTCAACGTCAATAAGAAGGTCCAAGGGATTCAGTAAACACATAGTGAAGCATCAGAATCTAAAACTGGTCTCATAGGAAATGTTTAAAATAAAGTCAGTAACAAGAGGCAGTCTTCTTGTACTTAAGTCGGCATTGTGCCTTTTGTATTTAATTCGGATGCAATTTCTGTGTTTCATCGTCAATAAGAAGGTCCAAGGGATACAATAAACCTGAAGTGAAGCATCGGAATGTGTAACTAGTGTCACAGGAATTGTTCAAAACATAGACAGTAAGAAGAGTCAGTTTTCTTGTACTTAAGTCGGCATTGTGCCTTTCTATCTAATTCCGATGCAATTTCTGTGTTTCGTCGTCAATAAGAGGATCCAAAGGATACAGTAAACCTGAAGTGAAGCATCGGAATCTGAAACTGGTCTCACAGGAAATGTTCAAAACATAGACAGTAAGAAGAGTTAGTTTTCTTGTACTTATGTCAGCATTGTGCCTTTTCTATTTAATTCTGATTAAATTTCTGTGTTTCATCGTCAATAAGAAGGTCAGAGGGATACAGTAAAGCTGAAGTGAAGCATCGGAATCTATAACTAGTGTCACAGGAATGGTTCAAAACATAGACAGTGAGAAGAGTCAGTTTCCTTGTACTTAAGTCGGCGTTTTGCCTTTTGTATTTAATTCCGATGCAATTTCGTTGTTTCATCGTCAATAAGATGGTCAGAGGGATACAGTGAACCTGAAGTGAAGCATCGGAATCTATAACTAGTCTCACAGGAATGGTTTAAAACATAGACAGTAAGAAGAGTCATTTATTTAGTACTTAAGTTGGCATTTTGCCTTTTGTATTTAATTCCGATGCAACTTTTGTGTTTCATCGTCAATACGTAGGTCAGAGGGATACAGTAAACCTGAGGTGAAGGTTCGGAATCTATAACTAGTGTCACAGGATTGGTTCAGAACTTAGACAGTAAGAAGAGTCAGTTTTCTTGTACTTAAGTCGGCATTGTGCCTTTTGTATTTAATTCCGATGCAATTTCTGTGTTTCATCGTCAATAAGAAGGTCAGAGGGATACAGTGGACCTGAAATGAAGCATCGGAATCTATAACTAGTGTCACACGAATGGTTCAAAACATAGACAGTAAGAAGAGTCAGTTTTCTTGTACTTAAGTCGGCATTGTGCCATTTGTATTGAATTCGGATGCAATATCTGTGATTCATCGTCAATAAGAAGGTCAGAGGGATACAGTAAACCTGAAGTGAAGCAGCAGAATCTATAACTAGTGTCACAGGAATGGTTCAAAACATAGACAGTAAGAAGAGTCAGTTTTCTTGTACTTAAGTCGGCATTGTGCCTTTTGTATTTAATTCCGACGCAATTTCTGTGTTTCATCGTCAATAAGAAGGTCAGAGGGATACAGTGGACCTGAAATGAAGCATCAGAATCTATAACTAGTGTCACACGAATGGTTCAAAACATATACTGTAAGAAGAGTCAGTTTTCTTGTACTTAAGTCTTCATTATGCCTTTGTATGTAACTCCGATGCAATGTCTGTGTTTCATCGTCAATAAGAAGGTCAGAGGGATACAGTGGACCTGAAATGAAGCATCGGAATCTATAACTAGTGTCACACGAATGGTTCAAAACATAGACAGTAAGAAGAGTCAGTTTTCTTGTACTTAAGTCGGCATTGTGCCATTTGTATTGAATTCCGTTGCAATATCTGTGATTCATCGTCAATAAGAAGGTCAGAGGGATACAGTAAACCAGAAGTGAAGCATCGGAATCTATAACTAGTGTCACAGGAATAGTTCAAAATATAGACAATAAGAAGTGTCAGATATGTTCTACTTAAGTCGGCATTGTGCCTTTTGTATTTAATTCCGATGCAATTTCCGTGTTTCGTCGTCAATAACAAGGTCAGAGGGATACAGTAAACCTGAAGTGAAGCATCGAAATCTATAACTAGTGTCACAGGAATGGTTCAAAACAAAGACATTAAGAAGGGTCAGTTTTCTTGTACTTAAGTCGGCATTGTGCCTTTCGTATTTAATTCCGATGGAATTTCAGTGTTTCATCGTCAATAAGAAGATCAGAGGGATACAGTGAACCTGAAGTGAAGCATCGGAATCTATAACTAGAGTCACAGGAAGTGTTCAAATCATAGACAGTTCTAAGAGTCAGTCTTCTTTTACTTAAGTCGGCATTGTGCCTTTTGTATTTAATTCCGATGCAATTTCTGTGTTTCATCGTCAATAGGAAGGTCAGAGGGATACAGTAAACCTGAAGTGAAGCATCGGAATCTGTAACTAGTGTCACAGGAATGGCTCAAAACATAGACAGTAAGAAGAGTCAGTTTTCTTGTACTTAAGTGGGCATTGTGCCTTTGTATTATATTCCGATGCAAATTCTGTGTTTCATCGTCAATAAGAAGGTCAGAGGCATACAGTAAGTCTGAAGTGAAGCATTGGAATCTATAACTAGTGTCACAGGAATGGTTCAAATCATAGACAGTAAGTTGAGTCAGTTTTCTTGTACTTAAGTCGGCAGTGTGCCTTTTGTATTTAATTCCGATGCAATTTCTGTGTTTCATCGTCAATAAGAAGGTCCAAGAAATACAGTAAACCTGAAGTGAAGCATCGGAATGTGTAACTAGTGTCACAGGAATGGTTCAAAACATAGACAGTAAGAAGAGTCAGTTTTCTTGTTCTTAAGTCGGCATTGTGCCTTTCTATTTAATTCCGATGCAATTTCTGTGTTTCGTCGTCAATAAGAAGATCCAAGGGATACAGTTAACCTGAAGTGAAGCATCGGTATCTGAAACTGGTCTCACAGGAAATGTTCAAAGCATAGACACTAAGAAGAGTTAGTTTTCATCTACTTATGTCAGCATTGTGCCTTTTCTATTTAATTCTGATTGAATTTCTGTGTTTCATCGTCAATACGAAGGTCAGCGGGATATAGTAAACCTGAAGTGAAGCATCGGAATCTATAACTAGTGTCACAGGAATGGTTCAAAGCATAGCCAGTAAGTAGAGTCAGTTTTCTTGTACTTAACTCGGCATTGTGCCTTTTGTATTTAATTCCGATGGAATTTCAGTGTTTCATCGTCAATAGGAAGGCAAGAGGGATACAGTGAACCTGAAGTGAAGCATCGGTATCTATAACTAGTGTCACAGGAATGGTTCAAATCATAGACAGTAATAAGAGTCAGTCTTCTTGTACTTAAGTCGGCATTGTGCCTTTTGTATTTAATTCCGATGCAATTTCTGTGTTTCATCGTCAATAGGAAGGTCAGAGGGATATAGTAAACCTGAAGTGAAGCATCGGAATCTATAACTAGTGTCACAGGAATGGTTCAAAACATAGACAGTAAGAAGAGTCAGTTTTCTTGTACTTAAGTCGGCATTGTGCCTTTTGTATTTACTTCCGATGCAATTTCTGTGTTTCATCGGCAATAAGAAGGTCAGTCCGATACAGTAAACCTAAAGTGATGCATCGGAATCGATAACTAGTGTCACCGGAATGGTTCAAACATAGACAGTAAGAAGAGTCAGATTTCTTGTACTTAGGTCTGCATTGTGCATTTTGTATTTAATTCTGATTAAATTTCTGTGTTTCATCGTAAATAAGAGGGACAGAGGGATACAGTAAACCTGAAGTGAAGCATCGGAATCTATAACTAGTGTCACAGGAATGGTACAAATCATAGTCAGTAAGAAGAGTCAGTTTTCTTGTACTTAAGTCGGCATTGTGCCTTTTGTATTTAATTCCGATATAATTTCTGTGTTTCATCGTCAATAAGAAGGTCAGAGGGATACAGTGAACCTGAAGTGAAGCATCGGAATCTATAACTAGTGTCACAGGAATGGTTCAAAACATAGACAGTATGAAGAGTCAGTTTTCTGGTACTTAAGTCGGCATTGTGCCTTTTGTATTAAATCCCGATGCAGTTCCTGTGTTTCATAGTCAATAAGAAGGTCAGAGGGATACTGTAAACCTGAAGTGAAGCATCGGAATCTATAACTAGTGTCACAGGAGAGGTTCAAATCATAGACAGTAAGAAGAGTCAGTTTTCTTGTACTTAAGTCGGCATTGTGCCTTTTCTATTTAATTCCGATGCAATTTCTGTGTTTCGTCGTCAATAAGAAGGTCAGAGGGATACAGTAAACCTAAAGTGAAGCATCGGAATCGATAACTAGTGTCACAGGTATGGTTCAAACATAGACAGTAAGAAGAGACAGATTTCTTGTACTTACGTGGGCATTGTGCCTTTTGTATTTAATTCCGATGCAAACTCTGTGTTTCATCGTCAATAAGAACGTCAGAGGCATACAGTAAACCTGAAGTGAAGCATCGGAATCTATAACTAATGTCACAGGAATGGTTCAAATCATAGACAGTAAGATGAGTCAGTTTTCTTGTATTTAAGTCGGCATTGTGCCTTTTGTATTTAATTCCGATGCAATTTCTGTGTTTCATCGTCAATAAGAAGGTCCAAGGAATACAGTAAACCTGAAGTAAAGCATCGCAATGTGTAACTAGAGTCACAGGAATGGTTCAAAACATAGACAGTAAGAAGAGTCAGTTTTCTTGTACTTAAGTCGGCATTGTGCCTTTCTATTTTATTCCGATGCAATTTCTGTGTTTCGTCGTCAATAAGAAGGTCAGAGAGATACAGTATACCTGAAGTGAAGCATCGGAATCTATAACTAGTGTCACAGGAATGGTTCAAAACATACACAGTAAGAAGAGTCAGTTTTCTAGTACTTAAGTCCGCATTGTGCCTTTTCTATTTAATTCCGATGCAATTTCTGTGTTTCAACATCAATAAGAACATCCAAGGGATACAGTAAACATATAGAGAAGCATCGGAATCTAAAACTGGTCTCACAGGAAATGTTGAAATCATAGACAGTAAGAAGAGTCAGTTTTCTTGTACTTAAGTCGGCGTTGTGCCTTTTGTATTTAATTCCGATGCAATTTCTGTGTTCCAACGTCAATAAGAAGGTCCAAGAGATACAGTAAACACATAGTGAAGCATCAGAATCTAAAACTGGTCTCACAGGGAATGTTCAAAGCATAGTCAGTAAGAAGAGTCAGTATTCTTGTACTTAAGTCGGCATTGTGCCTTTTGTATTTAATTCCGATGCAATTTCTGTGTTTCATCGTCTATAAGAAGGTCCAAGGAATAAAGTAAACCTGAAGTGAGGCATCGGAATGTGTAACTAGTGTCACAGGAATGGTTCAAAGCATAGACAGTAAGAAGAGTCAGTTTTCTTGTACTGAAGTCGGCATTGTGCCTTTTGTATTTTTTTCCGATGCAATTTCTGTGTTTCAACGTCAATAAGAAGGTCCAAGGGATACAGTAAACATATAGTGAAGCATCGGAATCTAAAACTGGTCTCACAGGAAATGTTGAAATCATAGACAGTAAGAAGAGTCAGTTTTCTTGTACTTAAGTCGGCATTGTGCCTTTCTATTTTATTCCGATGCAATTTCTGTGTTTCGTCGTCAATAAGAAGATCCAAGGGATACAGTTAACCTGAAGTGAAGCATCGGTATCTGAAACTGGTCTCACAGGAAATGTTCAAAACATAGACACTAAGAAGAGTTAGTTTTCTTCTACCTATGTCAGCATTGTGCCTTTTCTATTTAATTCTGATTCAATTTCTGTGTTTCATCGTCAATAAGAAGGTCAGAGGGATATAGTAAACCTGAAGTGGAGCATCGGAATCTATAACTAGTGTCACAGGAATGGTTCAAAACATAGACAGTAAGAAGAGTCAGTTTTCTTGTACTTAAGTCGGCATTGTGCCTTTTGTATTTAATGCCGATGGAATTTCAGTGTTTCATCGTCAATAGGAAGGCAAGAGGGATACAGTGTACCTGAAGTGAAGCATCGGTATCTATAACTAGTGTCACAGGAATGGTTCAAAACATAGACAGTAATAAGAGTCAGTTTTCTTGTACTTAAGTCGGCATTGTGCCTTTTCTATTAAATTCCGATGCAATTTCTGTGTTTCTTGGTCAATAAGATGATCCAAGGGATACAGTAAACCTGAAGTGAAGCATTGGAATCTAAAACCGGTCTCACAGGAATGTTTCAAAACATAGACAGTAAGAAGAGCCAACTTCTTGTACTTGAGCCGGCATTGTGCCTTTTGTATTTAATTCCGATGCAATTTCTGTGTTTCATCGTCAATAAGAAGGTCAGAGAGATACAGTATACCTGAAGTGAAGCATTGGAATCTATAACTAGTGTCACAGGAATGGTTCAAAACATACACAGTAAGAAGAGTCAGTTTTCTAGTACTTAAGACCGCATTGTGCCTTTTCTATTTAATTCCGATGCAATTTCTGTGTTTCAACATCAATAAGAAGATCCGAGGGATACAGTAAACATATAGTGAAGCATCGGAATCTAAAACTGGTCTCACAGGAAATGTTGAAATCATAGACAGTAAGAAGAGTCAGTTTTCTTGTACTTAAGTCGGCGTTGTGCATTTTGTATTTAATTCCAATGCAATTTCTGTGTTCTAACGTCACTAAGAAGGTCCAAGAGATACAGTAAACACATAGTGAAGCATCATAATCTAAAACTGGTCTCACAGGGAATGTTCAAAGCATAGTCAGTAAGAAGAGTTAGTATTCTTGTACTTAAGTCGGCATTGTGCCTTTTGTATTTAATTCCGATGCAATTTCTGTGTTTCATCGTCTATAAGAAGGTCCAAGGAATAAAGTAAACCTGAAGTGAAGCATCGGAATGTGTAACTAGTGTCACAGGAATGGTTCAAAGCATAGACAGTAAGAAGAGTCAGTCTTCTTGTACTTAAGTCGGCATTGTGCCTTTTGTATTTAATTCCCATGCAATTTCTGTGTTTCATCGTCAATAGGAAGGTCAGAGGGATACTGAAGTGATGCATCGGAATCTATAACTAGTGTCACAGGAATGGTTCAAAACATAGACATTAAAAAGAGTCAGTTTTCTGGTACTTAAGTCGGCATTGTGCCTTTTGTATTTAATTCCGATGCAAATTCTGTGTTTCATCGTCAATAAGAAGGGCAGAGGCATACAGTAAACCTGAAGTGAAGCATCAGAATCTATAACTAGTGTCACAGGAATGGTTCAAATCATAGACAGTTGGAAGTGTCAGTTTTCTTGTACTTAAGTCGGCATTGTACCTTTTGTATTTAATTCCGATGCAATCTTTGTGTTTCGTCGTCAATAAGAAGGTCAGAGGGATACAGTAAACCTAAAGTGAAGCATCGGAATCGATAACTAGTGTCACAGGTATGGTTCAAACATAGACAGTAAGAAGAGACAGATTTCTTGTACTTACGTGGGCATTGTGCCATTTGTATTTAAATCCGATGCAAATTATGTGTTTCATCGTGAATAAGAACGTCAGAGGCATACAGTAAACCTGAAGTGAAGCATCGGAATCTATAACTAGTGTCACAGGAATGGTTCAAATCATAGACAGTAAGATGAGTCAGTTTTCTTGTATTTAAGTCGGCATTGTGCCTTTTGTATTTAATTCCGATGCAATTTCTGTGTTTCATCGTCAATAAGAAGGTCAGAGGGATACAGTAAACCTGAAGTGAGGCATCGGAATCTGTAACTAGTGTCACAGGAATGGTTCAAAACATAGACAGTAAGAAGAGTCAGTTTTCTTATACTTAAGTCGGCATTGTGCCTTTTGTATTTTATTCCGATGAAAATTCGGTGTTTCATCGTCAATAAGAACGTCCAAGGGATACAGTAAACACATAGTGAAGCATCAGAATCTAAAACTGGTCTCACAGGAAATGTTCAAAGCATAGTCAGTAACAAGAGTCAGTCTTCTTGTACTTAAGTCGGCATTGTGCCTTTTGTATTTAATTCCGATGCAATTTCTGTGTTTCATCGTCAATAAGAAGGTCCAAGGAATACAGTAAACCTGAAGTAAAGCATCGGAATGTGTAACTAGTGTCACAGGAATGGTTCAAAACATAGACAGTAAGAAGAGTCAGTTTTCTTGTACTTAAGTCGGCATTGTGCCTTTCTATTTCATTCCGATGCAATTTCTGTGTTTCGTCGTCAATAAGACGATCCAAGGGATACAGTTAACCTGAAGTGAAGCATCGGTATCTGAAACTGGTCTCACAGGAAATGTTCAAAACATAGACACTAAGAAGAGTTAGTTTTCTTCTACTTATGTCAGCATTGTGCCTTTTCTATTTAATTCTGATTCAATTTCTGTGTTTCATCGTCAATGAGAAGGTCAGAGGGATATAGTAAACCTGAAGTGGAGCATCGGAATCTATAACTAGTGTCACAGGAATGGTTCAAAACATAGACAGTAATAAGAGTCAGTTTTCTTGTACTTAAGTCGACATTGTGCCTTTTCTATTAAATTCCGATGCAATTTCTGTGATTCTTGGTCAATAAGAAGATCCAAGGGATACAGTAAACCTGAAGTGAAGCATTGGAATCTAAAACCGGTCTCACAGGAATGTTTCAAAACATAGACAGTAAGAAGAGCCAACTTCTTGTACTTGAGCCGGCATTGTGCCTTTTGTATTTAATTCCGATGCAATTTCTGTGTTTCATCGTCAATAAGAAGGTCAGAGAGATACAGTATACCTGAAGTGAAGCATCGGAATCTATAACTAGTGTCACAGGGATGGTTCAAAACATACACAGTAAGAAGAGTCAGTTTTCTAGTACTTAAGTCCGCATTGTGCCTTTTGTATTTTATTCCGATGCAAATTCGGTGTTTCATCGTCAATAAGAACGTCCAAGGGATACAGTAAACACATAGTGAAGCATCAGAATCTAAAACTGGTCTCACAGGAAATGTTCAAAGCATAGTCAGTAACAAGAGTCAGTCTTCTTGTACTTAAGTCGGCATTGTGCCTTTTGTATTTAATTCCGATGCAATTTCTGTGTTTCATCGTCAATAAGAAGGTCCAAGGAATACAGTAAACCTGAAGTAAAGCATCGGAATGTGTAACTAGAGTCACAGGAATGGTTCAAAACATAGACAGTAAGAAGAGTCAGTTTTCTTGTACTTAAGTCGGCATTGTGCCTTTCTATTTTATTCCGATGCAATTTCTGTGTTTTGTCGTCAATAAGAAGGTCAGAGAGATACAGTATACCTGAAGTGAAGCATCGGAATCTATAACTAGTGTCACAGGAATGGTTCAAAACATACACAGTAAGAAGAGTCAGTTTTCTAGTACTTAAGTCCGCATTGTGCCTTTTCTATTTAATTCCGATGCAATTTCTGTGTTTCAACATCAATAAGAAGATCCAAGGGATACAGTAAACATATAGTGAAGCATCGGAATCTAAAACTGGTCTCTCAGGAAATGTTGAAATCATAGACAGTAAGAAGAGTCAGTTTTCTTGTACTTAAGTCGGCGTTGTGCCTTTTGTATTTATTTCCGATGCAATTTCTGTGTTCCAACGTCAATAAGAAGGTCCAAGAGATACAGTAAACACATAGTGAACCATCAGAATCTAAAACTGGTCTCACAGGGAATGTTCAAAGCATAGTCAGTAAGAAGAGTCAGTATTCTTGTACTTAAGTCGGCATTGTGCCTTTTGTATTTAATTCCGATGCAATTTCTGTGTTTCATCGTCTATAAGAAGGTCCAAGGAATAAAGTAAACCTGAAGTGAAGCATCGGAATGTGTAACTAGTGTCACAGGAATGGTTCAAAGCATAGACAGTAAGAAGAGTCAGTCTTCTTGTACTTAAGTCGGCATTGTGCCTTTTGTATTTAATTCCGATGCAATTTCTGTGTTTCAACGTCAATAAGAAGGTCCAAGGGATACAGTAAACATATAGTGAAGCATCGGAATCTACAACTGGTCTCACAGGAAATGTTGAAATCATAGACAGTAAGAAGAGTCAGTTTTCTTGTACTTAAGTCGGCATTGTGCCTTTCTATTTTATTCCGATGCAATTTCTGTGTTTCGTCGTCAATAAGAAGATCCAAGGGATACAGTTAACCTGAAGTGAAGCATCGGTATCTGAAACTGGTCTCACAGGAAATGTTCAAAACATAGACACTAAGAAGAGTTAGTTTTCTTCTACTTATGTCAGCATTGTGCCTTTTCTATTTAATTCTGATTCAATTTCTGTGTTTCATCGTCAATAAGAAGGTCAGAGGGATATAGTAAACCTGAAGTGGAGCATCGGAATCTATAACTAGTGTCACAGGAATGGTTCAAAACATAGACAGTAAGAAGAGTCAGTTTTCTTGTACTTAAGTCGGCATTGTGCCTTTTGTATTTAATGCCGATGGAATTTCAGTGTTTCATCGTCAATAGGAAGGCAAGAGGGATACAGTGTACCTGAAGTGAAGCATCGGTATCTATAACTAGTGTCACAGGAATGGTTCAAAACATAGACAGTAATAAGAGTCAGTTTTCTTGTACTTAAGTCGGCATTGTGCCTTTTCTATTAAATTCCGATGCAATTTCTGTGTTTCTTGGTCAATAAGAAGATCCAAGGGATACAGTAAACCTGAAGTGAAGCATTGGAATCTAAAACCGGTCTCACAGGAATGTTTCAAAACATAGACAGTAAGAAGAGCCAACTTCTTGTACTTGAGCCGGCATTGTGCCTTTTGTATTTAATTCCGATGCAATTTCTGTGTTTCATCGTCAATAAGAAGGTCAGAGAGATACAGTATACCTGAAGTGAAGCATCGGAATCTATAACTAGTGTCACAGGAATGGTTCAAAACATACACAGTAAGAAGAGTCAGTTTTCTAGTACTTAAGACCGCATTGTGCCTTTTCTATTTAATTCCGATGCAATTTCTGTGTTTCAACATCAATAAGAAGATCCGAGGGATACAGTAAACATATAGTGAAGCATCGGAATCTAAAACTGGTCTCACAGGAAATGTTGAAATCATAGACAGTAAGAAGAGTCAGTTTTCTTGTACTTAAGTCGGCGTTGTGCCTTTTGTATTTAATTTCGATGCAATTTCTGTGTTCCAACGTCAATAAGAAGGTCCAAGAGATACAGTAAACACATAGTGAAGCATCATAATCTAAAACTGGTCTCACAGGGAATGTTCAAAGCATAGTCAGTAAGAAGAGTTAGTATTCTTGTACTTAAGTCGGCATTGTGCCTTTTGTATTTAATTCCGATGCAATTTCTGTGTTTCATCGTCTATAAGAAGGTCCAAGGAATAAAGTAAACCTGAAGTGAAGCATCGGAATGTGTAACTAGTGTCACAGCAATGGTTCAAAGCATAGACAGTAAGAAGAGTCAGTCTTCTTGTACTTAAGTCGGCATTGTGCCTTTTGTATTTAATTCCCATGCAATTTCTGTGTTTCATCGTCAATAGGAAGGTCAGAGGGATACTGAAGTGATGCATCGGAATCTATAACTAGTGTCACAGGAATGGTTCAAAACATAGACAGTAAAAAGAGTCAGTTTTCTTGTACTTAAGTCGGCATTGTGCCTTTTGTATTTAATTCCGATGCAAATTCTGTGTTTCATCGTCAATAAGAAGGGCAGAGGCATACAGTAAACCTGAAGTGAAGCATCAGAATCTATAACTAGTGTCACAGGAATGGTTCAAATCATAGACAGTAAGGAGTGTCAGTTTTCTTGTACTTAAGTCGGCATTGTACCTTTTGTATTTAATTCCGATGCAATCTTTGTGTTTCGTCGTCAATAAGAAGGTCAGAGGGATACAGTAAACCTAAAGTGAAGCATCGGAATCGATAACTAGTGTCACAGGTATGGTTCAAACATAGACAGTAAGAAGAGACAGATTTCTTGTACTTACGTGGGCATTGTGCCATTTGTATTTAAATCCGATGCAAATTATGTGTTTCATCGTCAATAAGAACGTCAGAGGCATACAGTAAACCTGAAGTGAAGCATCGGAATCTATAACTAGTGTCACAGGAATGGTTCAAATCATAGACAGTAAGATGAGTCAGTTTTCTTGTATTTAAGTCGGCATTGTGCCTTTTGTATTTAATTCCGATGCAATTTCTGTGTTTCATCGTCAATAAGAAGGTCAGAGGGATACAGTAAACCTGAAGTGAGGCATCGGAATCTATAACTAGTGTCACAGGAATGGTTCAAAACATAGACAGTATGCAGAGTCAGTTTTCTTGTACTTAAGTCGGCATTGTGCCTTTTGTATTTTATTCCGATGAAAATTCGGTGTTTCATCGTCAATAAGAACGTCCAAGGGATACAGTAAACACATAGTGAAGCATCAGAATCTAAAACTGGTCTCACAGGAAATGTTCAAAGCATAGTCAGTAACAAGAGTCAGTCTTCTTGTACTTAAGTCGGCATTGTTCCTTTTGTATTTAATTCCGATGCAATTTCTGTGTTTCATCGTCAATAAGAAGGTCCAAGGAATACAGTAAACCTGAAGTAAAGCATCGGAATGTGTAACTAGTGTCACAGGAATGGTTCAAAACATAGACAGTAAGAAGAGTCAGTTTTCTTGTACTTAAGTCGGCATTGTGCCTTTCTATTTCATTCCGATGCAATTTTTGTGTTTCGTCGTCAATAAGAAGATCCAAGGGATACAGTTAACCTGAAGTGAAGCATCGGTATTTGAAACTGGTCTCACAGGAAATGTTCAAAACATAGACACTAAGAAGAGTTAGTTTTCTTCTACTTATGTCAGCATTGTGCCTTTTCTATTTAATTCTGATTCAATTTCTGTGTTTCATCGTCAATAAGAAGGTCAGAGGGATATAGTAAACCTGAAGTGGAGCATCGGAATCTATAACTAGTGTCACAGGAATGGTTCAAAACATAGACAGTAAGAAGAGTCAGTTTTCTTGTACTTAAGTCGGCATTGTGCCTTTTGTATTTAATTCCGATGGAATTTCAGTGTTTCATCGTCAATAGGAAGGCAACAGGGATACAGTGTACCTGTAGAGAAGCATCGGTATCTATAACTAGTGTCACAGGAATGGTTCAAAACATAGACAGTAATAAGAGTCAGTTTTCTTGTACTTAAGTCGGCATTGTGCCTTTTCTATTAAATTCCGATGCAATTTCTGTGTTTCTTGGTCAATAAGAAGATCCAAGGGATACAGTAAACCTGAAGTGAAGCATTGGAATCTAAAACCGGTCTCACAGGAATGTTTCAAAACATAGACAGTAAGAAGAGCCAACTTCTTGTACTTGAGCCGGCATTGTGCCTTTCGTATTTAATTCCGATGCAATTTCTGTGTTTCATCGTCAATAAGAAGGTCAGAGAGATACAGTATACCTGAAGTGAAGCATCGGAATCTATAACTAGTGTCACAGGAATGGTTCAAAACATACACAGTAAGAAGAGTCAGTTTTCTAGTACTTAAGTCCGCATTGTGCCTTTTCTATTTAATTCCGATGCAATTTCTGTGTTTCAACATCAATAAGAAGATCCAAAGGATACAGTAAACATATAGTGAAGCATCGGAATCTAAAACTGGTCTCACAGGAAATGTTGAAATCATAGACAGTAAGAAGAGTCAGTTTTCTTGTACTTAAGTCGGCGTTGTGCCTTTTGTATTTAATTCCGATGCAATTTCTGTGTTCCAACGTCAATAAGAAGGTCCAAGAGATACAGTAAACACATAGTGAAGCATCAGAATCTAAAACTGGTCTCACAGGGAATGTTCAAAGCATAGTCAGTAAGAAGAGTCAGTATTCTTGTACTTAAGTCGGCATTGTGCCTTTTGTATTTAATTCCGATGCAATTTCTGTGTTTCATCGTCTATAAGAAGGTCCAAGGAATAAAGTAAACCTGAAGTGAAGCATCGGAATGTGTAACTAGTGTCACAGGAATGGTTCAAAGCATAGACAGTACGAAGAGTCAGTCTTCTTGTACTTAAGTCGGCATTGTGCCTTTTGTATTTAATTCCCATGCAATTTCTGTGTTTCATCGTCAATAGGAAGGTCAGAGGGATACTGAAGTGATGCATCGGAATCTATAACTAGTGTCACAGGAATGGTTCAAAACATAGACAGTAAGAAGAGTCAGTTTTCTTGTACTTAAGTCGGCATTGTGCCTTTTGTATTTAATTCCGATGCAAATTCTGTGTTTCATCGTCAATAAGAAGGGCAGAGGCATACAGTAAACCTGAAGTGAAGCATCAGAATCTATAACAAGTGTCACAGGAATGGTTCAAATCATAGACAGTAAGAAGTGTCAGTTTTCTTGTACTTAAGTCGGCATTGTACCTTTTGTATTTAATTCCGATGCAATCTCTGTGTTTCATCGTCAATAAGAAGGTCAGAGGGATACAGTAAACCTGAGGTGAAGCATCGGAATCTATAACTAGTGTCACAGGAATGGTTCAAAACTTAGACAGTAAGAAGAGTAAATTTTCTTGTACTTAAGTCGGCATTAGCCTTTTCTATTTACTTCCGATGCAATTTCTGTGTTTCATCGGCAATAAGAAGGTCAGAGCGATACAGTTAACCTAAAGTGAAGCATCGGAATCGATAACTAGTGTCACCGGAATGGTTCAAACATAGACAGTATGAAGAGTCAGATTTCTTGTACATAGGTCGGCATTGTGCCTTTTGTATTTACTTCCGATGCAATTTCTGTGTTTCAACGTCAATAAGAAGGTCCAAGGGATACAGTAATCATATAGTGAAGCATCGGAATCTAAAACTGGTCTCACAGGAAATGTACAAATCATAGACAGTAAGAAGAGTCAGTTATCTTGTACTTAAGTCGGCGTTGTGCCTTTTGTATTTAATTCCGATGCAATTTCTGTGTTCCAACGTCAATAAGAAGGTCCAAGGGATACAGTAAACACATAGTGAAGCATCAGAATCTAAAACTGGTCTCACAGGGAATGTTCAAAACATAGTCAGTAAGAAGAGTCAGTATTCTTGTACTTAAGTCGGCATTGTGCTTTTTGTATTTAATTCCGATGGTATTTCTGTGTTTCATCGACAATAAGAAGGTCACAGGGATACAGTAAACCTGAAGTGAAGCATCGGAATCTGAAACTGGTCTCACAGGAAAGGTTAAAACATAGAAGGTAAGAAGAGTTAGTTTTCTTGTACTAAAGTCAGCATTGTGCCTTTTCTATTTAATTCTGATTCAATTTCTGTGTTTCATCGTCAATAAGAAGGTCAGAGGTATACAGTAAACCTGAAGTGAAGCATCGGAATCTATAACTAGTGTCACAGGAATGGTTCAAAACATAGACAGTAAGAAGAGTCAGTTTTCTTGTACTTAAGTCGGCATTGTGCCTTTTGTGTTTAATTCCGATGGAATTTCAGTGTTTCATCGTCAATAAGAAGGTCAGAGGGATACACTGAACCTGAAGTGAAGCATCGGAATCTATAACTAGTGTCACAGGAATGGTTCAAAACATAGACAGTAATAAGAGTCAGTCTTCTTGTACTTTAGTCGGCATTGTGCATTTTGTATTTAATTCCGATGCAATTTCTGTCTTTCATAGTCAATTAGAAGGTCAGAGGGATACAGTAAACCTGAAGTGAGGCATCGGAATCTATAACTAGTGTCACAGGAATGGTTCAAAACATAGACAGTAAGAATAGTCAGTTTTCTTGTACTTGAGTCGGCATTGTGCTTTTTGTATTTAATTCCGATGCAAATTCTGTGTTTCATCGTCAATAAGAAGGTCAGGGGCATACAGTAAACCTGAAGTGAAGCATCGGAATCTATTACTAGTGTCACAGGAATGGTTCAAAACATAGACAGTAATAAGTGTCAGTCTTCTTGTACTTAAGTCGGCATTGTGCCTTTCGTATTTAATTCCGATGCAATTTCTGTGTTTCATCGTCAATAAAAAGGTCAGAGGGACACAGTAAATCTGAAATGAGTTATCGGAATCTATAACTAGTGTAACAGTAATGGTTCAAAACGTAGACAGTAAGAAGAGTCAGTTTTCTTGTACTTAAGTCGGCATTGTGCCATTTGTATTTAAATCCGATGTAAATTATGTGTTCCATCGTCAATAAGACGGTCAGAGGCATACAGTAAACCTGAAGTGAAGCATTGGAACCTATAACTAGTGTCAAAGGAATGGTTCAAAACATAGGCACTAAGAAGAGTCAGTTTTCTTGTACTTAAGTCGGCATTGTGGCTTTTGTATTTAATTCCGATGGAATTTCTGTGTTTCATCGCCAATAAGAAGGTCAGAGGGATACAGTGAACATGAAGTGAAGCATCGGAATCTATAACTTGTGTCACAGGAATGGTTCAAAACATAGACAGTAAGAAGTGTCTGTTTTCTTGTACTTAAGTCGGCATTGTTCCTTTTGAATTTAATTCCGATGCAATTTCTGTGTTTCATCGTCAATAAGAAGGTTAGAGGGATTCAGTAAACCTGAAGTGAAGCATCGGAACCTATAACTAGTGTCAAAGGAATGGTTCAAAACATAGGCACTAAGAAGAGTCAGTTTTCTTGTACTTAAGTCGGCATTATGCCTTTTGTATTAAATTCCGATGCAATTTCTGTGTTTCATCGTCGATAAGAAGGTCAGAGGGATACAATAAACCTGAAGTGAAGCATCGAAATCTATAACTAGTGTCACAGGAATGGTTCACAACAAAGACAGTAAGAAGAGTCAGTTATCTTGTACGTAAGTCAGCATTTTGCCTTTTGTATATAATTCCGCTGCAACTTCTGTGTTTCATCGTCAATAAGAAGGTCAGAGGGATACAGTGAACCTGAAGTGAAGCATCGGAATCTATAACTAGTGTCACAGGAATGGTTCAAAACATAGACAGTAAGAAGAGTCAGTTTTCATGTACTTAAGTCGGCATTGTGCCTTTTGTGTTTAATTCCGATGGAATTTCAGTGTTTCATCGTCAATAAGAAGGTCAGAGGGATACAGTGAACCTGAAGTGAAGCATCGGAATCTATAACTAGTGTCACAGGAATGGTTCAAAACATAGACAGTAATAAGAGTCAGTCTTCTTGTACTTTAGTGGGCATTGTGCCTTTTGCATTTAATTCCGATGCAATTTCTGTCTTTCATAGTCAATTAGAAGGTCAGAGGGATACAGTAAACCTGAAGTGAGGCATCGGAATCTATAACTAGTGTCACAGGAATGGTTCAAAACATAGACAGTAAGAAGAGTCAGTTTTCTTGTACTTAAGTCGGCATTGTGCTTTTTGTATTTAATTCCGATGCCAATTCTGTGATTCATCGTCAATAAGAAGGTCAGGGGCATACAGTAAACCTGAAGTGAAGCATCGGAATCTATAACTAGTGTCACAGGAATGGTTCAAAACATAGACAGTAATAAGTGTCAGTCTTCTTGTACTTAAGTCGGCATTGTGCCTTTCGTATTTAATTCCGATGCAATTTCTGTGTTTCATCGTCAATAAAAAGGTCAGAGGGATACAGTAAATCTGAAATGAGGCATCGGAATCTATAACTAGTGTAACAGTAATGGTTCAAAACGTAGACAGTAAGAAGAGTCAGTTTTCTTGTACTTAAGTCGGCATTGTGCCATTTGTATGTAAATCCGATGCAAATTATGTGTTCCATCGTCAATAAGACGGTCAGAGGCATACAGTAAACCTGAAGTGAAGCATCGGAATCTATAACTAGTGTCAAAGGAATGGTTCAAAACATAGGCACTAAGAAGAGTCAGTTTTCTTGTACTTAAGTCGGCATTGTGGCTTTTGTATTTAATTCCGATGGAATTTCTGTGTTTCATCCCCAATAAGAAGGTCAGAGGGATACAGTGAACATGAAGTGAAGCATCGGAATCTATAACTTGTGTCACAGGAATGGTTCAAATCATAGACAGTAAGAAGTGTCTGTTTTCTTGTACTTAAGTCGGCATTGTGCCTTTTGAATTTAATTCCGATGCAAATTCTGTGTTTCATCGTCAATAAGAAGGTTAGAGGGATACTGTAAACCTGAAGTGAAGCATCGGAATCTATAACTAGTGTCACAGGAATGGTACAAAACATAGACCGTAAGAAGAGTCAGTTCTCTTGTACTTAAGTCGGCATTGTGCCTTTAGTATTTAATTCCGATGCAATCTCTGTGTTTCATCGTCAATAAGAAGGTCTGAGGGATAGAGTAATCCTAAAGTGAAGCATCGGAATCTATAACTAGTGTCACAGGAATGGTTCAAAACATAGACAGTAAGAAGAGTCAGTTTTCTTGTACTTAAGTCGGCATTGTGCCTTTTCTATTTAATTCCGATGCAATTTCTGTGTTTGATCGTGAATAAGAAGGTCAGAGGGATTCAGTAAACCTGAAGTGAAGCATCGGAATGTGTAACTAGTGTCACAGGAATGGTACATAACAAAGACAGAAAGATTAGTCAGTTTTCTTCTACTTAAGTCGGCATTGTGCCTTTTCTATTTAATTCCGATGCAATTTCTGTGTTTCGTCGTCAATAAGAAGATCCAAGGGATACAGTAAACCTGAAGTGAAGCATCGGAATCAAAAACCGGTCTCACAGGAATGTTTCAAAGAATAGACAGTAAGAAGATTCTGTCTTCTTGTACTTGAGTCGGCATTGTGCCTTTTGTATTCAATTCCGATGCAATTTCTGTGTTTCGTCGCCAATAAGAAGATCCAAGGGATTCAGTAAACCTGAAGTGAAGCATCGGAATCGATAACTAGTGTCACAGGAATGACCAAAACATAGACAGTAAGAAGTGTCAGATTTCTTGTACTTAAGTCAGCATTATGCCTTTTGTATTAAATTCCGATGCAATTTCTGTGTTTCATCGTCGATAAGAAGGTCAGAGGGATACAATAAACCTGAAGTGAAGCATCGAAATCTATAACTAGTGTCACAGGAATGGTTCACAACAAAGACAGTAAGAAGAGTCAGTTATCTTGTACGTAAGTCGGCATTTTACCTTTTGTATATAATTCCGCTGCAACTTCTGTGTTTCATCGTCAATAAGAAGGTCAGAGGGATACAGTGAACCTGAAGTGAAGCATCGGTATCTATAACTAGTGTCACAGGAATGGTTCAAAACATAGACAGTAAGAAGAGTCAGTTTTCTTGTACTTAAATTGGCATTGTGCCTTTTGTATTTAATTCCGATGCAATTTCTATGTTTCATCGTCAATAAGAAGGTCAGAGGGATACAGTATACCTGAAGTGAAGCATCGGAATCTAAAACTGATCGCACAGGAAAGTTTCAAAACATAGACAGTAAGAAGAGCCAGTCTTCGTGTACTTGAGTCGGCATTGTGCCTATTGTATTTAATTCCGATGCAATGTCTGTGTTTCATCGTCAATATGAAGGTCAGTGGGATTCAGTAAACCCGATGTGAAGCATCGGAATCTATAACTAGTGTCACTGGAATGTGTCAAAACATAGACAGTAAGAGGAGTCAGTTTACTTGTACTTAAGTCGGCATTGTGCCTTTTCTATTTCATTCCGATGCAATTTCTGTGTTTCTTGGTCAAACAGAAGATCCAAGGGATACAGTAAACCTGAAGTAAAGCATTGGAATCTAAAACCGGTCTCACAGGAATGTTTCAAAACATAGACAGTAAGAAGAGCCATCTTCTTCTACTTATGTCAGCATTGTGCCTTTTCTATTTAATTCTGATTCAATTTCTGTGTTTCATCGTCAATAAGAAGGTCAGAGAGATACAGTATACCTGAAGTGAAGCATCGGAATCTATAACTAGTGTCACAGGAATGGTTCAAAACATAGACAGTGAGAAGAGTCTGTTTTCTTGTTCTTAAGTCGGCATTGTGCCTTTTGTGTTTAATTCCGATGGAATTTCAGTGTTTCATCGTCAATAAGAAGGTCAGAGGGATACAGTGAACCTGAAGTGAAGCATCGGAATCTATAACTAGTGTCACAGGAATGGTTCAAAACATAGACAGTAATAAGAGTCAGTCTTCTTGTACTTTAGTCGGCATTGTGCCTTTTGTATTTAATTCCGATGCAATTTCTGTCTTTCATAGTCAATTAGAAGGTCAGAGGGATACAGTAAACCTGAAGTGAGGAATCGGAATCTATAACTAGTGTCACAGGAATGGTTCAAAACATAGACAGTAAGAAGAGTCAGTTTTCTTGTACTTAAGTCGGCATTGTGCTTTTTGTATTTAATTCCGATGCAAATTCTGTGTTTCATCGTCAATAAGAAGGTCAGGGGCATACAGTAAACCTGAAGTGAAGCATCGGAATCTATAACTAGTGTCACAGGAATGGTTCAAAACATAGACAGTAATAAGTGTCAGTCTTCTTGTACTTAAGTCGGCATTGTGCCTTTCGTATTTAATTCCGATGCAATTTCTGTGTTTCATCGTCAATAAAAAGGTCAGAGGGATCCAGTAAATCTGAAATGAGGCATCGGAATCTATAACTAGTGTAACAGTAATGGTTCAAAACGTAGACAGTAAGAAGAGTCAGTTTCCTTGTACTTAAGTCGGCATTGTGCCATTTGTATTTAAATCCGATGCAAATTATGTGTTCCATCGTCGATAAGAAGGTCAGAGGCATACAGTAAACCTGAAGTGAAGCATCCGAATCTATAACTAGTGTCACAGGAATGGTTCAAAACATAGACAGTAATAAGAGCCAGTCTTCGTGTACTTGAGTCGGCATTGTGCCTTTTGTATTTAATTCCGATGCAATGTCTGTGTTTCATCGTCAATATGAAGGTCAGTGGGATTCAGTAAACCCGATGTGAAGCATCGGAATCTATAACTAGTGTCACGGGAATGTGTCAAAACATAGACAGTAAGAAGAGTCAGTTTACTTGTACTTAAGTCGGCATTGTGCCTTTTCTATTTCATTTCGATGCAATCTCTGTGTTTCTTGGTCAAAAAGAAGATCCAAGGGATACAGTAAACCTGAAGTAAAGCATTGGAATCTAAAACCGGTCTCACAGGAATGTTTCAAAACATAGACAGTAAGAAGAGCCATCTTCTTGTACTTGAGTCGGCATTGTGCCTTTTGTATTTAATTCCGAAGCAATTTCTGTCTTTCATTGTCAATAAGAAGGTCAGAGAGATACAGTATACCTGAAGTGAAGCATCGGAATCTATAACTAGTGTCACAGGAATAATTCAAAACATACACAGTAAGAAGAGTCAGTTTTCTTGTACTTAAGTCCGCATTGTGCCTTTTCTATTTAATGCCGATGCAATTTCTGTGTTTCATCGTCAATAAGAAGGTCAGAGGGATACAGTGAACCTGAAGTGAAGCATCGGTATCTATAACTAGTGTCACAGGAATGGTTCAAAACATAGACAGTAAGAAGAGTCAGTTTTCTTGTACTTAAATTGGCATTGTGCCTTTTGTATTTAATTCCGATGCAATTTCTATGTTTCATCGTCAATAAGAAGGTCAGAGGGATACAGTATACCTGAAGTGAAGCATCGGAATCTAAAACTGATCGCACAGGAAAGTTTCAAAACATAGACAGTAAGAAGAGCCAGTCTTCGTGTACTTGAGTCGGCATTGTGCCTTTTGTATTTAATTCCGATGCAATGTCTGTGTTTCATCGTCAATATGAAGGTCAGTGGGATTCAGTAAACCCGATGTGAAGCATCGGAATCTATAACTAGTGTCACTGGAATGTGTCAAAACATAGACAGTAAGAGGAGTCAGTTTACTTGTACTTAAGTCGGCATTGTGCCTTTTCTATTTCATTCCGATGCAATCTCTGTGTTTCTTGGTCAAAAAGAAGATCCAAGGGATACAGTAAACCTGAAGTAAAGCATTGGAATCTAAAACCGGTCTCACAGGAATGTTTCAAAACATAGACAGTAAGAAGAGCCATCTTCTTGTACTTGAGTCGGCATTGTGCCTTTTGTATTTAATTCCGAAGCAATTTCTGTGTTTCATTGTCAATAAGAAGGTCAGAGAGATACAGTATACCTGAAGTGAAGCATCGGAATCTATAACTAGTGTCACAGAAATGGTTCAAAACATAGACAGTGAGAAGAGTCAGTTTTCTTGTACTTAAGTCGGCATTGTGCCTTTTGTGTTTAATTCCGATGGAATTTCAGTGTTTCATCGTCAATAAGAAGGTCAGAGGGATACAGTGAACCTGAAGTGAAGCATCGGAATCTATAACTAGTGTCACAGGAATGGTTCAAAACATAGACAGTAATAAGAGTCAGTCTTCTTGTACTTTAGTCGGCATTGTGCCTTTTGTATTTAATTCCGATGCAATTTCTGTCTTTCATAGTCAATTAGAAGGTCAGAGGGATACAGTAAACCTGAAGTGAGGAATCGGAATCTATAACTAGTGTCACAGGAATGGTTCAAAACATAGACAGTAAGAAGAGTCAGTTTTCTTGTACTTAAGTCGGCATTGTGCCTTTCGTATTTAATTCCGATGCAATTTCTGTGTTTCATCGTCAATAAAAAGGTCAGAGGGATCCAGTAAATCTGAAATGAGGCATCGGAATCTATAACTAGTGTAACAGTAATGGTTCAAAACATAGACAGTAAGAAGAGTCAGTTTCCTTGTACTTAAGTCGGCATTGTGCCATTTGTATTTAAATCCGATGCAAATTATGTGTTCCATCGTCAATAAGAAGGTCAGAGGCATACAGTAAACCTGAAGTGAAGCATCCGAATCTATAACTAGTGTCACAGGAATGGTTCAAAACATAGACAGTAATAAGAGCCAGTCTTCGTGTACTTGAGTCGGCATTGTGCCTTTTGTTTTTTAATTCCGATGCAATGTCTGTGTTTCATCGTCAATATGAAGGTCAGTGGGATTCAGTAAACCCGATGTGAAGCATCGGAATCTATAACTAGTGTCACGGGAATGTGTCAAAACATAGACAGTAAGAAGAGTCAGTTTACTTGTACTTAAGTCGGCATTGTGCCTTTTCTATTTCATTCCGATGCAATCTCTGTGTTTCTTGGTCAAAAAGAAGATCCAAGGGATACAGTAAACCTGAAGTAAAGCATTGGAATCTAAAACCGGTCTCACAGGAATGTTTCAAATCATAGACAGTAAGAAGAGCCATCTTCTTGTACTTGAGTCGGCATTGTGCCTTTTGTATTTAATTCCGAAGCAATTTCTGTGTTTCATTGTCAATAAGAAGGTCAGAGAGATACAGTATACCTGAAGTGAGGCATCGGAATCTATAACTAGTGTCACAGGAACGGTTCAAAACATACACAGTAAGAAGACCCATCTTCTTGTACTTGAGTCGGCATTGTGCCTTTTGTATTTAATTCCGATGCAATTTCTGTGTTTCATTGTCAATAAGAAGGTCAGAGAAATACAGTATACCTGAAGTGAAGCATCGGAATCTATAACTAGTGTCACAGGAATAATTCAAAACATACACAGTAAGAAGAGTCAGTTTTCTTGTACTTAAGTCCGCATTGTGCCTTTTCTATTTAATGCCGATGCAATTTCTGTGTTTCATCGTCAATAAGAAGGTCCAAAGGATACAGTAAACATATAGTGAAGCATCGGAATCTAAAACTGGTCTCACAGGAAATGTTGAAATCATAGACATTAAGAAGAGTCAGTTTTCTTGTACTTAAGTCGGCTTTGTGCTTTTGTATTTAATTCCGATGCAATTTCTGTGTTCCAACGTCAATAAGAAGTCCAAGGGATACAGTAAACACATAGTGAAGCATCAGAATCTAAAACTGGTCTCACGGGGAATGTTCAAAACATAGTCAGTAAGAAGAGTCAGTATTCTTGTACTTAAGTCAGCATTGTGCATTTTCTATTTAATTCTGATTCAATTTCTGTGTTACATCGCCAATAAGAAGGTCAGAGGGAAACAGTAAACCTGAAGTGAAGCTTCGGAATCTATAAGTAATGTCACAGGAATGGTTCAAAACATAGACATTAAGAAGAGCCAGTCTTCTTGTACTTGAGTCGGCATTGTGCCTTTTGTATTTAATTCCGATGCAATTTCTGTGTTTCATCGTCAACAAGAAGGTCAGAGGGATACTGTAAACCTGAAGTGAAGCACCGGAATCTATAACTAGTGTCACAGGAATGGTTCAAAGCATAGACAGTAAGAAGAGACAGTCTTCTTGTACTTGAGTCGGCATTGTGCCTTTTGTATTTAATTCCGATGCAATTTCTGTGTTTCATCGTCAATATGAAGGTCAGTGGGATTCAGTAAACCCGAAGTGAAGCATCGGCATCTATAACTAGTGTCACAGGAATGGTTCAAAACATAGACAGTAGGAAGAGTCAGTTCTCTTGTACTGAAGTCGGCATTGTGCTTTTGTATTTAATTCCGATGCAATTTCTGTGTTTCATCGTCAATAAGAACGTCAGAGGGATACAGTAAACCTGAAGTGAAGCATCGGAAACTATAACTAGTGTCACTTGAATGCTTCAAAACATGGACAGTAAGAAGAGTCAGTTCACTTGTACTTAAGTCGACATTGTGACTTTTCTATTTAGTTCTGATGCAATTTGTGTGTTTCATCGTCAATAAGAAGGCCGGAGGGATACAGTAAACCTGAAGTGAAGCATCGGAATCTATAGCTAGTGTCGCAGGAATGGTTCAAAACATAGACAGTAAGAAGAGCCAGTCTTCTTGTACTTGAGTCGGCATTGTGCCTATGTATTTAATTCCGATGCAATTTCTGTGTTTCATCGTCAATAAGACGGTCAGAGGGATACAGTAATCCTGAAGTAAAGCATCGGAATCTATAACTAGTGTCACAGGAATGGTTCAAATCATAGACAGTAAGAAGTGTCAGATTTCTTGTACTTAAGTCGGCATTGTGCCTTTTGTATTTAATTCAGTGCAATTTCGGTGTATCATCGTCAATAAGAAGGTCAGACGGACACAATCGACCCGAAGTGAAGCATCGAAGTCTATAACTAGTGTCACAGGAATGGTTCAAAACAAAGACAGTAAGAAGAGTCAGTTTTCTTGTACGTAAGTCTGCATTTTGCTTTTTGTATTTAATTCCGCTGCAATTTCTGTCTTTCATCGTCAATAAGAAGGTCAGAGGGATACAGTAAACCTGAAGTGAAGCATCGGATTGTGTAACTAGTGTCACAGGAATGGTTCGAAACATAGACAGTAAGAAGAGTCAGTTTACTTGTACTTAAGTCGGCATTGTGCCTTTTCTATTTAATTCCGATGCAATTTCTGTGTTTCGTCGTCAATAAGAAGATCCAAGGGATACAGTAAACCTGAAGTGAAGCATCGGAATCTAAAACCGGTCTCACAGGAAAGTTTCAAAACATAGACAGTAAGAAGAGCCAGTCTTCTTGTACTTGAGTCGGCATTGTGCCTTTTGTATTTAAATCCGATGCAATTTCTGTGTTTCATCGTCAATAAGAAGGTCAGAGAGATGCAGTATACCTGAAGTGAAGCATCGGAATCTATAACTAGTGTCACAGGAATGGTTCAAAACATACACAGTAAGAAGAGTCAGTTTTTTAGTACTTAAGTGCGCATTGTGCCTTTTCTATTTAATTCCGATGCAATTTCTGTGTTTCATCGTCAATAAGAAGGTCCAAGGGATACAGTAAACATATAGTGAAGCATCGGAAACTAAAACTGGTTTCACAGGAAATGTTGAAATCATAGTCAGTAGGAAGAGTCAGTCTTCTTGTACTTAAGTCAGCATTGTGCCTTTTGTATTAAATTCTGATGCAATTTCTGTGTTTCATCGTCAATAAGAAGGTCCAAGGGATACAGAAAACATACAGTGAAGCATCGGAATCTAAAACTGGTCTCACAGGAAATGTTCAAAGCATAGTAAGTAAGATGAGTCAGTCTTCTTGTACTTAAGTGGGCATTGTGCATTTTGTATGTAATTCCGATGCAATTTCTGTGTTTCATCGTCAATAAGAAGGTCCAAGGGATACAGTAAACCTGAAGTGAAGCATCGCAATCTAAAACTGGTCTCACAGGAAAGGTTTAAATCATCGACAGTAAGAAGAGTTAGTTTTCTTGTACTTAAGTCAGCATTGTGAATTTTCTAATTAATTTTGATTCAATTTCTGTGTTCCATCGTCAATAAGAGGGTCAGAGGGATACAGTAAACCTGAAGTGAAGCATCGGAATCTATTTCTAGAGTCACAGGAATGGTTCAAAACATAGACAGTAAGAAGAGCTAGTCTTCTTGTACTTGAGTCGGCATTGTCCCTTTTGCAATTAATTCCGATGCAATTTCTGTGTTTCATCGTCAATAAAAAGGTCAGAGGGATACAGTAAACCTGAAGTGAAGCATTGGAATCTATAACTAGTGTGACAGGAATGGTTCAAAGCATAGACAGTAAGAAGAGCCAGTCTTCTTGTACTTGAGTCGGCATTGTGCCTTTTGTATTTATTTCCGATGCAACTTCTGTGTTTCATTGTCAATAAGATGGTCAGTGGGATACAGTAAACCCGAAGTGAAGCATCGGAATCTATAACTAGTGTCACGGGAATGCTTCAAAACATAAACAGTAAGAAGAGTCAGTTTTCTTGTACCTAAGTTGGCATTGTGCCTTTTCTATTTAATTCTGATGCAATTTCTGTGTTTCATCGTCAATAAGAAGGTCGGAGGGATACAGTAAACCTGAAGTGAAGCATCGGAATCTATAACTAGTGTCACAGGAATCGTTCAAAACATAGACAGTAAGAAGAGGCAGTCTTCTTGTACTTGAGTCGGCATTGTGCCTATGTATTTAATTCCGATGCAATTTCTGTGTTGCAACGACAATAAGACGGTCAGAGGGATACAGTAAACCTGAAGTAAAGCATCGGAATCTATAACTAGTGTCACAGGAATGGTTCAAAACATAGACAGTAGGAAAAGCCAGTCGTCTTGTACTTGATTCGGCATTGTGCCTTTTGTATTTAATTCCGATGCAATTCCTGTGTTTCATCGTCAACAAGAAGGTCAGAGGGATACAATAAACCTGAAGTGAAGCATCGGAATCTATAACTAGTGTCATATGAATAGTTCAAAACATAGACGGTAAGAAGAGTCAGTCTTCTTGTACTTAATTCGGCATTGTGCCTTTTGTATTTAATTCCGATGCAATTTCTGTGTTTCATCGTCAATAAGAAGGTCAGAGGGATACAGTAAACCTGAAGTTGAGCATCGGAATCTATAACTAGTGTCACGGGAATGCTTCAAAACATAGACAGTAAGAAGAGTCAGTTTTCTTGTACCAAAGTAGGCATTGTGCCTTTTCTATATAATTCTGATGCAATTTCTGTGTTTCATCGTCAATAAGAAGGTCGGAGGAATACAGTAAACCTGAAGTGAAGCATCGGAATCTATAACTAGTGTCACAGGAATGGTTCAAAACATAGACAGTAAGAAGAGACAGTCTTCCTGTACTTGAGTCGGCATTGTGCCTATGTATTTAATTCCGATGCAATTTCTGTGTTGCAACGTCAATAAGACGGTCAGAGGGATACAGTAAACCTGAAGTAAAGCATCGGAATCTATAACTAGTGTCACAGGAATGGTTCAAAACATAGACAGTAGGAAAAGCCAGTCGTCTTGTACTTGATTCGGCATTGTGCCTTTTGTATTTAATTCCTATGCAATTCCTGTGTTTCATCGTCAATAAGAAGGTCAGAGGGATACAGTAAACCTGAAGTGAAGCATCGGAATCGATAACTAGTGTCACAGGAATGGTTCAAAACATAGACAGTAAGAAGTGTCAGATTTCTAGTATTTAAGGCGGCATTGAGCCTTTTGTATTTAATCCCGATGCAATTTCTGTGTTTCATCGTCAATAAGAAGGTCAGAGGGATACAATATACCTGAAGTGAAGCATCGAAATCTATAACTAGTGTCACAGGAATGGTTCAAAGCAAAGACAGCAAGAAGAGTCAGTTTTCTTGTACGTAAGTCGGCATTTTGCCTATTGAATTTAATTCCGCTGCAATTTCTGTGTTTCATCGTCAATAAGAAGGTCAGAGGGATACAGTAAACTTGATGTGAAGCATCGGAATGTGTAACTAGTGTCACAGGAATGGTTCAAAACATAGACAGTAAGAAGAGTCAGTTTCTTGTACTTAAGTCGGCATTGTGCCTTTTCAATTTAATTCCGATGCAATTTCTGTGTTTCGTCGTCAATAAGAAGATCCAAGGGATACAGTAAACCTGAAGTGAAGCGTCGGAATCTAAAACCGGTATCACAGGAGAGTTTCAAAACATAGACAGTAAGAAGAGCCAGTCCTCTTGTACTTGAGTAGGCATTGTGCCTTTTGTATTTAATTCCGATGCAATTTCTGTGTTTCATCGTCAATAAGAAGGTCAGAGCGATACAGTATACCTGATGTGAAGCATCGGAATCTATAACTAGTGTCACAGGAATGGTCCAAAACATACACAGTAAGAAGAGTCAGTTTTCTAGTACTTAAGTCCGCATTGTGCCTTTTCTATTTAATTCCGATGCAATTTCTGTGTTCATCGTCAATAAGAAGGGCCAAGGGATACAGTAAACATATAGTGAAGCATCGGAATCCAAAGCTGGTCTCACAGGATATGTTGAAATCATAGTCAGTAGGAAGAGTCAGTCTTCTTGTACTTAAGTTAGCATTGTGTCTTTTGTATTTAATTCTGATGCAATTTCTGTGTTTCATCGTCAATAAGAAGGTCCAAGGGATACAGTAAACATATAGTGAAGCATCGGAATCCAATACAGGTCTCACAGCAAATGTTCAAAACATAGTCAGTAAGAAGAGTCAGTCTTCTTGTACTTAAGTAGGCATTGTGCCTTTTGTGTTCAATTCCGCTACAATATCTGTGTTTCATCGTCAATAAGAAGGTCAGAGGGATACAGTAAACCTGAAATGAAGCATCGGAATCTATAACTAGTGTCACAGGAATGGTTCAAACCATAGACAGTAAGAAGAGTCAGTTTTTTTATACTTAAGTCTGCATTGTGCCTTTTGTATTTAATTCCGATGCAATTTCTGTGTTTCATAGTCAATTATAAGGTCAGCGCGATACAGTAAACCTGAACTGAAGCATCAGAATCGATAACTAGTGTCACAGGAATGGTTCAAATCATAGACAGTAAGAAGTGTCAGATTTCTTGTACTTAAGTCGGCATTGTGCCTTTTGTATTTAATTCAGTGCAATTTCGGTGTATCATCGTCAATAAGAAGGTCAGACGGACACAATCGACCCGAAGTGAAGCATCGAAGTCTATAACTAGTGTCACAGGAGTGGTTCAAAACAAAGACAGTAAGAAGAGTCAGTTTTCTTGTACGTAAGTCTGCATTGTGCCTTTTCTATTTAATTCCGATGCAATTTCTGTGTTTCGTCGTCAATAAGAAGATCCAAGGGATACAGTAAACCTGAAGTGAAGCATCGGAATCTAAAACCGGTCTCACAGGAAAGTTTCAAAACATAGACAGTAAGAAGAGATAGTCTTCTTGTACTTGAGTCGGCATTGTCCCTTTTGTAATTAATTCCGATGCAATTTCTGTGTTTCATCGTCAATAAAAAGGTCAGAGGGATACAGCAAACCTGAAGTGAAGCATCGGAATCTATAACTAGTGTCACAGGAATGGTTTAAAGCATAGACAGTAAGAAGAGCCAGTCTTCTTGTACTTGAGTCGGCATTGTGCCTTTTGTATTTAATTCCGATGCAATTTCTGTGTTTCATCGTCAATAAGATGGTCAGTGAGATACAGTAAACCCGAAGTGAAGCATCGGCATCTATAACTAGTGTCATAGAATCGTTCAAAACATAGACAGTAGGAAGAGTCAGTTCTCTTGTACTCAAGTCGGCATTGTGCTTTTGTATTTAATTCCGATGCATTTTCTGTGTTTCATCGTCAGTAAGGTCAGAGGGATACAGTAAACCTGAAGTAAAGCATCGGAATCTATAACTAGTGTCACGGGAATGCTTCAAAGCACAGACAGTAAGAAGAGTCAGTTGTCTTGTACCTAAGTCGGCATTGTGCCTTTTCTATTTAATTCTGATGCAATTTCTGTGTTTCATCGTCAATAAGAAGGTCGGAGGGATACAGTAAACCTGAAGTGAAGCATCGGAATCTATAACTAGTGTCACAGAAATGGTTCAAAACATAGACAGTAAGAAGAGACAGTCTTCTTGTACTTGAGTCGGCATTGTGCCTATGTATTTAATTCCGATGCAATTTCTGTGTTGCAACGTCAATAAGACGGTCAGAGGGATACAGTAAACCTGAAGTAAAGCATCGGAATCCATAACTAGTGTCACAGGAATGGTTCAAATCATAGACAGTAGGAAAAGCCAGTCGTCTTGTACTTGATTCGGCATTGTGCCTTTTTTATTTAATTCCGATGCAATTCCTGTGTTTCATCGTCAATAAGAAGGTCACAGGGATACAGTAAACCTGAAGTGAAGCATCGGAATCTATAACTAGTGTCATAGGAATAGTTCAAAACATAGACAGTAAGAAGAGTCAGTCTTCTTGTACTTGAGTCGGCATTGTGCCTATGTATTTAATTCCGATGCAATTTCTGTGTTGCAACGTCAATAAGACGGTCAGAGGGATACAGTAAACCTGAAGTAAAGCATCGGAATCTATAACTAGTGTCACAGGAATTGTTCAAAACATAGACAGTAGGAAAAGCCAGTTGCCTTGTAGTTGATTCGGCATTGTGCTTTTTGTATTTAATTCCGATGCAATTTCTGTGTTTCATCGTCAATAAGAAGGTCAGAGGGATACAGTAAACCTGAAGTGGAGCATCAGAATCTATAACTAGTGTCACAGGAATGGTTCAAAACATAGACAGTAAGAAGAGCTAGTCTTCTTGTACTTGAGTCGGCATTGTCCCTTTTGTAATTAATTCCGATGCAATTTCTGTGTTTCATCGTCAATAAAAAGGTCAGAGGGATACAGTAAACCTGAAGTGAAGCATCGGAATCTATAACTAGTGTCACAGGAATGGTTCAAAGCATAGACAGTAAGAAGAGCCAGTCTTCTTGTACTTGAGTCGGCATTGTGCCTTTTGTATTTAATTCCGATGCAATTTCTGTGTTTCATCGTCAATAAGATGGTCAGTGGGATACAGTAAACCCGAAGTGAAGCAACGGAATCTATAACTAGTGTCATAGAATGGTTCAAAACATAGACAGTAAGAAGAGTCAGTTCTCTTGTACTCAAGTCGGCATTGTGCTTTTGTATTTAATTCCGATGCATTTTCTGTGTTTCATCGTCAATAAGAAGGTCAGAGGGATACAGTAAACCTGAAGTGAAGCATCGGAATCTATAACTAGTGTCACGGGAATGCTTCAAAACATAGACAGTAAGAAGAGTCAGTTTTCTTGTACCTAAGTCGGCATTGTGCCTTTTCTATTTAATTCTGATGCAATTTCTGTGTTTCATCGTCAATAAGAAGGTCGGAGGAATACAGTAAACCTGAAGTGAAGCATCGGAATCTATAACTAGTGTCACAGGAATGGTTCAAACCATAGACAGTAAGAATAGACAGTCTTCTTGTACTTGAGTCGGCATTGTGCCTATGTATTTAATTCCGACGCAATTTCTGTGTTGCAACGTCAATAAGACGGTCAGAGGGATACAGTAAACCTGAAGTAAAGCATCGGAATCTATAACTAGTGTCACAGGAATTGTTCAAAACATAGACAGTAGGAAAAGCCAGTTGCCTTGTAGTTGATTCGGCATTGTGCCTTTTGTATTTAATTCTGATGCAATTAATGTGTATCATCGTCAATAAGAAGGTCAGAGGAATACAGTAAACCTGAAGTGAAGCATCGGAATCGATAACTAGTGTCACAGGAATGGTTCAAAACATAGACAGTAAGAAGTGTCAGATTTCTTGTACTTAAGGCGGCATTGAGCCTTTTGTATTTAATCCCGATGCAATTTTTGTGTTTCATCGTCAATAAGAAGGTCAGAGGGATACAATAAACCTGAAGTGAAGCATCGAAATCTATAACTAGTGTCACAGGAATGGTTCAAAACAAAGACAGCAAGATGAGTCAGTTTTCTTGTACGTAAGTCGGCATTTTGCCTTTTGAATTTAATTCCGCTGCAATTTCTGTGTTTCATCGTCAATAAGAAGGTCAGAGAGATACAGTATACCTGAAGTGAAGCATCGGAATCTATAACTAGTGTCACAGGAATGGTCCAAAACATACACAGTAAGAAGAGTCAGTTTTCTAGTACTTAAGTCCGCATTGTGCCTTTTCTACTAAATTCCGATACAATATCTGTGTTTCATCGTCAATAAGAAGGTCAGAGGGATACAGTAAACCTGAAATGAAGCATCGGAATCTATAACTAGTGTCACAGGAATGGTTCAAACCATAGACAGTAAGAAGAGTCGGTTTTTTTATACTTAAGTCGGCATTGTGCCTTTTGTACTTAATTCCGATGCAATTTCTGTGTTTCATCGTCAATAAGAAGGTCAGAGCGATACAGTAAACCTGAAGTGAAGCATCGGAATCTATAACTAGTGTCACGGGAATGGGTCAAAACATAGACAGTATGAACAGCCAGTCTTCTTGTACTTTAGTCGGCATTGTGCCTTTCTTATTTAATTCCGATGCAATTTCTGTGTTTCATCGTCAATAAGAAGGTCCAAGGAATACAGTAAACATGTAGTGAAGCATCGGAATCTAAAACTGGTCTCACAGGAAGTGTTTAAATCATAGTCAGTAGGAAGAGTCAATATTCTTGTACTTACGTCGGCATTGTGCCTTTTATATTTAATTCCGATACAATATCTGTGTCTCATCGTCAATAAGAAGGTCAGAGGGATACAGTAAACCTGAAATGAAGCATCGGAATCTATAACTAGTGTCACACGAATGGATCAAAACATAGATAGTAAGAAGAATCTGTTTTCATGTACTTAAGTCGGCATTGTGCCTTTTCTATTTAATTCCGATGCAATTTCTGTGTTTCATCGTCAATAAGACGGTCAGAGGGATACAGTAAACCTGAAGTGAAGCGTCGGAATCTATAACTAGTGTCACAGGAATGGTTCAAAACATAGACAGTAAGAAGAGCCAGTCTTCTTGTACTTGAGACGGCATTGTGCTTTTGAATTTAATTCCGATGCAATTTCTGTGTTTCATCGTCAATAAGAAGGGCAGAGGGATACAGTAAAACGGAAGTGAAGCATCGGAATCTATAACTAGTGTCATGGGAATGCTTCAAAACATAGACAGTAAGAAGAGTCACTTTTCTTGTACTTTATTCGGCATTGTGCCTTTTCTATTTAATTCTGATGCAATTTCTGTGTTTCATCGTCAATAAGAAGGTCGGAGGGATACAGTAAACCTGAAGTGAAGCATCGGAATCTATAACTAGTGTCAAAGGAATGGCTCAAAACATAGTCAGTAAGAAGAGCCAGTCTTCTTGTACTTGAGTCGGCATTGTGCCTATGTATTTAATTCCGATGCAATTTCTGTGTGTCATCGTCAATAAGAAGATCATAGGGATACAGTAAACCTGAAGTGAAGCATCGGAATGTGTAACGAGTGTCACAGGAATGTTTCAAACATAGACAGTAAGAAGAATCAGTTTTCTTGTACTTAAGTCGGCATTTTGCTTTTATAATTGATTCCGATGCAATTCCTGTGTTTCATCGTCAATAAGAAGGTCAGAGGGACACAGCAAACCTGATGTGAAGCATCGGAATCTATAACTAGTGTCACAGGAATGGTTCAAAACATAGACAGTAAGAAGAGCTAGTCTTCTAGTACTTGAGTCGGCATTGTCCCTTTTGTAATTAATTCCGATGCAATTTCTGTGTTTCATCGTCAATAAAAAGGTCAGAGGGATACAGTAAACCTGAAGTGAAGCATCGGAATTATAACTAGTGTCACAGGAATGGTTCAAAGCATAGACAGTAAGAAGAGCCAGTCTTCTTGTACTTGAGTCGGCATTGTGCCTTTTCTATTTAATTCCGATGCAATTTCTGTGTTTCATCGTCAATAAGATGGTCAGTGGGATACAGTAAACCCGAAGTGAAGCATCGGAATCTATAACTAGTGTCTTAGAATGGTTCAAAACATAGACAGTAGGAAGGGTCAGTTCTCTTGTACTCAAGTCTGCATTGTGCTTTTGTATTTAATTCCGATGCAATTTCTGTGTTGCAACGTCAATAAGACGGTCAGAGGGATACAGTAAACCTGAAGTAAAGCATCGGAATCTATAACTAGTGTCACAGGAATGGTTCAAAACATAGACAGTAGGAAATGCCAGTCGTCTTGTAGTTGATTCGGCATTGTGCCTTTTGTATTTAATTCCGATGCAATTCCTGTGTTTCATCGTCAATAAGAAGGTCAGAGGGATACAGTAAACCTGAAGTGAAGCATCGGAATCCATAACTAGTGTCATAGGAATAGTTCAAAACATAGACGGTAAGAAGAGTCAGTCTTCTTGTACTTAAGTCGGCATTGTGCCTTTTGTATTTAATTCCGATGCAATTTCTGTGTATCATCGTCAATAAGAAGGTCAGAGGAATACAGTAAACCTGAAGTGAAGCATCGGAATCGATAACTAGTGTCACAGGAATGGTTCAAAACATAGACAGTAAGAAGTGCCAGATTTCTTCTACTGAAGGCGGCATTGAGCCTTTTGTATTTAATCCCGATGCAATTTCTGTGTTTCATGGTCAATAAGAAGGTCAGAGGGATACAATAAACCTGAAGTGAAGCATCGAAATCTATAACTAGTGTCACAGGAATGGTTCAAAACATAGACAGTAGGAAATGCCAGTCGTCTTGTAGTTGATTCGGCATTGTGCCTTTTGTATTTAATTCCGATGCAATTCCTGTGTTTCATCGTCAATAAGAAGGTCAGAGGGATACAGTAAACCTGAAGTGAAGCATCGGAATCCATAACTAGTGTCATAGGAATAGTTCAAAACATAGACGGTAAGAAAAGTCAGTTTTCTTGTACGTAAGTCGGCATTTTGCCTATTGAATTTAATTCCGCTGCAATTTCTGTGTTTCATCGTCAATAAGAAGGTCGGAGGGATACAGTAAACTTGATGCGAAGCATCGGAACGTGTAACTAGTGTCACAGGAATGGTTCAAAACATAGACAATAAGAAGAGTCAGTTTCTTGTACTTATGTCGGCATTGTGCCTTTTCAATTTAATTCCGATGCAATTTCTGTGTTCATCGTCAATAAGAAGGGCCAAGGGATACAGTAAACATATAGTGAAGCATCGGAATCCAAAGCAGGTCTCACAGGAAATGTTGAAATCATAGTCAGTAGGAAGAGTCAGTCTTCTTGTACTTAAGTTAGCACTGTGCCTTTTGTATTTAATTCCGATTCAATTTCTGTGTTTCATCGTCAATAAGAAAATCCAAGGGATACAGTAAACCTGAAGTCAGGCAACGGAATCTATAACTAGTGTCATAGGAGTGGTTCAAACATAGACAGTAAGAAACGTCAGGCTTCTTGTACTTAAGTCGGCATTGTGGCTTTTCTATTTAAGTCCGATGCAATTTCTGTGTTTCATCGTCAATAAGAAGGTCCGAGGGATACAGCACACCTGAAGTGAAGCATCGTAATCTATAACTAGTGTCACTGGAGTGTTTCAAACATAGACAGTAAGAAATATCAGTCTCTTGTACTTAAGTCGGCATTGTGCCTTTTGTATTTAATTCCGATGCAATTTCTGTGTTTCATCGTCAATAAGAAGGTCCAAGGAATACAGTAAACCTAGAGTGTAGCATCGGAATCTATAACTAGTGTCACAGAGAATGGTTCAAACATAGACAGTAAGAAGAGTCGGTCTTCATGTACTTAAGTCGGCATTGTGCCTTTTGTATTTAATTCCGATGCAATTTCTGTGTTTCATCGTCAATAAGAGGGTCAGAGGGATACAGCAAACCTGAAGTGAAGCATCGGAATCTATAAGTACTGTCATATGAATGGTTCAAAACATAGACAGTAAGAAGAGTCAGTCTTCTTGTACTTAAGTCGGCATTGTGCCTTTTCTAATTAAGTCTTATGCAATTTCTGTGTTTCATCCTCAATAAGAAGAAACATGGGATACAGTAAAACTAACGACAAGGATCGGAATCTATAACTAGTGTCGCGGGAATGGTTCAAAACATAGACAGTAAGAAGAGTCAGTCTTCTTGTACTTAAGTCGGCATTGTGCATTTTCTATTTAATTCCGATGCTATTTTTGTGTTTCATCGTCAATAGGAATGTACAAGGGATACAGTAAACCTGAAGTGAAGCATCGGAATCTATAACTAGTGTCACAGGAATGGTTCAAATCATAGACAGTAGGAAGAGACAGTGTTCTTGTACTTAAGTCTACATTGTGCCTTTTGTATTTAATTCCGATGCAATTTCTGTGTTTCATCGTCAACAAGAAGGTCCAAGGGATACAGTAAACCTGAAGTGAATCATCGGAATCTACAATTAGTGTCACAGGAATGGTTCAAAACATAGACACTAAGAAGAGTCAGTCTTCTTGTACTTAAGTCGGCATAGTGCCTTTTGTATTTAATTCCGATGCAATTTCTGTGTTTCATCGTCAATAAGAAGGTCCAAGGGACACAGTAATACTGATGTCAAGCATCGGAATCTATAACTAGTGTCTCAGAAATGGTTCAAAACATAGTCAGTTAGAAGAGTCAGTCTTTTTGTACTAAAGCCGGCATTGTGCTTCTTATATTTTATTCCGATGCAATTTCTGTGTTTCATCGTCAATAAGAAGGTCCAGGGGATACAGTACACCTGAACTGAAGCATCGGAATCTACAACTAGTGTCACAAGAGCGGTTCAAACATAGACAGTAAGAAGAGTCAGTCTCTTGTACTTAAGCCGGCATTGTGCCTTTTGTATTTAATTCCGATGCCATTTCTGTGTTTCATCGTCATTAAGAAGGTCCAAGGGATACAGTAAAACTGAAGTCAAGCATCGGAATCTATAACTAGTGTCACAGTAATGGTTCAAAACATAGTCAGTAAGAAGAGTCAGTCTGCTTGTACTTAAGTCGGCATAGTGACTTTTGTATTTAATTCCGATGCAATTTCTGTGTTTCATCGTCAATAAGAAGGTCAAAGGGATACAGTAAACCTGATGTGAAGCATCGGAATCCATAACTAGGGTCACAGGAATGGTGCAAAGCATAGTCTGTAAGAAGAGTCAGTCTTCTTGTCCATAAGTCGGCATTGTGCCTTTTGTATTTCATTCCGATGCAATTTCAGTGTTTCATCGTCAATAAGAAGGTCCAAGGGACACAGCAAACCTGGAGTGTAGCATCGGAATCTATAACTAGTGTCACAGAGAATGGTTCAAAACATAGACAGTAAGAAGAGTCGGTCTTCATGTACTTAAGCCGGCATTGTGCCTTTTGTATTTAATTCCGATGCAATTTCTGTGTTTCATCGTCAATACGAAGGTCCAAGGGATACAGTAAACCTGAAGTGAAGCATCGGAATCTGTAACTAGTGTCACAGGAATGGTTCAAAACATAGTCAGTAAGAAGAGTCAGTCTTCCTGTTCTTAAGTCGGCATTGTGCCTTTTCTATTTAATTCCGATGCAATTTCTGTGTTTCATCGTCAATAAGAAGGTACAAGGGATACAGTAAACCTGAAGTGAAGCATCGGAATCTATAACTAGTGTCACAGGAATGGTTCAAACATAGACAGTAAGAAAAGTCAGTGTCTTGTACTTAAGTCGGCATTGTGCCTTTTGTATTTAATTCCGATGCAATTTCTGTGTTTCATCGTCAATAAGAAGGTACTAGGAATACAGTAAACCTAGAGTGTAGCATCGGAATCTATAACTAGTGTCACAGAGAATGGTTCAAACATAGACAGTAAGAAGAGTCGGTCTTCATGTACTTAAGTCGGCATTGTGCCTTTTGTATTTAATTCCGATGCAATTTCTGTGTTTCATCGTCAATAAGAGGGTCAGAGGGATACAGCAAACCTGAAGTGAAGCATCGGAATCTATAAGTACTGTCATAGGAATGGTTCAATGCATAGTCAGTATGAAGAGTCAGTCTTCTTGTACTTAAGTCGGCATTGTGACTTTCGTATTTCATTCCGATGCAATTTCTGTGTTTCATCGTCAATAAGAAGGTCCAAGGGATACATTAAACCTGACGTGAAGCATCGGAATCTAAAACTAGTGTCACAGGAATGGTTCAAAAAATAGACAGTAAGAAGAGTCAGTCTTCTTGTACTTAAGTCGGCATTGTGCCTTTTCTATTTAAGTCCGATGCAATTTCTTTGTATCATCGTCAACAAGAAAGTCCAAGGGATACAGTACACCTGAAGTAAAGCATCGGAATCTATAACTAGTGTCACAGGAGTGGTTCAAACATAGACAGTAAGAAAAGTCAGTGTCTAGTACTTATGTCGGCATTGTGCCTTTTGTATTTAATTCCGATGCAATTTCTGTGTTTCATCGTCAATAAGAAGGTCAGAGGGATACAGTAAACCTGAAGTGAAGCATTGGAATCTATAACTAGTGTCACAGGAATGGTTCAAAACATAGTCAGTAAGAAGAGTCAGTCTTCTTGTACTTAACTCGGCCTTGTGCCTTTTGTATTTAATTCCGATGCAATTTCTGTGTTTCATCGTCAATAAGAATGTCATAGGGATACAGTAAACCTGAAGTGAAGCATCGGAATCTATAACTAGTGTCACAGGAATGGTTCAAACATAGAGAGTAAGAAGAGTCAGTCTTTTTGTACTTAAGTCGGAATTGTACCTTTTGTATTAAATTCAGATGCAATTTCTGTGTTTCATCGTCAATAAGAAAATCCAAGGGATACAGTAAACCTGAAGTGAGGCATCGGAATCTATAACTAGTGTCACAGGAGTGGTTCATACATAGGCAGTAAGAAACGTCAGTCTTCTTGTACTTAAGTCGGCATTGTGGCTTTTCTATTTAAGTCCGATGCAATTTCTGTGTTTCATCGTCAATAAGAAGGTCCGAGGGATACAGCACACCTGAAGTGAAGCATCGTAATCTATAACTAGTGTCACAGGAGTGTTTCAAACATAGACAGTAAGAAGTGTCAGTCTCTTGTACTTAAGTTGGCATTGTGCCTTTTGTATTTAATTCCGATGCAATTTCTGTGTTTCATCGTCAATAAGAAGGTAGAAGGAATACAGTAAACCTGGAGTGTATCATCGGAATCTATAACTAGTGTCACAGAGAATGGCTCAAAACATAGACAGTAAGAAGAGTCGGTCTTCATGTACTTAAGTCGGCATTGTGCCTTTTGTATTTAATTCCGATGCAATTTCTGTGTTTCATCGTCAATAAGAAGGTCAGAGGGATACAGTAAACCTGAAGTGAAGCATCGGAATCTATAACTAGTGTCATAGGAATGGTTCAATGCATAGTCAGTATGAAGAGTCAGTCTTCTTGTACTTAAGTCGGCATTGTGCCTTTCGTATTTCATTCCGATGCAATTTCTGTGTTTCATCGTGAATAAGAAGGTCCAAGGGATGCAGTAAACCTGACGTGAAGCATCGGAATCTATAACTAGTGTCACAGGAATGGTTCAAAACATAGACAGTAAGAAGAGTCAGTCTTCTTGTACTTAAGTCGGCATTGTGCCTTTTCAATTTAAGTCCGATGCAATTTCTTTGTATCATCGTCAACAAGAAAGTCCAAGGGATACAGTACACCTGAAGTAAAGCATCGGAATCTATAAATAGTGTCACAGGAATGGTTCAAAACATAGACAGTAAGAAGAGTCAGTCTTCTTGTACTTAAGTCGGCATTGTGCGTTTTGTATTTAATTCCGATGCAATTTCTGTGTTTCATCGTCAATAAGAAGGTCCAAGAAATACAATAAACCTGAAGTGAAGCATCGGACTCTATAGCTAGTGTCACAGGAATAGTTCAAAAATAGACAGTAGGAAGAGCCAGTCTTCTTGTACTCAAGTCGGCATTGTGCATTTTCTATATAATTCCGATGAAATTTCTGTTTTTCATCGTCAATAAGGTCAGAGGGAAACAGTAAACCTGAAGTGAAGCATCGGAATCTATAACTAGTGTCACAGGAATGGTTCAAAACATAGACAGTAAGAAGAGTCAGTCTTCTTGTACTTAAGTCGGCATTGTGCCTTTTCTAATTAAGTCTTATGCAATTTCTGTGTTTCATCCTCAATAAGAAGAAACATGGGATACAGTAAAACTAACGACAAGGATCGGAATCTATAACTAGTGTCGCGGGAATGGTTCAAAACATAGACAGTAAGAAGAGTCAGTCTTCTTGTACTTAAGTCGGCATTGTGCGTTTTCTATTTAATTCCGATGCTATTTTTGTGTTTCATCGTCAATAGGAATGTACAAGGGATACAGTAAACCTGAAGTGAAGCATCGGAATCTATAACTAGTGTCACAGGAATGGTTCAAATCATAGACAGTAGGAAGAGACAGTGTTCTTGTACTTAAGTCTACATTGTGCCTTTTGTATTTAATTCCGATGCAATTTCTGTGTTTCATCGTCAACAAGAAGGTCCAAGGGATACAGTAAACCTGAAGTGAATCATCGGAATCTACAATTAGTGTCACAGGAATGGTTCAAAACATAGACACTAAGAAGAGTCAGTCTTCTTGTACTTAAGTCGGCATAGTGCCTTTTGTATTTAATTCCGATGCAATTTCTGTGTTTCATCGTCAATAAGAAGGTCCAAGGGACACAGTAATACTGATGTCAAGCATCGGAATCAATAACTAGTGTCTCAGAAATGGTTCAAAACATAGTCAGTTAGAAGAGTCAGTCTTTTTGTACTTAAGCCGGCATTGTGCTTCTTATATTTTATTCCGATGCAATTTCTGTGTTTCATCGTCAATAAGAAGGTCCAGGGGATACAGTACACCTGAACTGAAGCATCGGAATCTACAACTAGTGTCACAAGAGCGGTTCAAACATAGACAGTAAGAAGAGTCAGTCTCTTGTACTTAAGCCGGCATTGTGCCTTTTGTATTTAATTCCGATGCCATTTCTGTGTTTCATCGTCAATAAGAAGGTCCAAGGGATACAGTAAAACTGAAGTCAAGCATCGGAATCTATAACTAGTGTCACAGGAATGGTTCAAAACATAGTCAGTAAGAAGAGTCAGTCTGCTTGTACTTAAGTCGGCATAGTGACTTTTGTATTTAATTCCGATGCAATTTCTGTGTTTCATCGTCAATAAGAAGGTCAAAGGGATACAGTAAACCTGATGTGAAGCATCGGAATCCATAACTAGGGTCACAGGAATGGTGCAAAGCATAGTCTGTAAGAAGAGTCTGTCTTCTTGTCCATAAGTCGGCATTGTGCCTTTTGTATTTCATTCCGATGCAATTTCAGTGTTTCATCGTCAATCAGAAGGTCCAAGGGACACAGCAAACCTGGAGTGTAGCATCGGAATCTATAACTAGTGTCACAGAGAATGGTTCAAAACATAGACAGTAAGAAGAGTCGGTCTTCATGTACTTAAGCCGGCATTGTGCCTTTTGTATTTAATTCCGATGCAATTTCTGTGTTTCATCGTCAATACGAAGGTCCAAGGGATACAGTAAACCTGAAGTGAAGCATCGGAATCTGTAACTAGTGTCACAGGAATGGTTCAAAACATAGTCAGTAAGAAGAGTCAGTCTTCCTGTTCTTAAGTCGGCATTGTGCCTTTTCTATTTAATTCCGATGCAATTTCTGTGTTTCATCGTCAATGAGAAGGTACAAGGGATACAGTAAACCTGAAGTGAAGCATCGGAATCTATAACTAGTGTCACAGGAGTGGTTCAAACATAGACAGTAAGAAAAGTCAGTGTCTTGTACTTAAGTCGGCATTGTGCCTTTTGTATTTAATTCCGATGCAATTTCTGTGTTTCATCGTCAATAAGAAGGTACAAGGTATATAGTAAACCTGAAGTGAAGCATCGGAATCTATAACTAGTGTCACAGGAATGGTTCAAAACATAGACAGTAAGAAGAGTCAGTCTTCTTGTACTTAAGTCGGCATTGTGCGTTTTGTATTTAATTCCGATGCAATTTCTGTGTTTCATCGTCAATAAGAAGGTCCAAGCGATACAATAAACCTGAAGTGAAGCATCGGATTCTTTAGCTAGTGTCACAGGAATAGTTCAAACATAGACAGTAGGAAGAGCCAGTCTTCTTGTACTCAAGTCGGCATTGTGCATTTTCTATATAATTCCGATGAAATTTCTGTTTTTCATCGTCAATAAGGTCAGAGGGATACAGTAAACCTGAAGTGAAGCATCGGAATCTATAACTAGTGTCACAGGAGTGGTTCAAACATAGACAGTAAGAAGAGTCGGTCTCATGTACTTAAGTCGGCATTGTGCCTTTTGTATTTAATTCCGATGCAATTCCTGTGTTTCATCGTCAATAAGAAGGTACAAGGTATACAGTAAAACTAAAGTCAAGCATCGGAGTCTATAACTAGTGTCGCAGGAATGGTTCAAAACATAGACAGTAAGAAGAGTCAGTCTTCTTGTACTTAAGTCGGCATTGTGCATTTTCTATTTAATTCCGATGCAATTTCTGTGTTTCATCGTCAATAAGAAGGTCAGAGGGATACAGTAAACCTGAAGTGAAGCATTGGAATCTATAACTAGTGTCACAGGAATGGTTCAAACATAGACAGTAATAAACGTCAGTCTTCTTGTACTTAAGTCGGCATTGTGACTTTTCTATTTAAGTCCGATGCAATTTCTGTGTTTCATCGTCAATAAGAAGGTCCGAGGGATACAACACCCCTGAAGTGAAGCATCGTAATCTATAACTAGTGTCGCAGGAGTGTTTCAAACATAGACAGTAAGAAGTGTCAGTCTCTTGTACTTAAGTCGGCATTGTGCCTTTTGTATTTAATTCCGATGCAATTTCTGTGTTTCATCGTCAATAAGAAGGTCCAAGGAATACAGTAAACCTGGAGTGTAGCATCGGAATCTATAACTAGTGTCACAGAGAATGGTTCAAAACATAGACAGTAAGAAGAGTCGGTCTTCATGTATTTAAGTCGGCATTGTGCCTTTTGTATTTAATTCCGATGCAATTTCTGTGTTTCATCGTCAATAAGAAGGTCAGAGGGATACAGTAAACCTGAAGTGAAGCATCGGAATCTATAACTAGTGTCACAGGAGTGGTTCAAACATAGACAGTAAGAAGAGTCAGTCTCTTGTACTTAAGTCGGCATTGTTCCTTTTGTATTTAATTCCGAATTAATTTCTGTGTTTCATCGTCAATACGAAGGTCCAAGGGATACAGTAAACGTGAAGTGAAGCATCGGAATCTATAACTAGTGTCACAGGAATGGTTCAAAACATAGACAGTAAGAAGAGTCAGTCGTCTTGTACTTAAGTCGGAATTGTGCCTTTTCTAATCAAGTCTTATGCAATTTCTGTGTTTCATCGTCAATAAGAAGAAACATGGGATACAGTAAAACTAACGTCAAGGATCGGAATCTATAACTAGTGTTGCGGGAATGGTTCAAAACATAGACAGTAAGAAGAGTCAGCCTTCTTGTACTTAAGTCGGCATTGTGCGTTTTGTATTTAATTCCGATGCAATTTCTGTGTTTCATCATCAATAAGAAGGTCCAAGGGATACAATAAACCTGAAGTGAAGCATCGGACTCTATAGCTAGTGTCACAGGAATAGTTCAAACATAGACAGTAGGAAGAGCCAGTCTTCTTGTACTCAAGTCGGCATTGTGCATTTTCTATATAATTCCGATGAAATTTCTGTTTTTCATAGTCAATAAGGTCAGAGGGATACAGTAAACCTGAAGTGAAGCATCGGTATCTATAACTAGTGTCACAGGAATGGTTGAAAACATAGAGAGTAGGAAGAGTCAGTCTTCTTGTACTTAAGTCGGCATTGTGCCTTTTGTATTTAATTCCGATGCAATTTCTGTGTTTCATCGTCAATACGAAGGTCCAAGGGATACCGTAAACCTGAAGTGAAACATCGGAATCCATAACTAGTGTCACAGGAATGGTTCACAACATAGTCAGTAAGAAGAGTCAGTCTTCATGTACTTAAGTCGGTATTGTTCCTTTTGTATTTAATTCCGATGCAATTTCTGTGTTTCATCGTCAATAAGAAGGTCAGAGGGATGCAGTAAACCAGAAGTGAAGCATCGGAATCTATAACTAGTGACACAGGAATGGTTCAAATCATAGTCAGTAAGAAGAGTCAGTCTTCTTGTACTTATGTCGGCATTGTGCCTTTCGTATTTAATTCCGATGCAATTTCTGTGTTTCATCGTCAATAAGAAGGTCAGAGGGACCAGTAAACCTGAAGTGAAGCATCGGAATCTATAACTAGTGTCACAGGAATGGTTCAAACATAGACAGTAAGAAGAGTCAGTCTTCTTGTACTTAAGTCGCCAATGTGCCTTTTGTATTTAATTCCGATGCAATTTCTTTGTTTCATCGTCAATAAGAAAGTCAGAGGGATGCAGTAAACCTGAAGTGAAGCATCGGAATCTATAACTAGTGTCACAGGAATGGTTCAAAGCATAGTCAGTAAGAAGGGTCAGTCTCTTGTACTTAAGTCGGCATTGTGCCTTTTGTATTTAATTCCGATGCAATTTCTGTGTTTCATCGTCAATAAGAAGGTCCAAGGGACACAGTAAAACTGATGTCAAGCATCGGAATCTATAACTAGTGTCACAGGAATGGTTCAAAACATACTCAGTTAGAAGAGTCAGTCTTTTTGTACTTAAGCCGGCATTGTGGCTTTTGTATTTAATTCCGATGCTATTTCTGTGTTTCATCGTCAATAAGAAGGTCCAAGGGATGCAGTAAACCTGAAGTGAAGCATCGGAATCTATAACTAGTGTCACAGGTTTGGTGCAAAGCATAGAGAGTAAGAAGAATCAGTCTTCTTGTACTTAAGTCGGCATTGTGCCTCTTGTATTTTATTCCGATGCAATTTCTGTGTTTCATCGTCAATAAGAAGGTCCAGGGGATACATTACACCTGAACTGAAGCATCGGAATCTACAACTAGTGTCACAGGAGCGGTTCAAACATAGACAGTAAGAAGAGCCAGTCTCTTGTACTTAAGTCGGCATTGTGCCTTTTGTATTTAATTCCGATGCAATTTCTGTGTTTCATCGTCAATAAGAAGGTCCAAGGGATACAGTAAAACTGAAGTCAAGCATCGGAATCTATAACTAGTGTCGCAGGAGTGGTTCAAAATATAGACAGTAAGAAGAGTCAGTCTTCTTGTACTTAAGTCGGCATTGTGCCTTTCGTATTTCATTCCGAAGCAATTTCTGTGTTTCATCGTCAATAAGAAGGTCAGAGGGATACAGTAAACCTGAAGTGAAGCATCGGAATCTATAACTAGTGTCACAGGAATGGTTCAAAACATAGTCAGTAAGAAGAGTCAGTCTGCTTGTACTTAAGTCGGCATAGTGACTTTTGTATTTAATTCCGTTGCAATTTCTGTGTTTCATCGTCAATAAGAAGGTCAAAGGGATACAGTAAACTTGACGTGAAGCATCGGAATCTATAACTAGTGTTACAGGAATGGTTCAAAACATAGTCAGTAAGAAGAGTCAGTCTTCTTGTCCTTAAGTCGGCATTGTGCCTTTTGTATTTAATTCCGATGCAATATCTGAGTTTCATCGTCAATAAGAAGGTCCAAGGGATACAGTAACCTAAAGTGAAGCACCGGAATATATAACTAGTGTCACAGCAATGGTTCAAAACATTGACAGTAAGAAGAGTCAGTCTTCTTATACTTAAGTCGGTATTGTGCCTTTTGTATTTAATTCTGATGCAATTTCTCTGTTTCATCATCAATAACGTCAGAGGGATACAGTAAACCTGAAGTGAAGCATCGGAATCTATAACTAGTGTCACAGGAATGGTTCAAAACATAGATAGTAGGAAGAGTCAGTCTTCTTGTACTTAAGTCGGCATTGTGCCATTTGTATTTAATTCCGATGCACTTTCAGTGTTTCATCGTCAATAAGAAGTCAGAGGGATACAGTAAACCTGAAGTGAAGCACCGGAATCCAAAACTAGTGCCACAGGAATGGGTCAAAACATAGACACCAGGAAGAGTCAGTCTTCTTGTACTTAAGTCGGCATTGTGCCTAGTGTATTTATTTCCGTTGCAATTTCTGTGTTTCATTGTCAATAAGGAGGTCCAAGGGATACAGTAAACCTGAAGTGAAGCATTGGAATCTATAACTAGGGTCACAGGAATGGTGCAAAACATAGTCTGTAAGAAGAGTCAGTCTTCTTGTACATAAGTAGGCATTGTGCCTTTTGTATTTCATTCCGATGAAATTTCAGTGTTTCATCGTCAATAAGAAGGTCCAAGGGATACAGCAAACCTGGAGTGTAGCATCGGAATCTATAACTAGTGTCACAGAGAATGGTTCAAAACGTAGACAGTAAGAAGAGTCGGTCTTCATGTACTTAAGCCGGCATTATTGCCTTTTGTATTTAATTCCGATGCAATTTCTGTGTTTCATCGTCAATAAGAAGGTCCAAGGGATACAGTAAACCTGAAGTGAAGCATCGGAGTCTATAACTAGTGTCACAGGAATGGTTCAAACATAGTCAGTAAGAAGAGTCAGTCTTCCTGTACTTAAGTCGGCATTGTGCCTTTTCTATTTAAATCCGATGCAATTTCTGTGTTTCATCGTCAATAAGAAGGTACAAGGGATACAGTAAACCTGAAGTGAAGCATCGGAATCTATAACTAGTGTCACAGGAATGGTTCAAATCATAGACAGTAGGAAGAGACAGTGTTCTTGTACTTAAGTCGGCATTGTGCTTTTTGTATTTAATTCCGATGCAATTTCTGTGTTTCATCGTCAATAAGTATGTCCAAGGGATACAGTAAACCTGAAGTGAAGCATCAGGTACTACAATTAGTGTCACAAGAATGGTTCTAAACGTAGACAGTAGGAAGAGTCAGTCCTCTTGTACTTAAGTCGGTATTGTGCCATATCTGTTTAATTCCGATGCTATATCTGTGTTTAATCGTCAATAAGAATGTCAGAGGGATACAGTAAACATGAAGTGAAGCATCGGAATCTATAACTAGTGTCACAGTAATGGTTCAAAACATAGTCAGTAAGAAGAGTCAGTCTTCTTGTACTTAGGTCGGCATTGAGCCTTTTGTATTTAATTCCGATGCAATTTTTATGTTTCATCGTCAATAAGAAGGTCCTAGGGATCCAGTAAACCTGAAGTGAAGCATCGGAATCGATACTAGTGTCACTGGAATGGTTCAAAATATAGACAGTAAAAAGTGTCAGTCTTCTTGTACTTAAGTCGGCATTGTGCCTTTTGTATTTCATTCCGATGTAATATCTGTGATTCATCGTCAATAAGAAGGTCCAAGGAATACAGTAAACCTGAAGCGAAGCATCGGACTCTATAACCAGTGTCACAGGAATGGTTCAAAACATAGTCACTAACAAGAGTCAGTCTTCTGGTCCATAAGTCGGCATTGTGCCTTTTGTATTTAATTCCGATGCAATTTCAGTGTTTCACCGTCAATAATAAGGTCCAAAGGATACAGCAAACCTGGAGTGTAGCATCGGAATCTATAACTAGTGTCACAGAGAATGGTTCAAAACATAGTAAGAATAGTCGGTCTTCGTGTACTTAAGTCGGCATTGTGCCTTTTGTATTTAATTCCGATGCAATTTCTGTGTTTCATCGTCAATACGAAGGTCCAAGGGATACAGTAAACCTGAAGTGAAGCATCGGAATCTGTAACTAGTGTCACAGGAATGGTTCAAAACATAGTCAGTAAGAAGAGTCAGTCTTCCTGTTCTTAAGTCGGCATTGTGCCTTTTCTATTTAATTCCGATGCAATTTCTGTGTTTCATCGTCAATGAGAAGGTACAAGGGATACAGTAAACCTGAAGTGAAGCATCGGAATCTATAACTAGTGTCACAGGAGTGGTTCAAACATAGACAGTAAGAAAAGTCAGTGTCTTGTACTTAAGTCGGCATTGTGCCTTTTGTATTTAATTCCGATGCAATTTCTGTGTTTCATCGTCAATAAGAAGGTACAAGGTATATAGTAAACCTGAAGTGAAGCATCGGAATCTATAACTAGTGTCACAGGAATGGTTCAAAACATAGACAGTAAGAAGAGTCAGTCTTCTTGTACTTAAGTCGGCATTGTGCGTTTTGTATTTAATTCCGATGCAATTTCTGTGTTTCATCGTCAATAAGAAGGTCCAAGCGATACAATAAACCTGAAGTGAAGCATCGGATTCTTTAGCTAGTGTCACAGGAATAGTTCAAACATAGACAGTAGGAAGAGCCAGTCTTCTTGTACTCAAGTCGGCATTGTGCATTTTCTATATAATTCCGATGAAATTTCTGTTTTTCATCGTCAATAAGGTCAGAGGGATACAGTAAACCTGAAGTGAAGCATCGGAATCTATAACTAGTGTCACAGGAGTGGTTCAAACATAGACAGTAAGAAGAGTCGGTCTCATGTACTTAAGTCGGCATTGTGCCTTTTGTATTTAATTCCGATGCAATTCCTGTGTTTCATCGTCAATAAGAAGGTACAAGGGATACAGTAAAACTAAAGTCAAGCATCGGAGTCTATAACTAGTGTCGCAGGAATGGTTCAAAACATAGACAGTAAGAAGAGTCAGTCTTCTTGTACTTAAGTCGGCATTGTGCATTTTCTATTTAATTCCGATGCAATTTCTGTGTTTCATCGTCAATAAGAAGGTCAGAGGGATACAGTAAACCTGAAGTGAAGCATTGGAATCTATAACTAGTGTCACAGGAATGGTTCAAACATAGACAGTAATAAACGTCAGTCTTCTTGTACTTAAGTCGGCATTGTGACTTTTCTATTTAAGTCCGATGCAATTTCTGTGTTTCATCGTCAATAAGAAGGTCCGAGGGATACAACACCCCTGAAGTGAAGCATCGTAATCTATAACTAGTGTCGCAGGAGTGTTTCAAACATAGACAGTAAGAAGTGTCAGTCTCTTGTACTTAAGTCGGCATTGTGCCTTTTGTATTTAATTCCGATGCAATTTCTGTGTTTCATCGTCAATAAGAAGGTCCAAGGAATACAGTAAACCTGGAGTGTAGCATCGGAATCTATAACTAGTGTCACAGAGAATGGTTCAAAACATAGACAGTAAGAAGAGTCGGTCTTCATGTATTTAAGTCGGCATTGTGCCTTTTGTATTTAATTCCGATGCAATTTCTGTGTTTCATCGTCAATAAGAAGGTCAGAGGGATACAGTAAACCTGAAGTGAAGCATCGGAATCTATAACTAGTGTCACAGGAGTGGTTCAAACATAGACAGTAAGAAGAGTCAGTCTCTTGTACTTAAGTCGGCATTGTTCCTTTTGTATTTAATTCCGATATAATTTCTGTGTTTCATCGTCAATACGAAGGTCCAAGGGATACAGTAAACGTGAAGTGAAGCATCGGAATCTATAACTAGTGTCACAGGAATGGTTCAAAACATAGACAGTAAGAAGAGTCAGTCGTCTTGTACTTAAGTCGGAATTGTGCCTTTTCTAATCAAGTCTTATGCAATTTCTGTGTTTCATCGTCAATAAGAAGAAACATGGGATACAGTAAAACTAACGTCAAGGATCGGAATCTATAACTAGTGTTGCGGGAATGGTTCAAAACATAGACAGTAAGAAGAGTCAGCCTTCTTGTACTTAAGTCGGCATTGTGCGTTTTGTATTTAATTCCGATGCAATTTCTGTGTTTCATCATCAATAAGAAGGTCCAAGGGATACAATAAACCTGAAGTGAAGCATCGGACTCTATAGCTAGTGTCACAGGAATAGTTCAAACATAGACAGTAGGAAGAGCCAGTCTTCTTGTACTCAAGTCGGCATTGTGCATTTTCTATATAATTCCGATGAAATTTCTGTTTTTCATAGTCAATAAGGTCAGAGGGATACAGTAAACCTGAAGTGAAGCATCGGTATCTATAACTAGTGTCACAGGAATGGTTGAAAACATAGAGAGTAGGAAGAGTCAGTCTTCTTGTACTTAAGTCGGCATTGTGCCTTTTGTATTTAATTCCGATGCAATTTCTGTGTTTCATCGTCAATACGAAGGTCCAAGGGATACCGTAAACCTGAAGTGAAACATCGGAATCCATAACTAGTGTCACAGGAATGGTTCACAACATAGTCAGTAAGAAGAGTCAGTCTTCATGTACTTAAGTCGGTATTGTTCCTTTTGTATTTAATTCCGATGCAATTTCTGTGTTTCATCGTCAATAAGAAGGTCAGAGGGATGCAGTAAACCAGAAGTGAAGCATCGGAATCTATAACTAGTGACACAGGAATGGTTCAAATCATAGTCAGTAAGAAGAGTCAGTCTTCTTGTACTTATGTCGGCATTGTGCCTTTCGTATTTAATTCCGATGCAATTTCTGTGTTTCATCGTCAATAAGAAGGTCAGAGGGACCAGTAAACCTGAAGTGAAGCATCGGAATCTATAACTAGTGTCACAGGAATGGTTCAAACATAGACAGTAAGAAGAGTCAGTCTTCTTGTACTTAAGTCGCCAATGTGCCTTTTGTATTTAATTCCGATGCAATTTCTTTGTTTCATCGTCAATAAGAAAGTCAGAGGGATGCAGTAAACCTGAAGTGAAGCATCGGAATCTATAACTAGTGTCACAGGAATGGTTCAAAGCATAGTCAGTAAGAAGGGTCAGTCTCTTGTACTTAAGTCGGCATTGTGCCTTTTGTATTTAATTCCGATGCAATTTCTGTGTTTCATCGTCAATAAGAAGGTCCAAGGGACACAGTAAAACTGATGTCAAGCATCGGAATCTATAACTAGTGTCACAGGAATGGTTCAAAACATAGTCAGTTAGAAGAGTCAGTCTTTTTGTACTTAAGCCGGCATTGTGGCTTTTGTATTTAATTCCGATGCTATTTCTGTGTTTCATCGTCAATAAGAAGGTCCAAGGGATGCAGTAAACCTGAAGTGAAGCATCGGAATCTATAACTAGTGTCACAGGTTTGGTGCAAAGCATAGAGAGTAAGAAGAATCAGTCTTCTTGTACTTAAGTCGGCATTGTGCCTCTTGTATTTTATTCCGATGCAATTTCTGTGTTTCATCGTCAATAAGAAGGTCCAGGGGATACATTACACCTGAACTGAAGCATCGGAATCTACAACTAGTGTCACAGGAGCGGTTCAAACATAGACAGTAAGAAGAGCCAGTCTCTTGTACTTAAGTCGGCATTGTGCCTTTTGTATTTAATTCCGATGCAATTTCTGTGTTTCATCGTCAATAAGAAGGTCCAAGGGATACAGTAAAACTGAAGTCAAGCATCGGAATCTATAACTAGTGTCGCAGGAGTGGTTCAAAATATAGACAGTTAGAAGAGTCAGTCTTCTTGTACTTAAGTCGGCATTGTGCCTTTCGTATTTCATTCCGAAGCAATTTCTGTGTTTCATCGTCAATAAGAAGGTCAGAGGGATACAGTAAACCTGAAGTGAAGCATCGGAATCTATAACTAGTGTCACAGGAATGGTTCAAAACATAGTCAGTAAGAAGAGTCAGTCTGCTTGTACTTAAGTCGGCATAGTGACTTTTGTATTTAATTCCGTTGCAATTTCTGTGTTTCATCGTCAATAAGAAGGTCAAAGGGATACAGTAAACTTGACGTGAAGCATCGGAATCTATAACTAGTGTTACAGGAATGGTTCAAAACATAGTCAGTAAGAAGAGTCAGTCTTCTTGTCCTTAAGTCGGCATTGTGCCTTTTGTATTTAATTCCGATGCAATATCTGAGTTTCATCGTCAATAAGAAGGTCCAAGGGATACAGTAACCTAAAGTGAAGCACCGGAATATATAACTAGTGTCACAGCAATGGTTCAAAACATTGACAGTAAGAAGAGTCAGTCTTCTTATACTTAAGTCGGTATTGTGCCTTTTGTATTTAATTCTGATGCAATTTCTCTGTTTCATCATCAATAACGTCAGAGGGATACAGTAAACCTGAAGTGAAGCATCGGAATCTATAACTAGTGTCACAGGAATGGTTCAAAACATAGATAGTAGGAAGAGTCAGTCTTCTTGTACTTAAGTCGGCATTGTGCCATTTGTATTTAATTCCGATGCACTTTCAGTGTTTCATCGTCAATAAGAAGTCAGAGGGATACAGTAAACCTGAAGTGAAGCACCGGAATC